>NC_050466.1:123564095-123923675 GCF_903995425.1 Onychomys torridus | reverse complement strand
CCAAGGATGGCCTCAAACTCTTGATAATCCTCCTGTCCCAGATGATTTTTTTAAAGGAAGTACAAGTTAGACTGATCCTTGAACTAGATTACATTTTACTTGTCTATGTATTTAAGTTTTTTTTTTTTCCACTTTTGAAAACATGTTCCACCACTTTATCAAGCCTCTTTTGTTTTCTTAAATAGCCATGGAGAGGTCAGGTTTTGTTTGTTAAATCATTTTTACATACTGTATATAATCTTCGTCTTTTTGAAGTGGCTTTATAAAGTGCTCTTGTGGGGCTGGACTTCATTGAAGTATGCTGAAAAGAAATTAGCAACAGAAACTTTTTATCACCACTGTCCTAAAATAGAATAATGAAATTATAGATATTTATGGTTTTCTTGCTTACAGTAGTTGGAAAAAGTAAATTCCTCTTCTGTGGTATCTTCTGTAGCTATTTCTAACCTCTCAATACCACATTCTTTATTTTGAGTACTACAAATCTCATTATACAGAAGTCGTTGTTTGCTTTATGCAAACCTCAATTGTAATTTTCTCCCAGATGAAATACTTGACTTATGTATTTGTGAGTAGCTGAAGTTTTTTAAAATATCAACACTGCCTAGATAATATACTGTGAAAAATTATTTTTATGCTTGTGAAGTCTTCTATAATAATGATAAGCTACTAACTTTATTTGTATACCTTACATTAACAAAATGTTATTCCTTTCCACTCAGAATTTCTGTTTCCCTTTTCTTGTCTAATTTTGTGTTTCTTGTATATGTATAACTATATACAAGTTAAAAAAATATAACCACCCCTCTGAATCTACTACACTGTTGGATTTAACCAAGTTCAGATTGAAAGTCTTCAGAAGATTGCATTGCTAGTGAACATGTAGAGTTTTTTTTTTCTGTTCAATATCCCCAGCTATTGCAACATAGTGATGATTTACAGCAAATTTGCATTGTATGAGATATTATAGATAATCTAGAGATCATTAAAAATACAGCATAATGTACATGAGTAATATACAGATAATATAACATTTTCTGTAAGGGACTTGAATATTCACAGATCATGGTATCCCAGATACACAGGGACTATTATTTCTCTATGCATCTAGGCTGGACCTTGTAGAGTGTGTAAGGAACCTGGCATTTTAAGTGGCTAGTTTTTTTCCTACTTGACTGCTTAAGAGCTTGTTACATATCCTTCCCTACATGCTGGCCTACATTTTGATTCAGCTATTATTCCTTTAAACCTTCTAGAAAAATCACAAAATTATGTGTATTTATATTGTGTTCTTACTTATTTTTAGCTCTCTCTATATGTCAATTGTTCATTTAAAGATTGTCATCCTAGATTGCCCCCAATTTTCTTTATACCTCTGTCATGGCCCTGACCCATTTTCCATGCTTTTCTTTGGCTTCTTTTACTCTAGTGGGATCTATACCAGCCTGCCTTTTCTCCTAGATTGCTTTATTGATTTTCTATTTTTTAAAAATAAATAGAAGATTCCTGGTGACATTTTGTTCAAGAGAGGCCTAGCCTTTCTATGTCACCTTCAATTGTAAAAGTTTTTTTGGGGTTCTGGAGAATTTGGATTGTCAATTTTTTTCTTTGTATGAAATAAATAATATGCTATAAAATATTAACCTACAAATTTGGGCCTTCAGTTTCTATGTGGAGCATTGCACTGGACCTCTTCAACTGTATTTTCTTATGTTTTCATATCTAAATGAACTGCTATCACTTGAGGCTGACCAACAGATAGAAAATGGTCATTATGTAGCTTTATTGTGCTATATGTGTTTCTTTATTGTGCTATATTTGTTTCATTATTATCATATACAGAGTTTTCTGCACTGAACAGTCATATCTGTTAATTTCCAATTTGCCAATATAATTTCTTACTAATATATCTCAGTGACATATTCATCCTCTATTGGACCCTGTGGTATCATACCAATGCTTTGATCTCATCAAAGGATCTTTTCCTATTTTAGCCAATCATTTTAAGGGATCTTTTTCTCCTCAACACTACAATTACAACCCTCATGAAGATGGGAAAAGTTCTCAGTAATGTACAACACATTACATTTGATACTGTGTTGTGTCTGTGATTTCTGTTTTTATTGACAAAAACCAGACTGTTTCTAGGGTAGCCAAAAGCTATGGATGAACTGTTTAGCTTGAAGATAACAGGTCATAATAAACAGTGTGGTGTTTGGAGTTTGAAGCTGCCTTGAGTGCTACTTTTAATTATACATCTTGAAAAAGTCATTTAAACAGTTTGATACTCAGTCTACTTCACAACTGTTGAGAAAGAAGATTAACATGACCACGTTGCTTAACATTTTTTCTCTAGAACTTTACTTAGATTTTATGAACTCATAAAATACTAGGTCTAAAGACAGCTATGCAGATTTCTAATCCAGATATAGATTTTCACAGATGACTAATCACAGTCTCCTTAAAAGGGCAAGAAGTTGCTCGACTTCACTACAGTTAGTGAAGCAAAGCTGCAGCTAGAATGTATATATTCTGAATCTACCTCTCTTCCATTTTTGTTGTTGTTGTTGTTATTCAAGTCAGTCATTAGGCACTACTGAGTGTTTCATGGCAAAGTATTTGTATAACAGCTAGCATTTAGTAAAACTTCTGTGTGCTACACAAGCTTCTGAACATTTTGAACATTTTCATATTTAAGCACAAGGATGACTCAAGGAATAGGTCCTATTTTATGCCCCATTTTACACATGAAAAGTTGAATGTCAGAAGATTGAAGTTTCAAAACTGAATGAAAAGATGGTATGGATAGTTGAATAAAAGCGGTACATGGTATTGGAGAGAACAATTAGCAAAAGCAGGAGGCAGTTGCAAGCCCAGGCAATCTCCCTCTAGAATCTATGTTACTAAATAGTACTTTGTCTTCCATGGCCTCTCATCTATCTTTTTCTCTTTTTCCATCATTACTCTCATAGGCCTAGCTCTTAACCTTCTCCTTGAGGGTTTCCTTGCACTCTTGTTCTTTCCCCTACAATCAATGCATACCTCAGTCTGATCAATAATGCTAGGTCACCACTTCATTCATGTCATTAACTTTTCTTCAAGAACAAGTCATTACTCCAAATTGCCCAACAAATCCAGGCTGTATTACTCAAGTTTCTCTGCAATCTGAGCTCTCTTGGTTATCTGATATGATTGTCCAGTGTTCATCAACATGAATCCTTTGCTTTAGTCTAGTGAATGTTTGGTCAAAACCTGATCTCATTTCTTACCTTTGTATTATTACAAGCTCTTGGAGGGTGCATGCGTCAGATAAGATTCTCTGCTATAAGCACTAAAAAAAAATAATAATAACCTTAAGCTGTCTCCCACAATAAACAAAATTTATTAGCTTATTGAACTGAAAAATGTCAGATAATAGCTTTAGGCAAGGATTGGTCTAGTGGTTTAGTGATGTTAGCAAGGATACAGCTTCACTCTGAATCTCAACTCTAGTCCCAGTGGTGTCCATACTAGTCACCAAGGACCACATAGGATTGATCCAGGCTCCTTCCACCACAAACTTGATTTAGTTAATTATACAGTTTTGACTTATCATACTGAACTACCAACTGGAATACACCAATGTATGCATTTTTAGAGTGTGTAGTAGTTAACTCCAACCAAATCCTTTATCTACTTCAAATTAATTACTGAGCCCTGAGGAGTAAGATGTAGTAATTGGCTTAGGCTTGGGTTACATGCCCACTCTTCAGTCAGTCACTAATGCCAGGAGGATAGAATGTCCTGATTGACTTCAGACAATTATGATGCACACCTGGAGCTAGAGTTGTTTCTGCTGAAAGCACTTGGCTAAGAATCGTGGATCTAATGATTTCAAAAATAAGAGTTAAGTGCTGTTGCCATTTGAAAAAAGGAATGTTGTTTTGTTTTGGTAACTCCATAGAAAACATGTGCTACAGATATCCCCTCTTTATCTTCAACAATTCACCTATTTTACAGCCAAGTTAATTTTGCTCCCTGTGTTTCATACCAGTCTCTGAATCAATATTGAAGGTATGAGAGCAGTGTATACTATACTTGTATTTATACTGTTTTTGTAATGTATTTGGAACTTGTGACCACAAGATTGTATGGCATGGATTATGTATACCAACTTTCAGTAGTCTCCCCACCCCAGCATTTAAAATATTTTGGAGCATCTAGGCAGTGCCACAGGAACTCTTGTATACTTTCTGAGTTAGGTAGGGTCACTTGGTTCGCTTTGGTTACTGTCAAGTTGGATGCTGATTGCTAGGCTTCCTTCAGTCATTTGATTTTCCATATCATAAGGACTATAAAGCAAATGGATTTGGTTATGCTTCAGTTCTTTTACTGTGTACTTACAGATAGAGGCATCAGTGCTAGGAAACAATAGTTGTTGTATGTTCCCAAATCATGTCCTGTGTTTTTGTGTATGCTTTTGAAGGCATGTCTTTTTGTTTAGCTATAGCTATTATTAAAACCATTTCTATGGAAAACATTCTCTAGTAATTGGTTACATTTGACTTACTGGAAAGAGCTTTCCATTTTGTAGTGTTTACTTGTATTAACTATTGTACCCTATTTGGTGTACATCTACCTTAGCCTTTTTCTACTTTGTTGTATTATATTTTTCATGTCCCATAATCAAAGTTCTGGAAAATAGCATTAGCTACACTGAGTGCAGCTCATCTTGTACAAAAAAGTCCACTGTGAATCTGATTTCCCATAAGTGGAACACTCTACTTTTTTCTCTAGATCCATGGGACTCTCTTTTTTTCTGCCAAGAAAAAATTAAGTGCATCCTAGAGAGTTCTTTTGTTCTTTCTTCTTAAGATGAAAGTTTCAAAAGCTGATTAGAACATCAAATGTACAGTTGAATCTCAGTGAAATGATGGTATACAAAGGGGAGGAATGGAGAGTATATGATTTGGAGTTAGGTCAAACCAGTGAAAGTTCCACTTGTGCCTCTTGACTGTATGACCTCAGTAATTTCAACATTTTGTGAACTTTTCTTTCTACCTAATGAGGAAATGGTATATATAACAGGATGTGGAAAAATAATGTGTGTGGGCAGGACTGAGATGCTTTCAAGTACCCATGTAGAACTTAGCCGCTATAATTACTGCAAAGGGAGGTTTAGAAAGTGAGCTTTTGTAAAAAACAAAATTGATTCTATTATCTCCTCCAGTGAGTTCTTCTTAAGTCTGCAAAGCCTTTTGTGTTCTAGCTATAGTTTCTTCATCTTCATTTTCTTACACATCCTTACACTTTCCCTGATGTATTGGAGATTCTCTCTTAGGATCAGGTCTCCAAGTATTATAAGCTTCATTTGGTTGCTATGAAATTGTGTCTACTAGAAATGTCAGAAGTTACACCCATGAAGTCACCAACATGGCTGCCTAAACTTGAACTGAACAAGTAGGAAACCAATAGATATGTTGACATGGAAAGGGGAAAGCTCATGGGTCCTCAAGAACTACAAGCAACTGAAGAATGCTGAGAGTGAAGAAAAAAGTCTTTCCCAGAGAAGAGCACATCAACTAGTTATCTAATCCCAAATGGTCAGCCCTGAAAATACACATATGAGCAACATTATACAGACTAAACAGGTTGTATTTATATACCAAGGAATATATATGTACACACACACACATACACATACATAGACACATAAATACACATATTTATACACATATTTATACACATATACATCTATATGCAACAACAATGAAAGTAAAAGCAGCCATGAATTTGAGAGACAACAAAAAGAATACAGGAGAGCATTTTTTGGGGGGAAACAGAAGGAGGGAAATGATGCAATTATAGTATACTTTCAAAAAATAGTAACAAATAGAAAAATGTTAAGATTTTGGCTCAGATGTCATAATAAAGCTTTCTTGGTGCTGGTGGTGCAAAATATGGAACAATTTGAATACATAGAAACTGAAATGTACATACCAGTTCTTTCAATCAATATCAG
Source organism: Onychomys torridus (assembly GCF_903995425.1). Lineage (NCBI taxonomy): Eukaryota > Metazoa > Chordata > Mammalia > Rodentia > Cricetidae > Onychomys > Onychomys torridus. The sequence goes on along the minus strand of NC_050466.1, from coordinate 123,917,674 downwards.
AAAGACTTGAAGGCATGTGACTACCCTCTCACTGGTTTTTATTGATTTGAGTATTTCATACATTCACATGTGTGTTGATCACATCACATATTCTCCCTCCTCTACTTTCTCCCTTATCTCTCCCCCTCAACTCACAACTTTCTTATATGTGTTTTTGTTATTGTTGTTATTGTTTTGTTTTTTTATAGCTCCAACTCCAGCCCACTTACTGCTGTCTGTCGGTGCAGCCATCTGCTTAAGCATAGATAGTCTCTCTGGGGCTGCCTGCCTGAAGAAAACCACCCCTTTCTCCTAGAGGCCATCAGTTCTCAACAGCTTCTCAGCTAGGGGTGGAACTTTATGTGCCCCTCCCCCATTCATGATGAGCTTTTGGTTAGCTTGATTTTGTGGAACTCAGATGTTCTGTTTGCAGTTGAGCTTTCCAAAGGCTCTTATTCTCTGCATGTTGACCAGTTGTGAGTCTCTGTATTATCACCCACTACAAGAAGAAGCTTCTCTGATGAAGGTAGAGAGAAACACTGATCCTTGTGTATAAAGGTTATGAGCTTGTGAGTGAGTACTCAAAACCATAAAACAAAGGTAAGTCATACTTGTACAGTCCTCATGAAACAGTAGCTCTTAGACATAGCTGAAGGAGAACATGGAAAAGTTAAGAGATACATTGCAATCCAGCTGCCCACATGAAGACTATATGTAATAAAATAATTTGGATTACAAATAATATAAAACTAAGGACATTTCTCAAACAATAGGCCATCATGCCTTGCTTTTACTTTTGGCAAGAGCCTACAGAGTGACCCTCTGACCAAGTATTCAACCCAGATGTCTGAAAACTTTCAAAATTGATTTGTAACATAAATTTTTCAAAAGGCGTCTTAAATTACATCACGCTTTACTATTACATTTTAATAACTGTTACTGTGCAAATACCCTAAAACATAAAATTAATGGTTGTAAATGTCTTTAGAATATCTACATCATAAGACAATGCATTTTTATGTGCTTATATCCTCCAGCACGTTCATCTGGCTATAAAAGGGATAAGACAGAGTAGTCACAAGCTATCCAAATATGACATATATGCATTTTCAAAGAAAACACAAGTATCAGGTGACTACAGAACTAAGCCATGGAAGGTGCATAGAAGAGGAACAAGAGATTGTCTCTTGAGATTGTCTTCAAGAAATTTACAATGTTATTGATAAGAAAAATTACACTAAACCCACAACTGTATTATGCACATATATAGACACAGAGTACAAAAAGATTGAAAAGGATTGTTCTAAGAGAAAAATTAGGTCCTCCCTGTTTAAATATCAGTTTGTACAATGAGGTACTATACCATCTAGTTTTTCCATTTTACTCAACTCACTTTTGGAGCATCCTTGGGTCCTTGAAGACTCCAGGGGAGTGTTGAACCATGTAACAAAAATCTTCACGTGGATCTTAAAACAATTTTTCAAGAAATATTTTTAAGTTAGCAAAATTATTTTTGTCTTTAGTAAATAAATATTCATTTTGTGTCCTAAGGGGTACTTTATATCAGAAACAAAATTTATTTCTTAGATACTAACTCAAATGTTAGCATTAGTCCTTCCAGAATGTTACTTACTGATTTTAAGTGAGTTATTCAAGCTTCTTTCTTTGGATGCTATTATTTTCCTAAAATCTCTTTTGGTTGTAAAGTAGATCATATATATGAGAAAAAGATGTATCATTTAAATAACAACAAACAGATATCCATGAAAAAACTATCAACAGTTAACTCAATTCAATCATGATTATTTTTTATATATCATCACAAATGATGGGACCAGCACAGCGGGACAGAGAAAAAACTTACCTTGCTCCTAGATCAAAAATGAAAGGATTTTTTTTTTACTGGTCTCCTTTTTCACTTGTTAGTCTCAAATTTCAAAAAGGACCTGAAATACACAACCATAGATATTTCACTTTCTAACTCCTAAACTCAAATTACATTCTTTAGAGAACGGTTCATGATCTTCCCTGATGGTGTATTTAAAGGAAAGAAGGAAGATATCATTAAGGGAAGAAATTAAGTATTTTAAACGTACCCTGTTATACATTTATAATCATGATTTATTGTCCTGTATTGTTGCTCTTTTAATATACCTCACATGGAAATTTTTGACAAGGAAGGATGATTAGCAAGCCTAAACAAAATGTGATCTCCAACAATGACTGTCAACTACAATGGCCCTAAATAGCAAGGAACGTACTGAATAAGCTGGTATTTCATCTTTTATACAAAATTATACATTGTCTTGTGGTTTCATCACCTTAGGTAGCATTTTGTATTTAGGTAAAATTCTTCATTCAACTTTAATCACCAAATTCTCTGCACTGTGGAGGGGCTAAGAAATATATTTTCTGCCCTCAGAGGAGGGGAAGTTTATCAAATGTTAGGAAGATAATGCATACACTCAGAGGCAATTGAAAAGGGTTTAGAGTCCATAATCAATCTTCCAGGACAGAAGGCTCCACAGAGAAACTTAACATGGTTGTATTTTGATAGCAGTTCTTTTTTTAAGATTTATTTTTATTAGTTTTGATCGTGTCTATGTGTCTGTGTGAGTATGTGCACATGAGTCCAAGTGTCCATGGAAGCTAGAGGCTTGAGATTTACCCAAAGCTGGAGGTACAGAGATACTGGGAACTGAATTTGGGTCCTCTGCAAGAATAATACAATCTCTTGCAGATCCCCGAAAGCCATCCTTAAGATGATTATTTGGAAGGTAGAACACATTTAACCATCAGAAACATTAGAAAGAATTGCTGATTGAATATACAGATTTGCAAAAAGAAACTCATGTAAGTCATAATATGTGGAAATTTTGTCTACATATTTTCTATGAAAATGTAGTAGGAAGAAAGCAGACAAAAAAGGAAAATAAAATGATTATGAAATGGATTTAGAATGTATATATGAAAATATTTTGAATGGTCTTGCTTAGCAAGAGCATAGTTAATTAAAGCACATAGATGGATATTTCTGTTGAGCTTTTGCTATGGATCACTTCCAAGAACACTTTCAGTCCTTGAGGATTCTCTGTTTGAACTTCAATATACATAATTTTCACTTTCATTTACTCACTCAACAAGTATTTATTGAGGATCTCACCTGTGTGCTTGGATGGCTATTAGCACTGGGAATATATAAGGAACATAACATGGAGAATATATGGGGAAAAGGGAGTTCATATTTTAGTATGAGAATGGGAAAGAAAAAATAATGATGTTGAGAATGTATAAGTGATTTTTCTTGATGGAGGTTTATGACCAGTATTAATTTTATATTATCAATTGCAATGCTCAGTTTGGAATTTTGCTTTGTTCCCTAGTGGACCTTTAGACAGGAAAGAAAATATAGGAGTACAAATATTCTCTGAGGTTTCTGACAACAATTGCAGTATAGGAAAGAAATATATGTGTGAAAAATATTTGCTTCCCCATGATAGATGAGAGAAGAAAATAGGAATGATTCCTTTGTGGAGGAAGAGATTGGAAAGTAAAGTTGAAGTCATGGAAAGCCTGGGAAGTTCTACATATGACTTGGAAGATGAGGTGGCCTGCCATGGCCATCTAAATCTATCTGAAGCATTTCTTTTTCCCCTCTCCCTTTCTCCCCTCTGTCCTTTCTTTCCTTTTCCTTTCCCTTTGCTCCATGCTTCTCATACTCTTTTCTTTCTTACCATCGCTGAAGCAAACATGTACTGGTGATTCTCAACCACTCTTTTAGGTAGTAGAGATACATAGCAACATATGACTATGACATAGTTTTGGTCTTCAAAAAGTTGATGGTCCACACCAATGTTTCAATTTCAAGGATTAGTGTACAACCAGGTAAGGTAATTTTAACCATCAGACAACCTGTCAAACATTAGTCAACCTATTAGAATTCATGCTGTCAAAGTTTAAGTTTGGGGGGGGGGGGGCTTTCAATTCCCCTATAGTGTCAGCAGTAATAATGCTAATAGGCAGCCTGACAGATACTGAGTAATGGGCACCTTGGGAAAGGACTGGAGTACCCAGGATCATTAGATGGGAAAGAGAAGCAGAGCATTTTGAGAGAACAGATACTTACCGAGTGGCAGAAAAGTATTTTTGTAATTTAACAATGACTGCCATTAATAATGATCAGACTATATCTATCAACTAAGGATATCAACTAAGTCCTTAACTCCATCTATATTCAATTCTTAAGAAGATTAGGAGATGGTTGTAGTTGGATTAAGTGAGGGAAACTCTCTTGAGTATTGATTAAGTCTTAAAAAATTGTGTAAGTTGATGAAGAGGGGAATGACATTATAGACCTGAGAAATAGCCCACATATAGATGGAAAGGCATAAATTATATACAATATGTTACAAGGAAGCCAATCTACCAGAGGATATGGACAGTAAGAGGATGTCTTAATAGAATAAGAGCAAGTTTTAATGGCTTCTAACTTTATAGAGAATGGGTTGTATACAAAGAGGACAAGGGGGCTGACTGGGGTTCCAATAGGAAGAGAAGAATGTACATACTAGACTTAAAAATCTGACGCTGATATGGTACAGAAATGTGTATGTCTTCCACACATACAGGAGCAGAGAGTACTATGATAAATTATCATTCTATAAGAAGACTGAAGAAGATAGTAGCCAATTAGAGAGCAGAAGAAAGGGTAAAACCTAGCCAAGAGTTGCAGCACCATGTGAAAAAGGGCAAACCACATTAAACCTAATTCATATTATCTTCATATATTTTCCTTAATATTCAAAAGAAAATGGAGGTCTGCAATATTTACTTAGTAAATTTAAACTGGCCACACTGGGTTCACTGTAGTCTCAGCTACTCAGAAAGCTGAAACAGGAGGATCATGTGAGACTAGGAGTTTAACAACAGCCTGGGCAACAAAGCAAGACATTTCTCAAAATAAAAATAAAACTTAGAAACCATACATTAAATCACGAGTCTTTTAGAAATATATTAGCCATGACATGATCCTATTTGCTGAGGAAATATTATAACTTTTGAAAACAAGTGGGACAGTATGAATTCATGTTTTCTGACACATGATAGCAACAAGTAAGAGTATAACACTTTCTATTGTTCCTGGTTTTTAAACCAGAGACACAGAATATATAGTGTGAAATCATTTAAAATTTTGTGAAATCCATCCTATTTCATTGTTCTGATGTTTAACAAACTTATTAAAAGTAATTTGCAAATAACTTTTTCTCTTTTGGAGATGGAAAGGAATGGCTAATTGTTAACAGAGTTGATTTTCAGTTGACTCTTAAGATAACAGGGTAGCTTTAGGAGCCTAATTAAACCACATATTTGCTCTAATTACTTTAGCCACAGACTGCTGGGAAACAAAAGCAGCTAACAGGCCTGGTCTGGGTGTAGCAGGCAGGCTTTTTCACCGTTGTTTTCTTCAGCAGAGGGTTTGAGGAGAAAAAAAAAGCTGAGAGGCAAAGGCATCATTTGCAAACGGAGGCAACAGCCTTTATCTCTGCTTAGTGGAGAAGGCGTGTTCATCACGCGTGGCTTTATTTATGTTCCAACACAGAGAAATCAATCATTATCACTAGCATCATTTTTGAGCATCAGGAGTCCTACCACATTTTTATCTACATAATTGGACATTAGCTCACAAAAATAAGAGTTAATAATTATAGGATAATTTGTACATTGGGCAAGAATAATAGCTCTATTATGCTGGTAATTTCTTATGCTTTATCCTCTTGAATAATGTCTTTTGAAACTGTTCATATTTGACGTAACAGTTTAATTTTTCAGCTAAGTAAATTCACATTTTAATTAGCTACTTTTATTTCAGTACAACTTAGAATTTGAATACTGATAATCATGTGGATAAGGGAAGCGTGAACTTTTACTTATGGGGACTAGTCAAATGATTTTTTTTTTTTTTTTATAACAAGATGCCTAGGAAATCCTTTTGAAAGCAAATCCCATTTAATGTGTACTTTTTACAGGAAGAATAAAGACACCACAATGATTTATCCATTTTCTTTGCTTTCTAGATGTAAAATAGTAGCTGCAATGCTTGTTGGCTTTCCCTAAGCTAAACTAGTGAACAAAATGTGAACTATTGAAGATGCTATTATTTCTTATCTATTACTTTAAAATGATGTGTATCAGGCTCAGTTCAGACTCCACATTTAAAAGCATTAATGACTGGATATGTAAAGCAACTTTTGCTTTCTTGAGCAACAAGTGAAAAGAAAAAAACAAAAAAATACTAGCAATCTCTCTCTCTCTCTCTCTCTCTCTCTCTCTCTCTCACACACACACACACACACACACACACACACACACACACACACACACACACACAAAAGCCCTAAGACACAACAACATACAGGCAAAGGAAAGGAGAGCATTAAGGCAAGTTCAGGCTAAACACAAAGTCCCCACCTTTTGTCTGAACCAACCCTCTGCTTTATTTTGGCTATGGAAACCTGACCTAAACTAAACAACCATTCTATATCATTAAGTTGTCCAGGACGATGAAAGTTTAAATATATGCCAGACAAGCTGCAGCATCTGCTGCATTTCAGTAATGGTGGGCTCTCCCAAAAGCTTCTGTGCTGGAAGAACTCTAGGATAGCAGAGCTTTGCTTGGCCTATCGGAAGAAAATGATGCTTTTCTAGTCCAATATTTTCTCTGCTCACCGGGGCTCATGCTTCCATATCACCTTCTATTGTTAAAAAAAAAAAAAACAAAAAACAAAAAACAAAAAAAAAACAAAAAAAAAACCAAAAAAACATAAAAAGGAAAATCCCTGCATGAAACATCTCACTATAGCTCTAATTCCATTTTGCTGTAGTCAAATGATATACCTCGAGCACAAAGTGATCAGCACAGTTAACTTTTCACTGTGGTTGTTCAAAAATATTTCTACTCTTCCTTTTAAAAAAATACATTGTTTCCCCTCACACTGGAGAATACCGTCATATTGTTTCAGAATGTTATATAAAATTGATCTAGTGTAGATTCTCTTTAATAGTTAACATGGAAACCAAGAAGGCTTTTCCTTTCAAAAAGTGTCCACGGTCAGATACATGATCTCCTAAAGAAATGATTACAAATGATCCTTATAGCTCTCTACAAAACATGATGACAAAATTTTACAACTCTCCTTAGAATAGAAGAGAATCAAGTTTAATGTGATTTTTTAAAAATCATCAGTTGAGAAAAAAAGGTAACAAATATGGTAAAATTTAAAAATCTTTATTATGTAAACAAATCAATACATAAAATAAGAATTCGACAGATAAAGCAAAGGATTTAAAATGACACTTTACAGAAGAAAATAAATAGTGGGTAGACATACATATAGACATTTTACTTTATGGTCAAACAAAAATTAAAATTTTAATGGTGGGATAGCAGTTTATCAGGTTTTTTTTTTTAAACTAAGACTATCTAATGACCACAAATGATGTGGTGGCAGGGTAAAGTGATGTAATATTTAAAAAATAATGTATGAAATATTCATATTTTAACCTCAGTAATTCTAGTCTTCAGTTTGCAAAGGTAATGTTTTAAACATTTAAAGCCAGAGATTGAAGATATTCGTGGCAGTATTATTTACGATACTGAAAAATGATTAATTACAACAATATACATTAGAACTGAGAATATATTGTTTTATCACAATTGTGTAGGGTATTATACTACTTTTTAAATGATGTTTATTCTGATTCATAGAAATATGGGAAAGCATTACCATATAGTGTTGAATGAAAAAAACAAGATACCAAATTATATATACTATACATATAAGAAGTCTATATAGAAACTCAATATGCATTGGTGGTAGAGTCATAAGGATTCTTGAATCTGTTCAGTATTTTCCAAATTTTATTTAATAAGCACTGTAATGTATCTGATATATTTTAAAATTTTATGTTACATTATTTTCATATACGTTGCCTTTTTATAATTCTATTAGAAGCAAAACCGTGCATTTAGGAAGTTTTAAAATATCCTAAGAAGTTCAAATTAATGTATCTGTGATTGTTTTGATTCTAAGTGCACTGAATTTTGTACATATGTGACTAAGCAGCTGAAACCTGTGGGTAGCAACGTCAGTTCATTCACATTTATCCTGTTTCCAGCCCCTATTCATCCTGCTTCCAGCCTGTTCCCAAACCCACAGTTGTTTCTAGCACCTGTGAATTCTCTCGATTTATAAACTACTGGAAGCAAAAGACATGTTAATGATTGTTTCTAGTCTTTTCCCTCCCCCACCTGAACATCACAAAGGTACCATCTATTATAATATATTTCTCTTGATGCTAACAAAGAGAATTCTTAAAAGGAGATGGAGTCTATTTTTTTATGATGTATCTCTGCCTAATTTGCTGTAGGATTTATAAATATTACCCTTTGCAATATCTGCTTCAGGACGAGAGTGTAATGACATTACATTCTGTGCAAGAAAATACTATTTGTTGCACCATCCCTCTTTTCACATGCAGTCACTTCTTGATACTTTAATAACATTCCAACCTGTCTCCATCCTTATGAAACTGAAATGAGAGAGACAGAGACACCCCAGAGAGGAGAAGAGGGGAGGGGAGAGGGGGGAGGAGAGGAGAGGAAAAGAGAGCAGAGGAGAGGAAAAGAGAGCAGAGGAGAGGAAAAGAGAGCAGAGGAGAAGAGAGGAGAGGAGGGGAGAGGAGAGGAGAGGAGAGCAGAGGAGAGGAGGGGAGAGGAGGGGAGAGGAAAGGAGAGGAGGGGAGAGGAAAGGAGAGCAGAGGAGAGCAGAGCAGAGGAGAGGAGAAGAGGAAAGAGAAGACCAAAGAGACAGTTTTCAGGAGATTGCACTTACACCTTACACTTCGGCACATTCTCCAACAAGAAGGGAGGCAGTGGGTTCTTTTTTTGTGTGAAGTTAATTTGTAAAATGAAATGAAGCAAAGACCTTCTTGAAGTGAAGGATGTAAAATCTATTCGAGGACATATATTCAGCACAGTCCTTTGTTCTAGATAGGAGCTTTTCTTTTCGTAAAGTTTTCCAGTCTCCTTCAAGGGAAAAGAAAGTTAGTATTTGTTAATCCCTTAAAAGGCACCGTTCAAAGCACCGCCCTCGAGAAAAATAGCAAGACAGCTCAACACTGTTTTTCGGTAGGAATCAAGTCCGGCTTTTTCCAACATGGCTGTATATTTCACAGGCCCCCACACTTGTACTTTCATAGTCGTCATCAATCAAATAGAAACATCACCTCTAGCGAACCTGTGTTTCGTGGCCTAGAAATACACTCTGTGTATAGATTGCGTTAATTTTGAAGGCACAGCTGTTATTCCTGAGTCTTAAGAGTCGCTGTCTTTTGTCAGGGGTGGAGCGGGCGAGGAAGCATGTGCAGCTTGGTGTGCAGCAGGTCTTTAATACGTTTCCAGAGATTATTGACACTTTCTGCTAAGAAGCACAGCTCATAGTGAAAGGCGGGAGGGACGAGAGCAGACTACGGTCGGAGCGGAAAATGTATGTGAGCTATAGGAAGAAAAGAGAGAGGTCTCCCAGCACTCGAGGGGTCACCGTGGCTCTGGGATTTGCAGGAATTTATCACCACCATTAACAGCTATTCTCCGAGGGTTGTTTATCGCCTGATCCAGAGACAACCGGATTGAGAAGCCTACTGTGGGACCCCAGCCACGCCCCCTCATCCCTCAGCGCACCCCCCTCCACTAAACTAATGAATTCAGGGCCACCTCCTTGCTGGACCCTCCCATTGGCTCGTATCCTAACCAATCAGAACCTTGTAAAGGTTTCACCTGGTCCCCGCTTCCTAAATAAACAAACAAACCATCCCTCACTATGCCAGCCCCATCTCCTCCCACCACTTCTAGCCCCCGGTGCAGCCTATCGAATGTGGGCTGTGGCCCCCCATCCTGGCCCAGAGGACCACTCTATCCTCCACCCCTCACGTCCACCCCCTACCCCACCTTCTGGGACTCTGGACTAGGCTTGGTGTGGCTAGAGAGCCCCGCCCCCTCCCGTCGGTTCTGCCTTGGACCAAAAGGCTCTGAGATTCATCCAAAGGATCTCTGCCAATTTGAAGATGGCTCCGCCTCCGTGGCTCCCGGCCTCCCTCCCTTGCACACCTCTAATGGTAGCCGCTTGCGCCCCTCCACTGCTTGGGCAGCTGGATCTGGAGCGGGCCTCCGCGTGAGGCGACAGTCACGTGTTGTTTTGCCCGCCGCTGTGAGCCCAGTAAAGTGGGCGGGGACGCGGGCGGGAGGGGTCTGGGGCGGGCAGACGCGGGGGGGGGGGGGACCGCCTCCACCCCCAGCCCTCCCTTCTCGAGCCCCCCCCCCCTTCCCTCCGCTCACCTTAAAACCACCGTGCATCACCATGGCGAGTTGCTCCTTCGCTGGCGACCGAGCACTGAGGAGACTGAGAGCTGCAGCAGCAGCAGCCTCCACAGCTCTAGCAGCAGTGGCGACCACCCCGCTTCTTTCCTCCGGAACCCCGACCGCACTCATTGGGACCGGGTCGTCCTGTCCGGGAGCCATGTGGCTCCCCACGGCCACTGGCTCCCGGTCAGACTCCGAGTCCGAAGAGGAGGACCTCCCCGTCGGGGATGAAGTCTGCAAACGCGGCTACCTGAGGAAGCAGAAGCATGGGCACAGGCGTTACTTCGTGCTCAAACTCGAGACCGAAGACGCACCGGCTCGGCTCGAATATTACGAAAATGCCAGGAAGTTCCGGCACAGTGTCCGCGCCGCGGCCGCTGCGGCAGAGGCAGCCGCCTCCGGTGCTGCGGTCCCCGCGCTCATCCCGCCGAGGCGCGTGATCATCCTGTACCAGTGCTTCTCCGTGAGCCAACGAGCTGATGCCCGGTACCGACACCTCATTGCCCTTTTCACCCAGGACGAATACTTCGCGATGGTAGCCGAGAACGAGTCGGAACAAGAAAGCTGGTACTTGCTCCTCAGCCGCCTCATCCTCGAGAGCAAGCGCCGCCGCTGCAGCACGCTAGGCGCGCAGCCGGACGGAGAGCCGGGGGCCCTGGCGGCAGCAGCGGCGGTGGAGCCACGCTTCTACAAAGATGTGTGGCAGGTAGTAGTGAAACCCAGGGGGCTGGGGCACAGAAAAGAGCTGAGCGGCGTGTTCCGGCTGTGTCTTACCGACGAAGAGGTCGTGTTTGTAAGGCTCAATACTGAAGTGGCCAGTGTGGTCGTCCAGCTCCTGAGCATTCGTCGCTGTGGGCACTCAGAGCAGTACTTCTTCTTGGAAGTCGGCAGGTCCACCGTCATCGGTCCAGGGGAGCTGTGGATGCAGGTAGATGATAGTGTAGTGGCCCAAAATATGCATGAGTTGTTTTTGGAGAAAATGAGAGCCTTGTGCGCAGACGAATACAGAGCCAGATGCCGCAGCTACAGCATCAGTGTTGGCGCCCACCTGTTAACCCTGCTGTCCACTAGGAGGCACCTAGGCTTACTCCCGCTGGAGCCCGGCGGTTGGCTCCGAAGAGCCCGCTTTGAGCAGTTTTGCCACCTCAGGGCTATCGGTGATAGGGAAGAGATGCTCTTTACCAGGCGCCTCTTACCCAGGGAGCCTCTACCTCCCTCCAGGAGAGGAAGGGGGCACCTGCCCAGAGCCCGCAGGTCCAGGAGAGCGGTTTCAGTACCACCCAGCTTTTTCCGCCCGGTGGCTCCTAGCCCCCGTGTACATGTCTCACACCCCGAAGAAGCCTTCAATGACAGAGCTTGTGAAGCCCCGGGCTCCAGCTCTGGCAACTCTGAAGAAAAAGACAAGAAAAGTGAGGAAGGGAACGGAGGTGATTACATGCCCATGAACAACTGGGGCTCAGGAAATGGCCGGGGCTCAGGAGGTGGACAGGGCTCAAGTGGCCAAGGCACCAGTAGCCAGAGCTCAGGAGGAAACCAGTGCTCCGGTGGCAGGCAGGGATCTGGAGGCAGCCAGGGCTCGGGAGGCCAGGGTTCAGGAGGTCAGGGTGCTGGGGGAAACCAGTGCTCAGGAAATGGCCAGGGCACAGCAGGTGGCCATGGCTCAGGTGGAGGCCAGGGACCTGGAGGTGGCCATGGCTCAGGTGGTGGCCAGGGACCTGGAGATGGTCATGGCTCAGGTGGCGGCAAGAACTCAGGAGGAGGCAAGGGCTCAGGAAGTGGAAAGAACTCCAACGATGGTGACCGTGGAAAATCTCTGAAGAAGAGATCATACTTTGGTAAATTTACTCAAAGTAAGCAAGAGCAAATGCTGCCTCCACCGCCACCTCCACCACCAGCAGCTGGAGCAGCTGGTGGAAAAGGGAAGTCTGGAGGAAGATTCCGACTTTATTTTTGTGCTGACAGGGGAGCCACAAAAGAACGCAAAGAGGCCAAAGAGATGAGAGATATGGAGAGCTCAGAAGGTACAACCCGGGGACCACACAGAGCCAGAGCTTTCGATGAAGATGAGGATGACCCATATGTGCCAATGAGGCCAGGGGTGGCCGCTCCTCTTGCATGTTCCAGTGACTATATGCCAATGGCTCCTCAAAATTCCTCTGCTTCAAAAAAGCGCCACTCTAGGTCACCCTTTGAAGACTCCAGAGGGTACATGATGATGTTTCCCAGAGTGAGCCCACCACCACCTGGCCCAAGTCCTCCAAAAGCACAAGATACTAATAAAGAGGATGACTCTAAGGACAATGACAGTGACAGTGACTACATGTTTATGGCTCCTGGAGCAGGTGCAATTCCTAAAAATCCCCCAAATCCTCAGGGAGGCTCTTCCTCCAAAAGTTGGAGCTCTTACTTCTCTCTGCCAAGTCCTTTTCAGAGTTCACCCTTGGGACAGAGCGACCATAGTGAGTATGTTCCGATGTTGCCTGGGAAATTCCTGGGGAGGGGTCTAGACAAAGAGGCCTCCTTCAGCCAGGGCACCAAAGATATGGCTTCAAAGCCTTCCACTGAGGGGTCATTCTCAAAACCTGGAGATAGGGGGTCACCTGCAAAGCCTTCAGATGACGAGCCCCCAGAGAACAAGGCTAAGAGACCTAACAGACTTTCTTTTATTGCAAAAGGAAATAAAATCAATCCCAATCCAGTGGAGCCCACACAGGAGCAGAGAGGAGCTGACAGCTCTCGTGACTATATCAACATTGACTTCATTAAGAGAGAGCGCTGTATGCCAGCTCCCTCTGCCCAAGGACTGCCAGATCCATGGGGCTTAATTGCTGACCCCAGACGCACAGCTTTTTCTAGTTACCTGAATATTGAAATCGAGGTGCCCTTTCCAAACCCAGCAATCCGCCTTTCAGATCTTTTAAGAGTTCTACCAGGTGCCAACTCCATCTGTCTGGCCGGTGCTAGGTGGCCCTTTCGTCTTTTTCCAGGCAATGCTACAGGTAGTATTATAGAAGAGGGTGAATACATTGAAGTGATTTTCAACCCAGCCATGAGACCAGCCGTGCCTTTTGCTGACACTGCCATTCGCTATGATGCTCAAACCGGTCAAATCTGTGTAGTCGACCCATTTTCTGAGTGCTGTATGAATGTTTCTCTGTCTCCCGGTCCATTCTCAGAACGGCCACCTGTAGCTAGGCTGCTGCAGGAGGACGTGCAGGAGAGAAGACGCCAGCAAAGCCGTTCCCAAAGTTTATTTGCCAACACCCGAGCCGCTGTCTCTGCTTTCCCGACTGACAGCTTGGACAGAGACTTTCCCGCCGCTTCTGCCCGGGTTGCTGTTCCAGCTGGGGCGCCCCTCTTGGCAGTGAGCCGGGCATTAGCTGTGGTCTCTGCACTAGCCGCGGCCCCTGGCTTTGGCGCTGTCTTTGCCGGCTTCCAGGCCGCCAGATTTGACTCCGCCTCTGTTCGCTGGTTCCAACCTGTTGCTAATGCTCTTGGTGCCCAGGCTGTAAGAGGGGTCCAGGACATTGGCGCAGGTTGGAATCCTGGAGCTCTTAACCAAGCTGCCAGAGGTGAGGACCTGGCGGCCCGCGCTGCCGCTCCACCACCACCACCTCGCCAGCGACGGGTGCTGAGACCCCCAGAGAGAGCGGATTCTGAGGACAACGACGACGAAGACAACGACATTTACGTGAGAATGGACTTTGCCAGACGTGGCTACAAGAAGTGATCACTCTCCGAAAAGAGGTTGGTGAATTTATAATTAAAAGTCATGAAGTTAATGGAAATCGTCTAATTAGTGAGTTGATGCGTTACTTGCTACGATGTCAGCGATAAGTGAGATCCTAGTTCATTTACTAGTGTTATTAGAGAGAGTAGAATTCAGTTTTCATTCTTCACGCGGTACCTTTTCGGTCTTCGCAAAAACATCAGCTTTTATCTAACCCATACATTTATCTGACAGAACCAATTGTTAAACACTGGATTTATTTCTTAGGAGCAATTAAAACTTAAAGACCCACAGCATGAAGTTGCTTTCCCCTTCCCCCGCCCCCTCCTTCCGAAAGTGAATTCCATCAAGTACCTTTCAAGCCTACAACTCAAGCTGCTTTTCTGCGAGTGCACAATCTAAGTGCAAGGGTTGAAGGAGGACTCGGGATGTTTAGTAGCAACAAGCCAACTATTAACATAATCACGTTCTCAAAAACAGTCATCGCTTGCCTAGTCTGCTGTGATTTGCCCAAAAGGTTAACTCTCAGGTATCAGCTGATGGGAGAGAGAGTGCATAGATAATCCCAAACCCCAGGTGATTAAAGGCCAGTATTTGCTGTGGAAACTGTTTTTGTGTTGATCTGTTTTTGTTTTTACACAGGATAAACTGTGAGAAACCGTGAGTGTTCCTTTTCTCTGTCACTGGTAGGGGAAGGCAAGTCACTTTTGTGCTTCGTTTCTTCTTCTACCCCCACCCCCACCCCACCTCTCTAGAGGCATCTTGATTATGGATATGAATATTGTTTCAAACGTTTAAAAAGCATTTAAGACATTTAATTGATGTGTCTTCTGGGAAATCAAGGAGAGCAAGATAACAAGGCAGGAGGAAGAAGACAGGACTCTAGGGGCAGCCCACCCTGAGCAGTGGGGTGTGGGGGTTTCAAGTTCTAATTTGCCAAGGGAAGAGAAGTTAAGAGTCAAATCTAGTGAACCTTGTCCAGAATTTCACAATATTGTCTTGAGAGATTCTCAAGAAATGTTTGCAGATGATACCCCTGTAGCATGCCCTGCCTTCTCTCTTTAGAAGAATATGCCTCTTTCCCTGTGAAGGGACAGTTCCCAGCAGTTTTCATTCCAGTAGTCAGTTTAGTGAACATTTTTGCTTTGCTTGTGCTCTGGAATGCTTTTGTGATTTCATATTTGCCCACTGTGCTTGATCAGGCATATCAGGTTGGGAACTGATCACAACAGTTACCTTACAAGCTCCCCATTTAGTTATAGAAAACTTGCCGTACAAAAGCTCACATTTGCAGCACAGACACACCAAGAGAGTGATCACTAAAACTATGGACTCAATCCCAAAATCCTTTAAATTGTGGTGAGGCTCCTCTCCAACACACACACACACACACACACACACACACACACACACACAGAGAGAGAGAGAGAGAGAGAGAGAGAGAGAGAGAGAGCGCACTACTATCATAACTATGTATTTGCAAGTCATAATTCCATTTCCAAGAACTTATAATCAGGTAATCAGCCTTTCAGCGACAAGTAAACAGAAAGTACACCCCCAAACCATCCTCAAGCTTTTGTTGGAGCCTAACTGCTGAAGGTACTGTGTACAACTTTGATGTAAAATACCACATCAAAAGAGATGATGCATCAGAGTAGCTGCTTGTGACCCTGTGATTCTTTGAAATGATGTCTACACTTTCCAATACTCTGATCTTCGTTCACACATAAATTAAGAATAGTGAAATCATACTGTTCTTCAAATAAACTCTGACTTCTGAGGATTATGAAGATCCAGTGGCCATTGTGTTTATATAAATTACTGATGAATGGCTTTGCAGCTATTTTGGAGATTTAATATGCTCTAATTGTATTGTTTACTGAGGAAATCCCTAACTTTACTGAGGGACTACACCACTGAAGTTGTATATCTCATAGACAGGAAGGAGCTTACATTGAAATAAGTGAATTAATTGGAAGCATTTTGGTGCATGAAATCACTTTACAAATATAATGCAATTTTATTTTATTGTTGGTTTAGCACTGAAGTGAAATTTCAAGCATTTAAACTAATGATTTAGTTTTTCAGAGAACTAGCTAATTTCTTGGTGCTAAAGGTAGATTTGACATGTAATTTTCTACAATATATCATATGGAAGGGCACGGGAGGAGGTGTGGTATTGAAACAACCTATTGCAGGAAATGACTTTAGTTAGCATTTTAATGTGAATTGATAAAGTGTTGTCTGTGAAGTGTCTTTCTCTAAAGTTATAGAAGAACTTTCACCGATTTCTGTTCAGCCTTTATTTTCTTATCTAGCATTTAAAAATGAAAATGTCATGTTAAGAAACATGTTGTGAAAAAGGAACAAAGACACAGTAGTATAAGTCACATAGCTCATTAAGTTAATCTCAGTTTGTGGAATGTGTTTAGAACTGGAATAGAGAAGTGCTAGGTTTGTATTATTATGTAGTTGGGATCAGTATTATGGTTGTGACCGTTAACTACTAATTTAGAAACACAAAGCTAAGTTAAAATTCTGTGTTTCTTTTTCATTAGTCTTAACTTTCATTAAAAGTGTCAAATATAAGATTATTCACAGTTGGTATAGTTATATTGATTTTTATAATGTAAGTGAAATTATGATTTATTAAGACAAGTTTATCATGCAATGCAAAAATAATGAATGTATAACCTTATTTATCTACAGTCAAGCTTCATGTAAGTATTTTATAGTTGCTTTGCAAGCCAATTAGAAAGAAACACCCAGAATATAACTTGAGTATGTATTTTTATATTGAATGAAATATTTTTAAAGCAATCCCTTGATGATGAAGGCTTCTTTGAACACATTAGCATTTAGAAGAGTGTCGTTTCCCATGTGATTGAGTCCATCCCTAAACCCTTGTGTGCCTTTTTCCTTCTTTTAATGCATTACCTGATATAAAATTGATAGGTTGAAGTGATCTGGGATGTAGATTTCTCTGGTATTTTTATTAAAGACATAGGAGTAAGAAATGGGCAGCTGTAGATGGCATGAAATAATTGGTCAGCCAAATTAGTTATATTATGATAGTATTAAAAGGTATTGGTATTAAAAGGCCAAAATCTAGTAATTAGCTTTTGACAATTTAGGTCCTATTCTCACCACACAGGAAGCCCAAGCTTTTTCCGTTGTCCTGCTGTTAAGTCCTGTTGCTATAAATTGCAGGTGCTGAAAGCAAATCATTTTTACTGTATTGGATTGATTTATTGTAAATAACTAGAACATAATCTCTAGATACCAGAGTTTTCCCAACCATAATTGATGGATCACTTATTTCATGTAGCATTCATCATCTCCCCCCCCCCCCAAATCTGGATAGTTCTTTGGAGTAATGAGGTATTTGACCTAAACAATTAAAGAGGACCTCACTCAGTTAAAGTTAGCTAAAGTTGCTGGCAATCATTATTCATTTGCATTCATTCTATTTTAAGACTGATGCTTCCAGGATAAAATGTCAGCTCCAAGCAAAACATCTCTTTGAAACCGGGGCCAGGACTTTAATTAAGCACACCAGACCGTTCGACATTCATAAATACTCAACCAGGGTCTCCAGCTTTCTTTCCCTGTTTCTAATCGCCAAACATGAACCAAAATACTTCAAGTCATTGGCAGGCGTTTATCTTGGGGAACAAACTAGGGTTTCTCAAAAAAAAAAAAAAATACAACCTTCATGTTGGAACAGATTCGGCTGGCCATTGCAGGAAGAAGTAAGGATTACAGTGTGTGATTTCAAATGGACTGTTGTTAAATTGTTAACTTCTTGATTGAGGGAATGCTTTCCAGTTACAGATTGATTGCCTTATATTTTTCAAAGCACATTCACATTCATTATTTTACTGATGGTAAGTACTGGAAGTGAAGCTGGAGTTAAGTGATTTCCTGTATTCATGAAGGTAAGTGGCAGAGCTGAAAATGTAACTTATACATCTGTTTTCCAATCTAATGCTCCATCTAGCACAGCACACTGCCCTTTAGCCAAGTGCTTAATTTGTCACTTTTACATTGATGAAAATTATTATATATGAAAGCATTGGGAGCAAAAGCATAAGTATGCTTTAATTCAATGGTAGCAAATTTCGCTGTAATTCACTTAGAGTGTTATAACTGGATCATCTGTCAGGGCTCAGGTGATCTTCCTTACATTGAACTATTTGCTATGTCCCGTTTAGAAAAAAAAGAATCTGACGTCAGCTGGAACTTAATGTTTTAAATCTGATCTAGGGAGGAGTTAGCTACTCTGACTTCCCAAACAAATTGTGTGTGTGTGTGTGTGTGTGTGTGTGTGTGTGTGTGTGTGTGTGTGTGTATGTGTGTAACATCAGAAAGGAAAGAAAGTGAAATGAGGGCGTATTCAATAAATTCCAATTAATAGTCATTTCTTAACTGAAGTTAGATTTCTAAGCCCTTGCTGATAATCTAGTGGCATTTGTAAGCGATTGTGAGTCTCTTCATTTAATTTATTCTTTCTATATAAATCTGGTATTTAAATCTAAACTACTACAGTGAGCAAAACAGAATAAAATAAGACAGGTAGGGGAAAGGGTGTGGTAGAAATGTATGTTTTTTTATGTTTTTGTTGTTGTTTCTTTTTATGTTATTTTTGTGTGTTAGGCGAGTAGATTTTAGAAGTTATATCATTTGCCTGAATATGATTACTAATTTCCTACTTGAAGACTTGAAATGTAGAAAGAATGTCAATCAAGCCAATATCTCCAAATAGATATTGAAAACTGAAAACATGCTCCTCCACTCAGCCCTTGAATGAATGACCAGGGATTGTGATTTTAACCTTTTGAGTTTAGGATACATTATTATTATCATCCATCATGGCAAAAAGACCTATTTCACTGGAGTCCCAAATTGAAACTTCCAATGCATCTCAGAGAAATGATTGGATGAAACAGTTCCTCTGTTGGTTCAGAAACTGAAGAGGTCAAATAGAGTCATGTGTAGACAGTTTTTTATAACAGTGTTTCTATGAGGTAATTTATTCCGAGTTTCAACTAAACAATGAACCTGGGACTCTATGTCTTTTGTAAATTGAAGACTGAACATATTAAAATTCTAGTAACTTGCATTCTTCACATCAGCAGTAACTAGGCAGCAGAGTGAAAGTACCCAAGCGTGTGTTGGGAAGTAGTGAGGAAACTGACCTAGGATGAAAAATAAAGTGACTGATCCCCAAACAGTCTACTTCTAGATAATCAGGACTGGGATGAGCCAATCTATATGGCCCAGAGCCTGATTGTGATGGGCAGATGCAAGACAACTAGGCTGCCCTTTAAACACATGGAACTTTATAAGTGGTATCCATTTTCATTCCAGATTCTTTTGACAGTTCTCTTAGGAAATCAGAGCCACAGTGGAGAAAAGCATATTTTATCATTTGATCACAGAAATAATACTATGACTGGCACTGTAAAGACCAGCAGCAGTTCTTGCTAATTTTCATGATTTTAGGGACAGTACTTCCTATTTATCAACTTATATGGGGATTATCATCCTGTATAGTCATCAAGCACAGAAAGGTGTGGAGACAGTTCTTACCGAAGAGATGAAACCTGCATATAATCCAGTGACTTCTAAGCTAAGTAGCATGGTTGCATTTTTATGTATTTTATATATTAATCTTTGGGGCCCAGGCTCCCATTTCTCTCCATTCACTTTGGCTTCTTTACTTTGGTTGATTTACTTGATTGCCTCTGATAATATGATCATCTGCAGACTACAAAGATAGAATGCTATCTAATGAATAGTATTTTCAATATGACTTTGAGAGGAAATTACAGTTGAAAAGATAACCAAGACAATAAGGTTGGGAGAATGAAAAGAGAGTGAGAGAAAAATGGTACATATTGTTGGAATTACACCTTTCTCTGGTCTACTGTTTCAGACTTCAAACCTTAATAGAGGCACATTTATGATTCTTGTAAAGAAGTCTGAGATATCCAGGAGGAACTGCCTTTTTGGCCCAACCTATACATTTCCAAGGATATTAAAGTCATGCGTGCTGCATTGGTATATTAAAGATTAATGTTTGGGTTTATAGCATTATACTCATTGACACTGAAAATTTGTCTTTATTAATTTTTAAGAAGAAAATGATACCGGCCAGACTTTGGAAGAAGCATCTTTTGACCTATCAAAGGCCGTTGAAGTTTTCTCTTTTACAAAGAAAAACCCTACTTTAAGAGTATACCAGTTGTTAAAAGGGTTGAATTAGCTTGATATTAAAAAGAGCTTTGACTAACTGAAAAATGAGGTACACAATAAATCTTTAAAAGCAGTCACTATCAAATGGAAAAACAGGTCCAGACCAGACAGATAACACTACCAAAAGCATCACCATTCATTGTTCTGGTGGTGAATGGGAAATGAACACATGGTGTGACTGTCGGCTCTTTAATATTCCTTTTGTAGACTTTCGGATTGAGGTTTAATCCTGAATTGCTTTCTTCCACTACTCAGCAAGCTTGTGAATTGCTCCCTTTGGCTGTTCTTTGGAATGTGTTCAGGGAAATGTAAACTTATTTTAATATGGGTTTAAGAAAAAACAGAATTATAAATGCAAATCTGTGGCTCCAGTTTCCACAATGCATTTTAAAAGCAAGTTATATTATTTGGGGATCATTCTGTTTTGGAAAGCATTATTCCTGTCTACTAACATAGTTAAACAGGAATTGACAAACCTATTTTGTAAATGTGAAATTACATGACCATTTTCTGGGTTTTACTAGGTTATTCACTCTTCACCCACTGTTGACACAATTGTTATAGGAAAGCATGGAAATATGCACAATTCTTCATTTGAGCTGCTGTTATTTTTTTTAAAGGAAAATGACTATAATATCAACAAAGTGTCCTAATTCTAAGCATTGTCACTTAGGTAGCCTAGGAGCTTAATTTATATATTTCTGCAAAATGTATGAAATGAAGTGCATAATATATGCTACTCAGAAGTCCCCATTTGAAGTAATTGCAATGCACTATATATGTGAACTTAGGATGATACTGTATATTAAAAATAATGAGCTAAATTAGTGAGATACTTTTTTAACATCACATTTCAGTTAAAAACATGAATAAAATTCCATGATACCTACCTAGCCCAGTTTTGCTACATGTAAATGAGTTGCTAATATGCACATCCACACTTAATCTGTGGTGACCACACATACCTTTTATCCTAATAGAACCTAAAATTTCACAAATGTGCTCACAGGAAGACTTAATACTTCCTAGTTTATGGTACTTCTTTTTAACCTTTTTATACGAAGGAAAGAACAATGGATGTGACTAATAACCACAATAGGTAGGGAAAGGAAGGAGACTTTGATGCTCAATCTTGTTGCATTCATTAAAATAGCTATCAAAAGAAATAGATACTTAGAGTTTAAATAGAGATCTTTTGCTTGAAGCCTACTCTGGAGAAAGCTTTCCATGGATTCTTTTAGCTTGTTTCAGGTGACACTAAATACTTTGATGTAAGCACAGCTTAAAATAATCTTGGTACTCCATAATCCACTTGATGGGCATTTTCTTTCCCTTTTTTATTCCAGCAACTTCCTCCACATACTTCATTCCCACTGCTCTACGCACCATGCTCCCTGCTGTGTACCATCACATTAAAGCCGATAGTTAAGAGAGCCACACCATTTTGGTAAAGAAATGGAAATTTCCATAAAATCTTTGCAGTTATAACGAATTCTTTTAGAAAATATTCCACGATTAGGTCAGAAGACCTTTATCAAGATTGTCCTTAAGTCCTTTGTCTTGTGTCACCTAAGGTAAAGATAGACTTAAGCATTTAGGAGAAGGAAGAGCATTTTCTGTCTAAGGCTCCCTTCCGGGGCCCACTGGGATAAAGTTGAACAGTGCTCACACACTCCAAGCAGCTGCCCACAAGAAGTAGCAAGTTGGCATCCTGGGTACAGGAGTAACTATCCTAGTTTTTTGCCCAGCTTGTGTTTTCTCTGCACAGCAAGCCCACTGTTTTGTTTAACCATGTCGAGGCCAAGGCAGTATCTTCAATGCATCTCTCAGGAACCTTTTTAGGTTTTGTTTCCTTTTGTTTAAAAATGTGTGTGTGTGGGGGGGGGGTGACAAGTCTTTACACTAATTTTGAAAATAATTTTTGTCATCTTTTTTTTATACAGTGATTACATTGCCACCCAAACCAAACACATTTTACAAGAAAAGTGACACAGAATTTCAACTTCGTCTACTCCAGATCTGCCTAAAAGAAAGAAAATTCTGAGGCTTCTGAACAGAAACTAGCCTCAATTTCTACCAGTCAACTGGACTATGGCAACTGAATGAGCCTGCTCATGGAGTTCATTCTCACTACTGCCTCCTGGATCCATTGATTGACTTAAAGATGTGCACACTGTACATTGGCTTTGTTTCCTAATTTCCCTGATCTGTCTCTTTGAAAGGAATGAGATGCTGTAAGTTAGTGTCTCATAACACTTCCCTTTTCCTCTCTAAAAATATATTCAGTCTGTGTAAATATAGCCAACATCAATTTTAATGACATATAATACTTGGATGAAATTTCAACATGAACATCTTTAAACAATGGCAGATAAACATATATATGAATGAGAAGGTAGGTATGATCTGGAATATTTTCTGATTAATGCATACTTAAGACATTCCTTGATCAAGGAATTAAGGTGAATTGAACTTCTATCTTGACGAGACATTTTCAATATTTAAAGACAAGACTAGAGGGCAAATTATCTCAGAGTTTGCTCATTAACAATACTACAACATTCTATTGACACTAATAACCAACTAACATGATGACTTGACAGAGTATTTTAAAGGCAGAGCCAAGGAGCAGGTTGTCTACTTGTTCATGTAGAACCTGGCCATGTTCTGCTAGTGGATTGAGCATTTCCAAACCTATTGTTCTGATTTTATTTTGAAACCTACATTTATCCCTGAAAAGAGGCAAGCCTCCATCTCAAAAGACCCTTTCTGCCTCTCTGGGGGGTGGGGGGTGTCCTCCCTCCTACTCTTCAAACTGTCTCCCCCTCTTTCTGTCCTTTCCCCAATAACCCTCCCATGCCCAGGACACCTATAAAGAAATTAGTTTCCCATATTCAGAAATTAGTGCTGCCTAAAATTTAAGCCAAAAGGAACCTCTTATAAGGCCATGTTTCCTTCTGGACAATTGAGCCAATATAAGATGTATAAAATTTAAAAGAAAAAATTCAGAGCAAGCTCCCCCATTCCTATTTTTGCTTGCCTCTGATGGAAACTAAATTAAGATTTTAGGAACCTGGACCTTTGAGAACATGATAATAGCAGGTGGTGACCACACAGGATAGAAACAAAGGTCTTGAAGCTTGCTTAGAGCTTTGTTATGTGTTGGCATACAGCTCTTGGCTGTAGTATCATCACTGGCAAACCTCATCATCTCACAGATGGGTGTGAGTGTTTGAGCAAGTGTCTGCAAAAGTGTGTGAGTGCTAGTGTGTGTATGCACACACTTGTGTGTATGAACACCCTTGTGTACCTGTGAACACGTGATTATAGACGTACCTGTTGTGTGTAACTCTGTTTAAAAAATATTGCTTCGCATTTAACGTGCAACTTTGAAGTAGTGTAATATTTACCTGAAGTTCTTTGCCACTCGGTTCCTACATCTTTGAACGTGTGCTTCTATCTTTGAGCAGGCTTCTAGTACATGTTGCTGAACTAACTTTCTAAAGAACCGAGTAGACTTCTACTGTTTCTCCCTGCCTACCAAGCAAAGGGATGGGGGGTGCTCCTTTTTCCCTGTGTGAATTGTGCTGAGAGGATGTAGCTTCAATGCCAGTCACTGACCCAGTTTCTGGTCATTACTAGGGCATCACTTTCATCAGTCCCTTCAGGCTCCTCTCTTGTTCCTACCTAATTCAGTAATGCAGTGTGGCTTTTGTTCATCGTAACAGTGCACTCTTTAGGCAGCCTTTCTTCAGGCCTTCTGTTACCATTTTATATTCAAGTAAGTTGTCATAATCGTTCAGAATTGTAGCAAGAAAAGATTATTTGGGGGAAACTGCTGTATTCCTTTACTCACATATTTGGTTTAGGGGCTGCCAATAGACAGGGTACAGAAGGTGGAGCACAGAGCTAGCACACTTGCTGAATAAATGAATGGAAACCTCATACACAACAGTCCATACAATTAGTCACAGGTACAAATAGTCACAGGTACAGCATAACAAATATGCAATCTCTCTGACACAACTTCTTAGTTTACAGATAAAATGGATTAATTTATTCAGTATTGTGCTGGAAGAATCTATGGAATATGTGTACCGACACACCACTTACCTTCCAGTGATGTTTATGCTGCTGAGAAAAAACAATGATGGAACGATTTGTGTGTGTGACTGCTACATTAGTTTGGTGTCATACATAGTTACTTGGTCAGTAAAAATGAAAGCTTTACAGTTCCAACGGTTCATTACATTTGCTATTTCTGCTTCACGACCTGCTTTGAGTTGCTCTGTGTTTGTCTTCCTTTGTAAATACCCTTAAACTTTCTTGTTTGTAAGCATCTCGTTTGCAGTTTTGGGAGACAACCTTGCAACTCTGTATAGTGTTTATATATATATCTGATTTGCTTTTCCATAGAGCTACTTGCAATAAATGTGGTCATGTAACTTATTTGAGTGAAGTTTCATTTTTTTTTCTTTATACAGTTGTCTCGGCTTCATTACAAGTATATTGACTTCATTACAAGTCAATTCTTGCAGAATTGACTGTCAGCCATTTCTCAGAATGAAGCAGTTGTGGTAATTAAAACATGCCCATCACTTTCCCTACAAACATGAAACTTTGGTATAGTTAATAGAATCAACTCACTTTTGAGTCTACAAATATAGAAGTGATACTAGTATAAAACATTACAAAATGACTGCCCTGAGTTTACATGTGGACCACGACAATAGTTCCATATAATGACTACTATATTTGAATCAACTACCCCAGGAGAGTGAGGTGATTGTTTATAATTGGACTTTATCTCCTTGCCACTTATCATTATCCTTTGAAGGTCTCCCTTTTCATTGCCTTATTAAGAAAATATTAGTTCATGAAAAATATACCACTAGACAGCATTTTTACACTGATGGACTACAGAATGAAGAGTAGATTAAATATCATGAATTCATTTATAAATTATGTCAGTTCTTTTGGAATCCACAGGCTTTAACAAACACTGAAAGATATGGTTATCCCATTACCTATTCGGCCTTTCCCAAGTCATCCTTGCCATATAGAAAAATGAGAGCAAATCTGGGAACCAGTGAGTGCACACAGGTCAGATGGGCTATAGGGTGAAAAACACAGCTATCAAATCATGTGTAGACAAGCTGTCTCTATGCAAACCATTATGTTGATTGTACAGCTTATGCTTTCTGGGTACATTTCAGAGGATGTATGTAATAGAATATTACAGTGGAAAAATATAATTAAAGTACCTTTATCACTAGGGATGCTACAGTATGGTATGGGCAGGAGAGAGATGCCCTTCCCACCCCCTGTCCCTCCACATCAATGCCTGAGGCAGATGGGAGAGGTGGCCCTGAGGTCGTAAGTGCAAGAGAACTGCTCCTGCCTGCCACCAACTCCAACACTCAGGAGAGCAGGCTCTGCACTTCTCATGAGCAGCATAATAGAGCCAACTATATTGGAAGAGCTGTGGGTAAGGCAGCCACAAAGTTGTGAGCATAGGAGAACTGTCCCTATTACCTATCTATCATATGGTGGAATGGATGGGGAAGAGCTGGCCCTGAGATCATAAGGGCGGGAAAGTTGCCCAGTCCCCCACCAGCTACAACACTTGGGAAAGCAGGCCCTGCACCTCGAATGGGAAGCACAATAGAGCCAACTCTACTTGCAGAAGTGTGGATGAACCAGCCTCGACGTTGTGAGCAGGGGAGAGCTGTTCCTATTACCCATCTGTCATGTGGGTGGCATGGGTGGGAGAGAAATGCCCTTCTCCCACCTGAGGCTGGTGGGAGAGCCCACCCTGAGGTGATAAGAGCAGGAGAGCTGGCCCTGTCCCCTACCAGCTGCAACACTTGGGAGAATGGCTCCTGTGCAACACAGTAGAGTTAGCCGTGAAGGTGTCAGTGTGGGATATCCAACCCCAAGGACATGAAAGCAGGAAAGTTGGCTCCCTTACTCACTGCTGTAAGGGGTGAACTAGACAAGGCAATGGCTGGAGAGCTCATCCAGGGAGAGCTCACAGGGAGAAATGGTTGGCTGACCAACCCTGCAACTATCCAGGCTCAGAACCAAGGCTATGTGTTGGCCCACTCCAACATCCACCCCATCGGTGATCTGCTGGAGCATGTGAAGGGGTCCTCCTGCAGAACCAAAGCTACACGATCTCCATGACACAGGGCAATAGTAGGATATCCAAGTGGAGTCTCATTGACAGTCTAGCATTGATAATGTAGCAGAAACCAGAGGCTTCGGACCAGACCAATGACTCTTTGCAATGAACAATTGCAAGTAAAGATATATGGATAAAAGCATTTACTGCGTGACTCACTGTGTCACCATACAGCTTCCATAATGAGACTGATTTTTTTTTTCTTTTTTCTCTTACATTTTATTTTATTTTATTTTGTGGGGGAGGCTGCAAGGGCAGAGGGTGCATATGAAGGGACAAGAAATGAATGAGATGGAAATGTATGGTGTGAAAGAAACAAATAATAATAATAATAAAAATTTATAAATATTAACTCACATATAGTGAGTATATATACATATAGATACTCATACGGTATATGAGTATCATATCATGGAACTATATACAAATATATATATATCCAAGAGAGCTGGCCCTGTCCCCTACCAGCTGCAACACTTGGGAGAGTGGCTCATATGCAACACAGTAGAGTTAGCCGTGAAGGTGTCGGTGTGGGAAATCCGACCCCAAGGACATGAAATGTGTATATATATATACATTCATTTCTATGAATTTTCAAAGATAAATGCACACATTGGTGTTTTTCAGCTTACGTTATCTTTGTATGCCCATTTAGGCATTAATTCTTAACAACTTGAATTCCCCGAATAGTAGGGACAGACTACTGACAATCAACACAACTCAGTAGCAGGAAGCACCTATATATAAGAGCACACAAAACTTCACCTTCCTCACTCTTCTTGTCTCATGCATGGTAACCAAATAGTCTTTGCGAGATGTCAAGGGGTTCTTTCATTTTTTAATATAAAAATTGGGGACAGATATTTCTTTTACACAGCAATGGGTTTTATAAAGACATTGCCATGCAAATAGATCATGTATTTTGACCTTCAATGCACCCTCCATTTTCTCCACCCTCCTCTTATTCCCATTCATCCCTCCAGATAATTTTGCCTCTACTTTTACATCCTATTCTTGGCACCAAGTTATGAAATCAACGTAGGTGTCAATTAACAGAGAAATGAATAAAGAACATGGAATATGTTTACACAATGGAATTTTATTTAGCTATAAAGCATAACAAAATATGTCATTTTCAGGAAAATGGGTACTGTTTCTTTAAAACATAAAACCTTTCAGAACACTTGTCAGATAAAAGATGCCTAAGTACACACTGGGTAAGCACATCCAGTGACTGTTTAGAAAAACATTAATAGGTGCTAATTGACCTCAAAAGACATCTTGGAAATGCACCAAAATGCTTTTAAGAAATGTTTTGCAAACAAAGCTGACATAAGGCATAACCTGGAAAATATGAGCATGAGAATTTACGTGGTAACTCAAAGCATGGCCTCTCATTTATAAAATGTGCAAAAGTGAAATTATGCAAAATTAATGCATGGAATGAGGTTGGGCTGTATTCCGTTTTAGAAAATCCAATTCATTTTCCCTCCAAGATATGCATGTTAATAGATGCTGGCTTTCACACAGCTACCTTAAGTACCAGTTTGCTGCTTAAGTGTACTTCAGAGATAAGGAATGCAACTGAGCTGTACAAAATGAGACAACTTCCCTCCCGTCTCTTGTGCATGATAAATGCTAAAGCAATTAGAAACCACTGTTGCATGCTACATTGGAATTTGTCAGCAACATACAGTGCCGTGCTATGTAAATGGGGTAAACTTACACAAAGTCTTGAGAATTTTGGAAGAAACCACTGATTTTACTTAATATTAAGCATTTGAGTTTATACAACTGAACTAGAAGCAATCACCTCCATGAGTTTTCACTCTCAGAATGTCCATTATAGGGTCTTCTATGTCACTTGCAGCATTCTGGATTAGCATTTCAACTAGCAAAGAGACCAAAGAAATGTTAAAACGGAAAGCAGATTCTTAGGTATCACCAGAAAAAAAAGTGAGGTTTATAATTCCTTCTGTATTTGAAAACTTGCAACTCCTGAGAAAATTTTCAACATTTTGCTTTCTGCATTTCATTTTCATGGACCACATGCATGCAGGGCCTTGAAGATGTATTTTGTTTTATACTTCTGTATTGTTTTCACCTCTTCATCAGTAAATTAGGAAATTCATGGATAAGCTTGCTTTTGTACTGTTTCTTTCCCTCTTATATAATTTATGCTCATTTCAGGAAGAAGAAAAATATTGGAGGCTGCATTTATTTATTAGAGTCACAGGTAAGCATATCAGTTACAACACATATAGCCCATGTACCCTGAAAATAGCTTGTTTCAAAAGACAGCCAGATATTTTTGTGGGAATGTGACAACAGCATTAGATCAACATTTAATCTTCAAACTAGTAGTTGACCCTTTTATATGCTGGAATTGGGTGGAGATATACAAAGATTTTGAGATGTGCTATAGACCACACTCTCAAAAATGTCTCCACTCACTTTTCTTCCTTAGAGTAGTTATCTTAATCATGTTTTCTAGATAATAAAGTTCTGATAAAAGGTCTGATAGGAAATAGGACGACTTGACTGGGGAGACGTTTTCCTAGTCAGGAACTCCTGATTCATGAAAGGATGTGGAAAATGAGAGTTATATATAGATTTTCTCTTTCTGTTTAAGAAAGGGTCTTGTTACACAACCAAGGCTGGCCTTGGAATAACTGTGTAGTCCACGTTGGCTTTAATGTAATTATCCTTCTAGTTCAGCACCACCTTAATACTGCTACCATATAGTAGCATCTCTAGCATATAGAGGAACAAAAATTATGTTTTCTTTCCCCCCTTTGAACACTCTGAACTCCCACCAAAAATGTCTTAACTATATCTTTCACTCAAAATATTCTTGTTTGCAAATTCAAACAATTTCAAACAAGAAAAAGAGGGTACTATTTGAGGGGAGAAAGAGGTTTAACAAGAGGGGATTCAGAGGGATAGGGGAGTACAGTGGAGGAGAAAGATGAAGAAGAGCAAACTATAATAACATTTATGTTTGAAATGTCATAATGAAACCTATTGCTTTATATACTAGTTTTAAAATGATGTTTTAAAAATCTAATTGAAAACTTTCCACATGAACAATAAAGTGAAACTATACACTGTGTTACATATAGTTAATAAGAAAAATGTCTTAATTGAAACTCCAATTGAAAAAGTTAAGTTGCAACTGAGGTAAAAGATTAACACAAATACCCATATTACAAGACACTGAAAGCTAAAGTTGTCACACAGTAATGATGTCCTCTGGAATGATTTTGACCTAATGCTGGAAGGAATATGCATTGTTTGCTGGCACAAAGTTATTCTAAGTCATGAGAGGGAAAAAGATTTAGAAAGATTTCAACCTCTGGCTAAGACAGAGAATATTTATCCTCCCACCTCAACAAGCAGACAAAACATGGAACAATGCTTTGCAAAAAATGTTGGGCTTGAAGCAGGAAAAGACTAGGATCTCAGAGAGATGAGAAACTTGAAGAGCCCTATGCCAATCCTGGCTCATTGCATTTGACAGGCTGGGAAAACTGAAGAAAATTTCCTGAATTGAGGAAGCAGAAGGTCAGCCACCAATTCTACCTTTTCCAAAATTGCATTGCATTGGAGAGTTTTGAACAATTCAGTCTAAAGGTAGAATGTATATAAAAACATAATTTGAACATATGTTGCCTAGCAGAGAGATATTGAAGTTGTAGGCAACCACACACAGAAATAGCCAAGTTACAGTAGAAAGTAAGTCATGAACACAAGCCACCAAGAGATCTAAAGTGGTATGTTAATCTAAAAACAAACAAACAAAAAAACCCTAATAAAACAGCTCAGACTGTGGTGATATTTTATTTGTGATCTAATAAATAAAGCTTGCATGTAGATCAGAGGAAAAATCCAGCCACTATATTAAACATAGAGGACAGGCAGTGGTAGCCTACATCTTTAATCCTAGCATTTGGGAGGCAGAGATTCATCTGGATCTCTGTGAGTTCGAGGCCACACTGGGAACAGAACTAGTCTTTAATCCCAGCACTAGTTAACCATAGAGGCCTGGAGGTCTGTACAGACAGACAGGAAGTGATAGAACTGGGAGGAAAGAGGAAGTAAGATGGCAGGGAACAGAAAGGTTTATAGGCGTGAGTATACAGGAAGTATCTCTCTCTTGGCTGAGGATTTCCGAGTGGTAAGAACACAGGTGGCTTCTTTCTGCTTCTCTGATCTCTCAGTTTTCACCCCAATATCTGGCACTGGGTTTTTATTTAATAAGATCTTTTAAGATTTGTCTTACACCAGACTTTGGAGATAAAGTTGCTACTATAAAGATTGAAAGATATTTTGAATCATAAGAAAATATAACAATTATATATAGAGGCAAGTATAAATTCCCAAAGTATATGAAATAAACTGTTAGAATTGAACTGATGAATATACAATTCAACAATAAGCATTGCAGAACATAATGCTCCACTTTCAGTAATGAATAAAAACAACTTGGAAGAGATCAACAAGAAAATAGAAGAGAAGCTGGAGAATACTCAGTGGGTAAGAGCACTGAATGCACATATAGAGGACCCTGGTTCAATTCCCAACACACACGGCAGCTAATAACCACCTGTAACTCCACTTCCAGAGGTTACATTGCTTTCTTCTGACACCCAAGGGTACCAGCGACATGGGGGATACACACACATACATGCAGGCAAAGCACTCATTCGCATAAAAGAAAAGAAAATAATAATTTTTTTTTAAAAAAAAGACAGCAGAGGATTTGAACAACAATGTGTTCAAACTAGGCTTAACAGATTTCTAAAAAAAAGTCTTTTATGTTTTGCTGTTATAATATAAGATTATTTCCCTTTCCTTCCTCTTTTTTAGATTCATGGCCTTTTTTCATTAGCCATTGTTGCATACACACATATATATGTGTGTGTGTATGTATTATTGAATGGATCAAGAAACAAAATCCACTGATCTGTTGCCTAAAAGACTTTCATAGAATACTTTCCTTAGTAGCAACAGAAGATGTATTATTCCAAAGAGTACCTAAGACATATTCTGAATGACATCATATGTTACTTAATAAAACAAGTAACAAAATTTTTAAATCTTTAATATAAAAAAAGTATATCCTCTAACTATATTGGAATGGCAGGTGTCTAACACCTCCTGCAATAGCCAATGGATTAAAAAAATAAGTTGCCTTACTAGGTGCCATACCCTTAAAGAAAGCTGACTCTTCATCTCCCAACAGCTTTTTCAATAACTCCTCTCTTAGAGGTGGGACTCTATGCCCCTTTTCCATGCTGGGATTTGCTCTGACTTGAGCTTGCACAGGTCTTGTGCATGCTGTCGTAACTGCCCAGCTGTGTCTGGAAAATAGCTGCATTTCAGCATCCACCACCTCACTCTTACAATATTGCTGCACTGCGCTGATCCCTGAATCTTTGGAGTTCTGGGGTAGGGCTATAAATGCCTGGATGAGTATGAGCACTCTACCATCTCTTATTCTGCCATTAGAATACTGCACACTCAGGAGTATATATAGTTAGCACAAATTAGACTTGTTTTTTAAAAAGAAGACATAAAATTGGGTGGGTAAGAGAAGGGAAATTGGATCTGGGATGAGTTGGGGGAAGGGACTGAATATATCAAAATATATTGGACTAAATTCTCAAAGAACTAGTTTTTAAAAAATGAGAGGAAAAAAGAAAATAAGATGCCACTTTAAAGTAAATAGAAATCTACCAATACTTACAGGACATAGATAGACAGCATTTAGAGGGAATTTTATTTACAAAAATGTTTGTATTCAAAATCAGAAAGAGCAGATGTGATGACAGATCAGCTGATAATAGCACTTGCTGCCAAGCCTGAGGATCTGAACTCCATCCCCTGCAGCCCACATGGTGTAGAGATCAGAATTCTTTAAATTGTCCTCTGATCTGCATGTGTGTATCAGGACGATCATATTCTTAAGGCAAAAAGATGAGATAGAGAGATGCTTTAATACTTAAAAACACTTGCTGCCCTTCCAGAGGACCTGAGTTCAGTTCCCAGCACCCATGTCTAGTGGCTCACAATTGCTGTAACCCCTGTAACTCCAGTTTCAGGAGATATGACATCCTACCCTGACCTCTGTGGGCATGCACATAAGTGGCATATATTTCCACTTCCATACATACACATACAAAAATAAATAAATAAAATAATAAAAATCAATGTTTAAGAAATGACGAAAAGGCAAAAAGAGCTCAAATCAGTAACCTAAGCTTTACCCAAGAATCAGTAATGAAAAACAAT
Source organism: Onychomys torridus (assembly GCF_903995425.1). Classification (NCBI taxonomy): domain Eukaryota; kingdom Metazoa; phylum Chordata; class Mammalia; order Rodentia; family Cricetidae; genus Onychomys; species Onychomys torridus. The sequence continues at coordinate 123,884,812 of NC_050466.1, read as the reverse complement.
CTAAACTGAAAATAAGCAAAAGAAAATAATAAAATGTAGAGGAGAACCCAATGGTGTGGACAGTAGATACCAGGGAGAAATAACAAAACTGAAAGTTGGTTCTTGAGGAAAATCAACAGAGTTGATCCACCCCTGTTTAACTTAGCAATGAAGGAAACGTTGTTAACCTTAAAGAAATAACACTATGAAAGACTGCATGCAAATCAATTACATGCATTAGATAAAATAAGCTAAATCAGAGGATATAAACGGCCAAAATTGACACAAATAAATGGAAACTACATAGATGTAATAAATAGTTATTTATTACAGCAACATCAAAAAGATAAAAGACATGAATAAATTAAGCATAAAGATACATGAATAAAACCATGAAAACTAAAACAAATCAACACTTAAATGCCAGGAGAGATAGCTTCACTGCTAAGTCATATTAACAATGGTTCTTCAACCTCCCCTCCTAAAAACAAATGAAAAAGGAAGTAAAGTGAACTAATGTCTCTGAGGTTTATGAGCTCAAAGCAGGATCCTCTAGTATGCTAGACAAGCACATTGTATCTCCAGTCCTCATTATTTTGATTTAATAGTGTATTGGAGTTTCCAGACTATTCAATCAAGGACATATATAAAAAGCATAAAGTTTGTGAAGGAAGAAATAAAACTAAGTCTGTTTGCATATAATACTACCTTACATAAAGAAGACCTTAAGGAATTCAGGAAAATACTACCAGAGGTAATAAATGTATTGACTAAAGTTTCAAAAACATTGTTAGTACATGAGCGAGAGAAAAGACTTGTATTCTTAAACAGTAGCAATGAAAAATCCATAAACAATATTAAAAACTATCCTAGTTATAGCAACATCAAAAAGATAAAAGACATGAATAAATTAAACAAAGGTACATGAATAAAACCATGAAAACTATAAAATGCCATTGAAAAAACTAAAGAAACTGTATAGAAATGGAAAATTACATGTTCATAGGTCAAAAGACTTCATAGTGTTGAAAAACATTTCTCAAAGTGATAATCAGATTCAACACAATCTATCAGAATTATAGCTGTTGTCTGTTTTTTCCCACTAACTAATATGCCAAGCCTAATATTCATACAGGCTTGCAAGGAAGCCTGAACAACAAAACCAATCTTGAAGATGAACAGAGTTGGAAGACTTACACTATATTTGTTTTAAAGCTGACTACAAAATTGCATTAGTCAAGATGGTATGGTCTTGCCACAAAGACAGACATATAGATAAATGAAACAGAATAAATGTTCAAAGATAAATCCATGTATCAATGAGAAATTGATTTTTATATATACATGGGCACAATTTTTTTTTTACTCACACGATGTCTCATCTTTATTGTTTAAGTGGCTGAGTTACATAAATCCAGCTTGTTAACTCCATTAACATCAACACATATCATCTGCAGTAACATTGTAACATTGTGACAGCTCCATACTGTGGATGAAGCAATACTTAGAACAGACTTATCATATTTAGTCTTTATGTAAATGTTTTAAATTGCCCAAATATACCATTGTGGCAGAAGAGATACCATGATCAAGCACAGACACAATTTGATGAAGAAGTTCTTTTCAACAAATACAGTTGGGATGACTGGGTAATTTATGTAAAAGAAGTTAGACCCTTATCTCACACTATATATCAAAATTAATTCAAAATGTCACAAATACCTAAATATAAGAGATAAACTTAATCCTTAGAAGAGACCGTACCCTAAGATTATGAAAGGATTGTTTGGATATAACAGCAAAAACAAAAGAAACAAGAAGTAGCTAATTGAGTGTTCAACAAATTTCAAAGCTCCTGAGTTTCAAAGATCACCATCAACAAAAAGTCAGGCACCTCAGCACTTAGGAGGTTGAATGAGGCAGGAACATGAAAAAAAATGTTGGGAAATTGCCTATTTGATAAGGAATTGTTTCTGTAGTATGTCAAGTATTCTTACACTCAACAAGAGACAAATAATCTAATTTCAAAATGGGCAGAGCATCTGACTACATATTGCTCTTTAGAAGACATTCGAATTATCAACAAATGTAGTGAGTTGTTGGGGAAATCAAAGTTGGTTGTTAATCTGATGTATATAACAAGACAGTTTCAGGAAAACAAAAAATGAAGAATGAAAAAAAAAAAAAGAAAACAAAAAAGTCAGTAAGCTGGATAAGACTGTAGAAAAACCGGAACCCTAGTACTTGTAGGTAGGAATGTAAAATAATGTAGCTACTGTGAAAAATAGTTTGGTAGTTTTTTAAGAATTTAAATATAGAACTAATACACAACCCCAAAACACTATTCTTCAGTGTATATCTGAATGTGATGAAAAAATTTAAACAAATACTTGTGTATGGGAGTCCACATCAACATTCACAAGCAGCAAAAGGCAGAAACTGTCTTCAGTGAGATAAACAACACAGTGGTTTATCCATACAATGTAGTCTTCCACACCACAAAAAAGGAGCAAAACACTCACACATGCTCTAATGTGAATGAGGCTTGAAAACATATGCTAAATGCAAGAAACCAGGTGAGAAAGATTGAGTATTGTATTACTCTCTTCATATGCAACATCCAGAATTAGTAAATCCATAGAAACAGAAAGGAGATTAGTGGCTATCAGGGTCTTTAGAGAAGACTTAAGAATGCTTAAGGGATATGTGGTTATCTTTTGGCGTGAGGAAAATATTTTGGAAGTAGATAGAGATGGTGATTGGGAAACTTTGTGAATGTAGTAAACACCGCTTAAATTATTTCCCTTAAAATACTTAAAAATCAAAGAATTGAACTATTATTGCATGGTACAACACTGATGCAAGTTTTGAGCACATGACAGCAAATTATGGAAGATACAGTCAAAAGATCATATAGTGTATGATTGTATGTCTATAAAATGTCTGGTGTAGACAAATCTGTAAAGACAGATGTACATTAGTGGTTTCATCGAGCTGAAGGAGAATGGGGTGGGGAAACAATAACAGCTAATAGGCATGAAGAATTTGGGCAGGTGCTCAAAATGTTCTGGAATTAGACTGTAATGATAATTGAAGCTTATGAATATGGTAAAACTATTAAATTATACTTTTAAAATAATGTCTATATAATTTGAGTTCTATATAACGACAAGAGAATTTACTACTTAAGCAAAATAATGACAATGCTGTGTGGGTTTATAATGTATAAGAAATATATAGAAAGTATAGTATATTAAAACCACCTAAAGCTTAAGATCAGAAAATTTAAAGTATGTTCCTGTAATGCTCTTACATTTGTGAGATGGTATTATATGACGTGAACATAAACTGTTAGAAGTTAAAGATGTATATTATAAACTGTAGAACAGTCATGAAAAGAAAGGTAAGTAATATGTTATGAAGGTGATAAAATGGAATCAGAAAACATATTTAATACAAAACAAGGCATTAAAAGTGAACAAAATACAAATTGGATCAATAGCAAAGTTCATTAAGCCAGGCATTGTGGAACACACCTGCAATGCTAGTATTTGGGAATTTGAGGCATCAAGATTGTTAGTTAAAGGCCAGTCTGAGTTACAAAGATAGAAGCTCTATAACAATATTGTCTAGTACTACAAATAAGTGTGTCCAGTTATACACACCCTTGGTATGTGTACTGTAAGTATACAGAAACAAGTGCAAAGTAAAGTAATGGGGAAAAAGTGTCTCAGGTTCATAGTAACACAAAGAAGGCTGGGAGACTACATTGCTTTCATGTAGACATTATTGCAAAAATATTAATTTTTGTTTACCCCATTACCAACATCACACTGGAAAAGAGATCATTTCATCAAGAGGACAGAATAATAAAACATACTTACATAACTAGTAAAAGATTTTTCAAGTAGACAAAACAAAACTAGATAAACCCAGAAAGAGAATTGTCTCCACATATTTTGATATACATATGGCTTCTTCTGCTTGCTTATAAAGAATAAAAGAAAGTAGGTTTTGGGGAAGGAAGTACTGGTGAAAATGGATATGGGCTGTTCACACTTTCTGCTACATTGGGGAGACTTTTTAATATTGCTGCTGGTACAAGGGAAAGCATGCACTACCTGCTATGTACTGTCTGGTTCACTTGGCTTGTTCCATTTACCTGATTCCCAGTCTCATTTTCTGCCAAAGAGAACCAAACAAGGAAGGCAAGTTAGGATTAAGTTAAGTTACAGGTAAGGAAATAAAGTTGCTTCTTTGCGTGTATGCTGTGTCAATAAAATATAATAAACTTTCCAGTTGGAATTAAGGAATACTTTCTGCTTTGTCAGTAGTACTGTTTTCAGAATTACACAAGTGGTCCTTATGAGGTCACTAGTAACAATAGAGTGTTTACAAATCAGAAAATTCAAACTTCAGGAGCTTATCTGTATTCAAGAGCCTCAAGGAAGTTCACAAGCTGGGAATCAAGCCAGAGCCACAAAGTTTTCTTTATCTGTGGAGACTAAGTGGATGAATATGATTTCCCTCTGACAGAGTGGACTCATTACAAGCTCTCTATTTCCAAGGGATAACTTGAAAGGGTCTCCCGTGCTGCAGAGATGACAGGAAACACATTCATTCTTACTTGGGAACCAAGACTTCCCCAAACACACATTTTTCACAAAGCAGAAATCCCTGTAGTAGACTTTTTATTAATTTCTATCACACTCAGCATTCTGGTGGCTTATTTATTTATTTATTTATTTATTTATTTTGTGTGTTTATGTGTTGTGTGTTTGTATATGATGTTAGCAAATGATGCTATGATGCTGAGGTCTAGCATGTGATAGGCAAAAGGATATTGATTGAATAATATCTCTTCATCCCTGGATTTTGCAAAATAGGACAATTTAGTGCATAAGTTAGTAATTAAATTTTGAGTGAAAATGAATTAGTAATTTGTCTCAGATTTGGGGAAATTTAGTTGACTACTCAATGCTCATCTTACACATCTGTAAGTTGAAGACCATGCTACTAGCATCACTTGAATACACCAGAGTTTCTAAGGCTCAATTGAGATATGGGAAGAATGAAACTTTAATGAGGCCTGATTAACACTGATCATTACTCTCATTGCTAGCTATTGGGGTATTATTGGTAGTTTTCCTGAGAGCCTGATCAAGGGTCATGATAATGTGTCAAAAAAGACATGAAGATTTGAAATCTGGGCTTCCAACTGTGTCTCATGGCAGAACTGGCATTAGCAAATACTTTATTGACCATGAAGCAGAACTGAGAAAATGAACCAAAAAAATTCACTTGAAAATGAAGAATGTTAACTCTTTGATAGGTTCTGTGTGGCACTGGCTGAAATTAGGGGTAGTCTCAGACAACCCATGGCCTCTAATTCCAGGTTGGAGTTCTGTAATTTCTACTGGAAGCGTTTTCTCTAGCACCCTAGAGGGAAACATATCTGAAGAGCTTCTGCAGGCTTACATTGGACAGATGCTCTTGAAGCTAGAATGAGTAAAATTCCCATTTCTAAGCTAGTAACATTTGGGCCATTTTGTTGGCTTGCAGGCGTGTAGACCTAACTTGACAGATTTTCTCTTGAAAGTAGCACTACTATGAATTTACTCTGTGGAGCTCTCAAAGATCAGTTGTTTGTATTCAGAAACTAGTCTGCTAATGGGACAAGTGATCTTGTTTTGCATTTGTAGTGGGACCATCCAAGCCAAATGGCCAACAGAAAGAAGTCAAAGTGCATAACTCAAAGATGCTATGTTTGGAAAAAGTAAATAATTTTGCACCAAAATGAACACATTTTGTCCCATTTCACCCTAAGAATGTGGAACAAAGCTCCCAATACAGTGTGCTAAGCCAGGTTTTAAATTAAGTGTTGGTCTGTCTTTCCATTTTACTGAAAGATCCTTAATCATGCATATACATATTTGCTTTATAAATTAATCCCAATTTACTACCAATAGGTACCATCCCTACATTTTGGAAACTAGAAGCAGAGCTGTATTAATCGCATTATCAATAGTACTGAGACAACACACTTACAATAATTAGACAGGAGTTTAATTAGCAAAATACAGTAATTAATGAGTCTATGTCTATCAGAATAGCAAGAGCCAACTTGTAGCCACACCTAGACCACAAAGGATTATTAGAAGGGGATGACTTGATTGAGACAGGAAGACAAGAAGAACAAGTTTCTTCAAGAGAAATAAGGACATTCCACTGAGGGACACAAAACAACTTGAAGTGACCCTACAGAAAGGGAGCTGTGAAAACAAATACCCTAATCCCACTAGTATCATTCCTCTGCCTCCTTGCTATCCTTCCTGAGTATCCTGCTGATTGAACCCAGAAGCCAGAGGGCTTGGGAATCCTCTATGTGCAAACAGCAGGGGGAAAAATGTGATGTGAATCTGAAGTGGTGAATAGTGACAATGGGCACAAGAGATATGCTACCAGCTATTTGCTCTTCTGTAGGTTCAGGTGTTTGGCAAGCTGTCTTCTCAGGGAAACAGAGAGCTAAGATTACCCAAATGGGATTTGGGTCTGTTCATGTATTGAGGAAGAGGTTGGCAAACAAGCTTCTTCCAAATGAATATCTACTGTTGGCAAATACCCAAGATTTGTACTAGAGTCAGGAGGAGTTGTAATCCAAGACATAATAGCATGTCTGTTCTGCCTATCACACATCGTGATAACCACATATCATTTGGTTGGGTGTATACTGGATTACTATTTGTTGTGGTATGGTAGGGTCAATAAGCATCCAATGATTGCTTGTTAGCATACACTTTAGAGGACAGGCTTATTGGGGTTCAAGTCCTTCACTGTATCAACATATGAGTTATTTCCACCACAGCAACCTTCAAAGAAACATGGATAATTCTAAAAACAAACAAACCCCACAAAAACATTACACTTAAAGCAAAAATGGTATTCAATATTTAAATACTATTCAGTTTATTTTGAAGCTACTTAGGGGTGAACATGGCTGAATAGCCCAGCCTGAGAAAAGAGATTCTCTGCTCACTAAAGCCAACTGAAGTCTTGGCCAAACAAAAGTGGTTTCTTGTGTGTAGAGAGGCTAAGTGCTGTCAGCGCCAACTCCTAACTAAGCAAAGAATGAAACCTTTGGCATTGAAGATGTCTTTTCAATTTGGATGCAGACACTGAGAAACTGTGCCATCCTTATAATTATTTTCTACTGATTTTGATTTTGATGACAATGAAGAAACATATGAAGCTTAAAACATGGGCTAGGAGTTTATACAAACTCATTGCCACCTTCAACAATGGGCTCAACAAGTCTTTGCACATGCTGGCACATTTGTATAGACAACAGTGCCATCTTGTGTTAACTTCTGTATAACCTGGTAATGACTTGGAGTGGACAGAGAGTTTTTAATTAACCATGCTAATTGATGCAAAGAACCTACCTCATAGGCACCATAAGAACTGGAAAGTCGTTTTCAAATTTCATTGGAAGGGAAAAACACTATGGAAGCACCAACTGTCCAATATACACTCTGTTGGAAGCAATGAGTACTACATCAACATGGCAGATCAAGCCAACCTAAGAAAGGCAGACACACTTATAATCTCTGTCTGTCTCTGTCATCTATCTAGTCTTCCAAAAGTTAGAGGTATCCATGGAACAAGTCTTCCATCTAGCAGTAGAATGTTTGGAGTTGCTCCTATGTAACAGGTGAATAATGAAATAAATTTATTAACTGGTGAAAAAAAAACACATTTGGTACATAAACATGTTTGGTAGTAAAATGAGCTGATTTAGCAGAACAACTGATTCACCGTTGGCCCAAGTGGTAAAACCATGCATTGTGGATGGCTGTAATACTCCTCAAAGGTAATTCCTAGAATAGCTAGATTCAAAAGAGTTTTTGAACAATCAGTGTCAAGGGAGGGTCAACAATATCAAAGTGCTTTACTGGGTTGAGTTTGTGTACTCAAACAACACAACAGGCCTGGAGAGAGGTAGAGGCTTTAAAAAGCACAAATATTATCTGCACGTGCAACAATCTAAAAGTTAAAGGCTCTTGTTTGAAATGAAATTTCAATCAGGCATTATGTGAGTGAGGACTCGAAAATCCACATTTGCTCTTGCAACTCAAAGAGCAACATTCAGATGTATGCCATGTTAAAAATGATCTGTGGAGTGGACATAGGAGGTCAGCTAAAATTACACATCAGTGTTTTCATGGATTAGTCTACACGAAAATTAAAAAAGCTAAAATAGTTATTACTGCTTAGATTCTACAATATGCCACCATACTTTCTAAGCTTCAGATTGCCCATAGGTTCATATTGGGATTTAAAATTTTACGAAATTGTTTTGGTTGTTGTATTTTTAGCTGTCACACAAACTTTATTATAAAGGTTTTAAAAGTGCTTTTATTTTTAACAGGCCCTTGGTGGTTTTAGGGAGCTAGATGTGGCTCATTCTTAAGTATTAGAAATATTAACTCACTAATCTATTTTAAGCATTATTAATGAATTATTCTGTAAAGAGAAACTTGTTCTTTATTATCCATCAATACAACATTGTCAAGAAATTTACTATCAGCAGAGCATCTTCAGTAGTTTATTTTTGCCCATGGGAAAAAGTTTCCATGGCTGTATGTTTTCTGCCAGCAATCAGAATGATCAGAGACACAGAAACAAATTGCAATACAAACGAGAATGATTTTACACTTATGCTGAATAGAGAGACAATGAGCCGTAATTACAACATATAACTTTAATTAAGTTGATATTGGTGAAATAAAAAACACCCAGTGAGAAGATGACAGTTAAAGAAATAAAATATCCTATGACTATTCGTAATAAAATGTTTAAAATAAAAAGGTTTTAAAAATCCATTAGCTTTCTGTAGTTGAAGAGAGAAGACTAACCAAATATTGTCTTCTTACTCAAGAGAGCCCAAAGGAGAATAATTCTTACATGAGAAGCACCAGGATAATAAGAATCCTTAATTATTTTGGGTAAATTTTGTTTATCAAAATTGTTGGGAACAAGCAAAAACAAGATATGAATATTTGAAGATGGGGCATCTGATCATGAGTGTCTTGGAAAATGTAGAAAAAAGGATTGCTCCATTGGATATGATAACTTGATATGCAACATCAAACCATTAAAATTCTGATCAAAGTTACTTACATGATGTATTTTTTTAAAGTCAGTTAATAACTTGGGGATAAAAGTCCCATGTAATTTGTTTTCAGTAGTAAGTCAATGAAAAGATAAATTCTCCCCCATGTAAAATCTTGCTGTCTATAGTGTAAGCTTTCATACATTTTCAGTAAGGAAGGGTTTATATCAGATCACATCTAAATGACTCGACATTTTGAACTAAGAAGTTGTTTACAGAATATACACATTCTTTACTTACAGAGCAAAATAAGATTAACACCTTTCTATCAAAAACTTGGGGTACAGTAGGATTAGTAGCACCATGAGAAAGAATCTTCCTCAAACAGCAGTCTTTAATTTGACTCAGTATGATTCTTCCCTTCATTGAATTTTTAATGTGCCATTTTAGTAACTGGGCAAAATATATAAGCTTCTTCATCTTATAATCCTTGAAGAATGTTATTCTGGACCCCAAAAGTATAGTCCCTTCCCCATTTCTTTCTTAAGAAGTAAGACCTTGCTCTGGCACATTGCTGAGGTACATCTGAATCTCCGTGGTTACTAGTCAGCATGCTCTCTGTCATAGAGTGTATTAGCACCATTGGTGGCAGCAGTGGTGAAGTTGGGCGAGAGTAAAGGGGACATTGCATTCTGGGAATCACATATAATATATATATATATATATATATATATATATATATATATATATATATATATATATAATCACATTAAAAAAACACAAGGAATTCTTCAGCATGTTATGTCCTCTTCATGCATACTTGACATCGGCTAATACGTGTCCTTAAGTCGCCTGCTTTCAGTGTCTCTGACTGAGGTTTACTAGGAAATAAAAAATGAAACAATCAGCTTTGCTTTTCTGATTTCACTTCTATACACTTCTGCTATTTAAATTCTATTACAGGCATGAATTAACATCTAGACATTCTCTTTCTGGTAAGCAGCTTTCCCAGAGATTTAATGATTTATTTTATTTTTAAAACATCTATCTATCCATCTATCTTTATCTATCTGATGTGTGTGTGTGTGTGTGTGTGTGTGTGTGTGTGTGTGTGTGTGTGTGTTTAAAATCCAGGATTCAGAAATGAGATAGAAAATATGGATAACTGTCTGAGTTTATTTTATTTTGAGTATCATGGTTCTTGGTTTCATACATAATTTAATTTTTCATGGCAGAATAAAACTCCACTGTACATCTACACTTCATTTTCTGTATCTTCACATGTATTTCTGTGACTGCTTTCCTAATATTCATAGGATGAGAGAAGTTCAGACAATCGATGAGCAATAGATGATAAATATCATATGAGAAATATCAAGAAGGAGGCAGCACATAAAATAAAGACAAAACTTCAAAAGAGGTAGTCAGAGATATAAACATCATGGGTTATTTTATTCCTTCAAAGACTTGGGATGAAGACTCTGAAAACATTCTTAGAAAGAGAATTGTGAGGTTGGCATAGACAATACAAATTATAGTTTCTGTCCTTAAAATGGTCTCATTTTAGTAGACCAACTCCTGACTTTTTTTGTTATTGAAAGGTTAATACTGAGATACCTGTAATCACACTTACCTGACATTGGCAAGGTCTGTTTCTATATTACAAGTTAGGTAGATGTGCTGAACAAGCTAAGACTAAAGAACTAAGTCCAACAAATTCCTAAAATTTACACAGGATATTCCACCATTAATAGGTTATCTCTTCCCTAGTATCAATGAAGAAGGCTCTAGGTCTGAACTGAAGCCATAAGCAACTTACCTGAACATGTCTGACATATCAACAGTGGCCAGCCAAAAGCTATATGAATTGGCATAGTAGTTGCATGTCCCCCGCCCGTGACACTCAATGAAGGGAGCTGAACGAAATTCTTCCAAACAGGAACCAGGAGAGGCTAAGGCTTGGCCTGAGCCTTCTGCTCCTGCACTTGTATGCTAAAAAACATAAAGAAAATATTCCACAACCTATATGTGCTATAATACTTTAGTGATTATTCAATAATATATACTTAACATTGCCACTAATTAGAACACAATAAAAAAACTAGGGCTAAAGGTAAAAGAACAGTATCCACATCAAGAGCAGTCAATAAAAGGAACGAGCATAAATTTATAAATCTATGTATTATATTATAATATACAGTATATATACTTATATATAAATGTATAATACATGAAATGTATTACAGAAAATGTGGGAAGGAGAACACAGTGCTTGGGCAGAGGCTATTTAGTATTCAAGCCTATTACTACACTAGTGACTGAGCTGTCTCAAGTTGGGAGAAACAGATCTATGATGGAAGGCCAACTGTGATGAGAAAAGCAAGGATGGATGCTCCATACCATCATGAAGGAATAACCAATCCACAGAGAGTCCCACCCCTGAGGACAATGCGGAATTTGAATAGTCTGGCTGTGAACTGCGATCACCACAGCTGGGGCCTCACATACTGCACATCTGGTAAAGGAAAGGGAAAGAGAATATGATTTACAGAGTGAATATATAGGAAACAACAATCATTCTTCAGAAGCCATCATATTATAGAGGCCCTTGACTATGTCCCCAATGATCAGAAGAGGAGAAAAATGCACTCTGAGGATCGTTTTTGCATAAGAACTCTCTTCCCACATGCATAATACATTTATAAGCAAAAATTGCAAGCCTTTTTTAAAAGCCATTGTAGTATTACAGCTATTGCATTTTCATTTTCCATTGTGACATAAATTGGCTACAGACTTGTGTAGTCAATGCTGTAATTGCTGTAGGAGTTTGGCTTACTGTGCTTTATATACTTGCTGTCAAAGTGCCCAACTTGATGTAGACAATTAGTAATGCTATGACTGTGGTAAGAACAATGTCTAGTAAACTGGAAAAGACAAGAAGCAGATATTTTCTCAATCTCCACCCAGTATCCTTCCTCCAAAAGACATTTATTGAACACTTGGCCATATTTGGGTAAGTACAACAGACCCAGAATGGCTGGGAAGGTGCTCAGGAAGTAGAAGAGATAAAGTTGAAAACTATAAAATAAGTAAAAACAGCCATAGGAGAAATATTGCTGCATATATATAAATTTTAATAAAGAGCATGAGGAAACATCTTGAAATATGAAAGAAGTTGATTTAGCAAAATTTATCTGCATAATACATAATATATTATGGAAACTTTTACTGCATAAATTTGAGATTGAAAAAAAAAATCTCCCCTACACATTTGCATGCATTGTTATGCTCCTCCATCCCCAACACACACACAGATTTAGGTAAATACATGACCAAGGGAACTAAGAATTTACTAATCAAGCCAAATTAGATTGCATTTTTGTATTCAATGTCAAAGAAATTGGACTTAGTTACTAGAACCCTGTATCATGATCACAATAAAAGTAGCACTATCCAATATTTTCAAGAGATTGATTTAAGTTACTGTTCCATTGTGGAACACCCCCAGGAAATTTCTATTAATGGGACCAGCTTTGATTGGTTACTTTAAGGGAGTGCCAAATCTCATCTATTACTTCAACTCCTAATTTCTGTTTATCATAATAATGGGATGTGTGTCTCTCCCTGTGAGATATAATCCAGTCACATCAGAACAATAGCTATTCAGTGTAACAGAACTCTACCCAAGGACTATCCCTACACAATTCAAGTATACTGATAGTGCCTTAATATTCCCTAAACATTATCTTAATATTTTTTGAGGGATGGTAGTGCTGCTCATTATAATAAACCAAATAAATTCCAAGCTATAATTTGGCAGTTAAAGCATTCTACTATCTGTGCTCAAGGTAACTTTCTAATCTTTTCTTCCTATGGAAAATTTAAATACTAAATTCTCAAGACATTTGTCTATTATCCATTTTCATTTTTCTCTCCTTACTATGACTTTCCTTGACAAATACATGTGTATCTAGTTGTTTTCCAATATATCAAAGACAGATCAGTACAAAACATTTCTTTGAGACATATATCCTCAGATTTCTCTTGTTAGAATTAAACATCCTTTCCTCTATACTGTTGCCAAATCTTTTATTTGATCTTTTGTAGCACTTACCCTAAGCTGGATATACACCACAATAGTACAAATTTGCACAGATATACACAAATATATTTGCCTAATGACTAGACTGAGTTCTCTTTATATTAAAATATTTGTTTTAAGACCTGGTCAAAAGTTGATCTCCAAGACACATAGTTCAAACTAAATACTAGGTTGATATTAAAAACCTCTCTTGTATATGTAACTTGGGATGGACAGCATTGATTATCCATTTTAGACTCATTTCTTATTAGCTAAACTAAGCTGGGACTGGTAAAAGTCAAAGGTAAACCAGTGCCTCACCGACTAATGAATGGCTGGATGCTTTGGCCCTTTAGGGGTTCCATGCTCATTGGTATGGGTTCCGGGGTGGAAAGCCAGTAAGAATAGTCATTTCTTGAAGCAAAGTTACAAACATTGTTAATGTTGCAGAACATGAAAGGCATAGTACTGAATCGACGAAGGCAGCTGCCAGCGGTTCCTAGGAAGAATTGAAAAGAAAATGATGAAGGAATACATTATTATGTCTGGTTTCCCCTAAAATCATAAAGAACAATGCTTCATAACAAAATTGGTGCACATTCCTTAGATAAAAAACATGGTTGTTTAAAATCCTAGGATTCACTCATGTTATCATTTATAAAATCAAAATGAATTTTACAATGTATGCAGATTTTTTGTTATAGGTAATTATATATTCCATAGTGTTTTTAAATTGGTTATGGATCCTACAAACAATGGTGTCTATTGAAGAACTTCTATACATTTTTGAGTTACACGTAAAAGACACATACCAAATCTTTGTAGACTCTACCAATGTCATATTCTATGCTGCCCTTTTTTCTAAGATTATGTTCAGTATGTATTTTGTGTGGGCTAGCAATCTCTTCAAGTGTATTAGTAATATTAGTAACAATGCTAACCAACTACAGACAGGTTTAGAGATAAACCAAAAGTTAAACAAACATGAAAGAAGAAGGAAAAACTACAGGAAGAACAAAGAAAAGGATAATCAAGGTTCAATTGATATGTAATCTAGATTCCCACTTCAGTGCCCTAGGAACATCCCTCATACCTACAAAGTTAGCAAAGCACACCTCTAGGTGTGTCAGTGTTTCCTGATAAAGGAAAGTCCATCTGAAATATGGACGATGCCATCCAATAGGCTGGGGATAAAGAAGGGGAAAAAAGAGATAGCACAGGCTTTCATTTTTCTACTTCCTAATCACTATGAAATGAGAATATCTGCTCTTCAATACCCTTCCACCATGATGTTTTGAATCTTTAAGGCTAAACAGTGACACTAGCTGACCATAGAATGAAACTATGACACTATGGGCAAAATGATTCCTTTATCTGTCTCCCCCTCCCCCCCCCCCCCTTTTTTTGGGTTTTTTGAGATAGGGTTTGTCTGTACAACCCTGGCTGTTGTGGAACTTACTCTGTAGACCAGGCTGTGTAATGAAGTAGCTGCTATGTTGTATAGAGCCCGGGACAACTGCTTCCTTACTAAGCTAAATAAAAGGAAACATGGTCCCTTTGAAGTCATCTTGCCTTAAACCAAAAAATGGGACCTTGTACTAGATACAATGATTTAAATTTGAACTTAAAATTGTGCAGCCTTGGTGCAGTGGGGAGGGGCTTGGACCTGCCTCAACTGAATGTACAAGGCTCTGTTGACTCCCCATGGGAGACTTTGCCTTAGAGGAGGTGGGAATGGGGGGTGGGTAGGGGAGGAAGGCTGGTGGGCTGGAGGAGGGAGAAGAGGGGGAATCTGTGTTTGGTATATAAAATGAATAGAACATTTCTTAATAATAAAATAAAAATTTAGGTCCACCCCGGGAATCCCATCTGGATCAGAGGTGAGTGCCTGGGTTATAGTCAGAGAGGCAAATGCACCTGGGTCCCACAGCTGGACACAGGGCACCCCATGAGGACCTGACCAACTTGGCCCCAGTTTCCTGCCAATTGGTGGGCCCTGCGGGAAGGCTCCCCTTTTCCAAGACTGCAGGCAGACACTGCAGTCTCCACACCCTGCCCCCACACCCATCTGCTGGAGACCCCAGCCACTTCCTGAGAATCAGAGACCAGCCCCAAGCTTCCATCCTGCCCTGGAACTCCCATCTGGACCAGAGACCAGAGGAACTCCCATCTGGACAAGAGGAGCTCCCATCTGGACAAAATAAGGAGACCCAAGGGACTTCCTGAGACTCACCGCCCAGCACCCCAGCTCCTATCCGGCCAGCACTCTCATCTGGACCAGTGCTCCCATCTGGCCCAGAGCTTCCATCTGGACCAGAGAGAGGCTCCCTCAATCTGTCAACTCTCTATGGACCAAGTACACTGATAAGACCAAGAAGGAACACAAGAGGAGATGGGCAGACGTCAAGGCAGAAGTACATACAACAAAATAAAGAGCAATACAGCATCACCAGAACCTAGCCCTTCTCCAACAGCTAGACCTGAACATCACAGAATGGAAGAAGAAGAAGAAAACAACCTTATAAGTAACATCATGAAGAGGCTAGAGCCTTATATAGAAGAAATAAAAAATAAAGTAGAGGAACAAACAAAAAAATGGGAAGAACACTATAAAAAACTAGAGGAAAGGACAATTAAAACAGAAGAAAACAATAAATCCTTGAATGAAAATCATGAAAAAGCAAGGGAGACAATCCAAGACCTGAAGAGGGAAATAGAAAAAATGAAGAAGACACTAGCAGAAGGAATGTTGGAAATAGAAAATCTGAGTAAATAAACAGGAACTTCAGAGGCAAGTATAACCAACAGAATGCAAGAGATGGAAGAGAGGATCACTGGTGTTGAAGATACAGTAGAAGAAAGAGATTCATCATTCAAAGAAAACACAAAAACCAACAAAGTCATGACCCAAAATGTTCAAGAAATTTGGAACACTATGAAAAGGCCAAACCTACGAATAATAGGGATAGAGGAAGGAGAAGAATACCAACTCAAAGGCACAGAAAATATATTTAACAAGATCATAGAAGAAAACTTTCCCAACTTAAAGAAGGAAATGCCTATGAAGATACAAGAAGCCTATAGAACACCAAACAGACTAGACCCCCCCCCAAAAAAAGTCCCCTCGGCACATAATAATTAAACAACTAAACATACAGAATAAAGAAAGAATATTAAGGGCAGCAAAGGAAAAAGGCCAAGTGACTTATAAAGGCAAACCCATCAGAATAACACCCGATTTCTCAATGGAGACTTTGAAAGCCAGAAGGACCTGGACAGATATAATGCAGACACTAAGAGACCATGGACGCCAGCCTAGACTAATATACCCAGCAAAACTTTCAATCATCATAGATGGAGTAAACAAGACCTTCCAAGACAAAACCAGATTTAAACAATACTTATCCAGAAACCCAGCCCTACAGAAAGCAAAAGAAGGAAAATTCCAACCTAAGGAAGGCAGATACACCCATGAAAATACAGGCAATAGATAACACCACAGCAGTAAACCCCAAAGAAGAGAAGTACACACAAACCACCACCAAAAATTAAAAATAACAACAGGAACAAACAATCACTGGTCATTAATATTCCTTAATATCAATGGACTTAATTCACCTATAAAAAGACACAGACTAACAGAATGGATACAAAAACAGGACCCATCTTTCTGCTGCATGCAAGAAACACACCTCAAATTCAAAGACAGACACCTCCTAAGAATAAAAGGCTGGGAAAAGACTTTCCAATCAAATGGTCTTAAGAAGCAAGCTGGTGTAGCCATCCTAATATCCAGTAAATTGACTTCAAACTAAAATCAATCAAAAGAGATGATGAAGGACATTACATACTCATCGCAGGAAAGATCCACCAAGATGAAGTCTCAATTCTGAACATTTATGCCCCAAACACAAGGGCACCCACATATGTAAAAGAAACATTACTAAAGCTTAAATCACATATAAAACCCCACACATTAATAGTGGGAGACTTCAACATCCCACTTTCACCTCTGGACAGATCGGCCAAATTGAAACTTAACAGAGACATAATGGACTTAACTGATGTTATGGCTCAAATGGACTTAATCGATATCTACAGAACATTCCACCCAAACAAAAAAGAATATACCTTCTTCTCAGCACCCCATGGAACCTTCTCTGAAATCGACCACATACTTGGCCACAAAGCAAATCTCAGCAGATACAAAACAATTGGAATAACCTCCTGTGTTCTATCAGACCACCATGGTTTAAAGTTAGATTTCAACAACAGAAAAAAACTACAGAAATCCTACAATTTCATGGAAACTGAACAATGCTTAACTGAATCAGCAATGGGTTAAGGAAGAAATAAAGAAAGAAATTAAAGACTTCCTAGAGATCAATGAAAATGAATACACCACCACATACCCAAACTTATGGGATACTATGAAAGCAGTGCTAAGAGGGAAATTCAGAGCACTGAATGCCCCTATAAAGAAGCTGGAGAAATCTCACGCTAGTGACTTGACAGCACACCTGAAAGCCCTTGAACAGGAAGAAGCAAAGTCTCCCAGGAGGAACAGACACCAGGAAATTATCAAATTGAGAGCTGAAATCAATAAAATAGAAATAAAGAGAACAATACAAAGGATTAATGAAACAAAGAGTTGGTTCTTTGAGATCAACAAGATAGACAAGCCCTTATCCAAACTAATCAAAAGACACAGAGAGAGCATCCAAATTAATAAAATCAGAAATGAAAACGGGGACATAACAACAGACAATGAGGAAATCCAGATAATCATCAGGTCATACTTCAAAAACCTCTACTCCACAAAACTGGAAAATCTAAAAGAAATGGATAATTTTCTGGATAGGCACCACATACCTAAGTTAAATCAAGACCAGATAAACCATTTAAATAGCCCAATAACCCCTAAGGAAATAGAATCAGTCATTAAAAGTCTCCCAACCAAAAAAAGCCCTGGACCTGATGGTTTCACTGCAGAATTCTACCAGATCTTCAAAGGAGACTTAATACCAATACTCTTTAAATTGTTCCACACAATAGAAGCAGAAGGTATATTGCCAAACTCCTTCTATGAGGGTACAATTACCCTGATTCCTAAACTAAACAAAGATGCAACAAAGAAAGAGAACTACAGACCAAGCTCCCTCATGAACATTGATGCAAAAATACTCAATAAAATTCTGGCAAACAGACTCCAAGAACACATCAAAACAATTATCCACCATGATCAAGTAAGCTTCATCTCAGGGATGCAAGGGTGGTTCAACAAACGAAAGTCCGTCAATGTAATACACCATATAAACAAACTCAAAGAAAAAAAGCACATGATCATCTCACTAGATGCAGAAAAAGCATTAGACAAAATCCAACACCCCTTCATGATAAAGGTCTTGGAGCGACCAGGAATCCAGGGAACATACCTAAACATAATAAAGGCAATCTACAGCAAGCCAACAGCCAACATCAAATTAAATGGAGAGAAACTCAAAGCAATACCACTAAAATCAGGAACAAGGCAAGGCTGTCCCCTCTCCCCATACTTATTCAATATAGTACTTGAAGTTCTAGCCAGAGCTATAAGACAACACAAAGAGATTAAGGGGATACAAATTTGAAAGGAAGAAGTCAAGCTCTCCCTATTTGCAGATGACATGTTAGTATACATGAGTGACCCCAAAAATTCAACCAAGGAACTGATACAGCTAATAAAAACCTTCAGTAACATTGCAGGATACAAGATCAACTTAAAAAAAATCAGTAGCCTTCCTATATACAGTAGACAAATAGGCTGAGAAGGAAATCAGAGATATATCACCCTTTATAATAGCCACAAATGATATAAAATACCTTGGGGTTACTCTAACTAAGCATGTGAAGGACCTGTATGACAAGAACTTTAAGTCCCTGAAAAAAGAAATTGAAGAAGATGTCAGAAAATGGAAAGACCTCCCATGCTCATGGATAGGCAGGATTAACATAGTAAAAATGGTGATCTTACCAAAAGCAATCTACAGATTCAACGCAATTCCCATCAAATTACTAACACAATTCTTCACAGATCTGGAAAGAATAATACTCAACTTCATATGGAAAAACAAAAAACCCAGGACAGCCAAAAGAATCCTGTACAATAAAACAACCTCTGGAGGCATCACAATCCCAGACCTCAAGCTTTACTATAGAGTTACTGTAATAAAAACAGCTTGGTACTGGCATAAAAACTGACATGTGGACCAATGGAATCGAATTGAAGACCCTGATATTGACCCGCACACCTATGAACATATAATTTTTGACAAAGAAGCCAAAACTGTACAATGGAAAAAAGAAAGCATCTTCACCAAATGGTGCTGGCATAACTGGATGTCAATGTGTAGAAGGCTGCAAATAGATCCATATCTGTCACCATGCACAAAACTTAAATTCAAGTGGACCAAAGACCTCAACATAAATCCAGCTACTCTGAACCTGATAGTAGAGAAAGTAGGAAGTACACTTGAATGCATTGGCACCGGAGAGCACTTGCTAAATATAACACTAGTAGCACAGACACTGAGAGAAACAATCAATCAATGGGACCTGTTGAAACTGAGAAGCTTTTGTAGAGCAAAGGACATGGTCAACAAGACAAAGTGACAGCCTACAGAATGGGAAAAGTTCTTCACCAACCCCACATCTGACAGAGGGCTGATATCCAGAATATATAAAGAACTCAAGAAATTAGACATCAAAATGCCCAACAGTCCAATTAAGAAATGGGCTATAGAACTAAACAGAGAATTCTCCACAGAGGAAGTTCAAATGGCTGAAAGACATTTAAGGAATTGCTCAACATCCCTAATTATCCAGGAAATGCAAATCAAAACAACTCTGAGATACCACCTTACACCTGTCAGAATGGCTAAGATCAAAAGCACAGAAGACAGCTTATGCTGGAGAGGATGTGGAGCAAGGGGAACTCTCCTCCACTGCTGGTGGGAATGCAAGCTTGTACAGCCACTTTGGAAATCAATATGGTGCTTCCTTAGAAAATTGGGAATCCATCTCTCCCAAGACCCAGCTGTAGCACTCTTGGGCATATACCCAAGGAATGCTCAATCATACCACAAGGGCATTTGCTCAACTATGTTCGTATCAGCTTTGTTTGTAATAGCCAGAACCTGGAAACAACCTAGATGCCCTTCAACTGAAGAATGGATAAAGAAAATATGGTACATATACACAATGGAGTACTACTCAGCAGAGAAAAACAATGACATCATGAGGTTTGCAGGCAAATGGATGGATCTAGAAAAAATCATCCTGAGTGAGGTAACCCAGACTTAGAATGACAAACACGGTATGTACTCACTCATAGGAGGATACTATATGTAAAACAAAGATGACTAGACTGCTACACAACTCCAGGGAGACTACCTAGAAAACGGGACCCTAGGAAAGACCCAAGGATCACCCAATGACAGAGAAATGGATGAGATCTACATGAACAACCTGGACAACATTGGGAGTAATGAAGGGCAAGATTTGAGGGAAAGAAAGCTTAGGGGATCAGGAGATCCCAGCTGGATCAAGAACAGAAAGGGAGAATGAGGAATAACAGACCATGATGAATGAAGACCACATGAGAACAGGAATAGCCAGAGTGCTTGAGAGGTCCCCAAAAATCCACAGTGATACATCCTCTGGCAATGGTCGAGAGAAAGCCTGATCTGACCTAGTCCAGTGATCAGATGGCTAAACACCCTAACTGTCATGCTGGAACTCTTGTCCAATAACTGATGGAAGTGGATGCAGAGATCCTCAGCCAGGCCCCAGGTGGAGCTCCAGGTGTCCAACTGTCGAGAAAGAGGAGGGTCTGCAAGAGCGTTAATTGTTGTATCCAAGATTGCATAAAACACAGGGCCAAATAGCCAAACGAATGGAAGCACATGAATTATGAACCAAAGGCTGTGGAGCTCCCAGCTGCATCAGGCCCTCTGGATATGTGAGACCATTGAATAGCTTGAACTGTTTGGGAGGCACCCAGTCTGTGGGACCAGGATCTGTCCTTAGTGCATGAGCTGGCTGTTTGAAACCTTGGGCTTACACAGGGACACTTTGCTCAGTCTGGAAGGAGGTGACAGGACCTGCCTATACTGAATCTACCAGGTTTAAATGAATCCCCAGGGGTGCCTTGATCCTGGAGGACATGGGAATGGAGGGGAGGGGCTGGAGGGAAGGTGGGGGTGGGGGCGGGATGGGGGAGGACAGGGGAACCCATGGCTGATGTATAAAATTTAAAACACATAATAATAAAGAAAAAAAATAATAAAATAAAAATTTAAAAATTATTCATTTAAAGTGAGTTACTTAGTTGGCCTTGTCATGCTCTTTAATTTGAAAGCCCTAAAGAATAGAGTTTGTCTAAGGTCACTCTAGGCCATATTTTAAAAATAAATACAAAATGCTTAGAAATAAATTCAATGCCAACTATCTTACCCAAGTCTTGACCATGGGCTCTTTTATTTCCTTGTACATATAAGAGAGAAAAGCCTTCATAAATATGGACTGTTCCCTGTGGGCACTGTGGTGCATCTGTTGTTTGGCTGTGGCGTGTGATGAGGAATCCATGGGCAACAGAGATAGTTCCAGGAGGACCTGGAGGTCCTTGTAATCCATCTGGTCCTGGGGGACCATCCAATCCACGGGTACCTATTTGTATGAAATCATTAGTGTACAAGATTAAATAAGCTCTAAGCTACTATTGTGGCAATTAACAAAGCATAATGACTTAATTTGATTAGTTACATTATTCAATATTTATATAGGCATCGATAAAAGCATTGTCATGTATAATGGGCAGAGAGACAAATGAGATTATTTCCTTTGCCCTCAAAGAGATTGTATATATTTCCTCCTGGCATTGGCTGAAGACACAAATCACTAAAATTCTAGAAGAATAAAGTTTTAGGTAGGGAGAAGTGATGCCTATGGAAAGCCAGTATATTATCTATTCTCTTGCTATACTAAGGGAGTTTAAATCTTATGACTAAATTTCAGCAGCTGTTTTGTTTATCAACAGGAAAAGAAGGGTATGGTTTCTGTAGTTTTTCTAGCTTCAGTGCTAAAACATTTTCCTTTCAATACATCTGGAGAACTGTTCTGAAGGATACTTGCTTAGAAAATAGGTAACATTCTTAAGAAGCCTTCAAAATGCATCATTTTAACATACCACTGGATCTTCTTTGCATGAACTTATTTAAAAGTTAGTATATCTAGGCCATTAACCACAGTGTGTGCTGATTTTTGCTTTTAGGACACTTCATAGCAATGTCTGAGATAAAAATGTCACTAATTTGTTCAATCTCTGGAAACACAAAGTTACTGAATTGGCAGTGTTGGCTCTACAAAGGCCCACATGTATCACTACTTTGTACTGTAACCAATGATACTTTTTCCTAACACATATTCTGTGTGTTTATATTATCTTGTTATATATATATATATATATATATATATATATATATATATATATATATATATCACCTAGAGTTATAACATATTAACACTCTACTGAGTTTATATTCTTCCTACATTTTTTTGTTTGTTTTTCAAGACAGGGTTTCTCTGTGTAACTCTAACTGTCCTGGAACTCACTCTTTACATCCAGGCTGGCCTCAAACTCATAGAGATCTTCTTCCCTCTGTGTCCCTAGTACTGGGATTAAAGGTGTGTGCAATCATATTAGTATTTTTTTTTTACAGATTTAATCAAATACTTTTTGGAAGTAGGTTAACTTCAGATAGAAATTTAGGAACCTGAGTCTCAGTACTCACGAGGCTGAAGTAAAGAAGTTTGCCATGAATTTTAGGCAAACCAAGGCAACATTGTAAAGACTGAGCCAACCATCATTATATAGTGACATATTGAGTCAAAATACAAAATATGATGAAGTAAACTTGGTAGACATGAAAGTCAATATTGTTTGTTTATTTGTTTAAGAAAGGGTTTCTCTATGCAGCTCTGGCTCTCCTGGAACTCATTTTGTAGATCAGGCTGGACTTGAACTCAGAGATCACTCTGCCTCCTGAGTGCTGGGATTAAAGGTGTGCGTCGCCATTGCCCTGCTCTGAGGTCAGTATTGTAAAGAGCATCTACTGACTTTAAAAAATCTGTATATTAATATATCTTCTCAGCATGAGACTTCACCATGATCTTCAAAGTGCTATGGTGATCATTTAATTTTTTAACTATATTTACTGCATTTATGGGAAAATTTTTTTGTAATATTACAAAATGAAGAAAGATTTTTAAAATGTTCTAAGGTAGTTAAGAGATTTAAATAAACACACTGAAAATTAGCTGAGTAGAGCTGTCTCAATATAACCTGTCCAGTACACTCAAGTCCTAGGTTTAAACCCCTGCTACAATAAAATAAAATAAAAATAGTTGAACTAGTAACTATTTTGAGCACCTGGAAGAATATCTTGGATTTCTAGTGCTTTATATACAAGCAAAAGCAAAGCAACATTTTTATACTTGTCTGGTACAGTATATCTCCTTGGATGTGCCTTCCTAGTTTTCCCCAGGTCCAAATGTGACAGCTAGCTCTGCTCTCTCAATAAGAAGTTATCACAGTTCCACATATAGTCCCATATCCCGAAGTCTTGAAAACATAAACCTTACAACCAGCAGCATTGTTTTAATCATTTTACCTGGCTGTCCTGGCAGACCTGGGTCTCCTTTGCGTCCTCCTGCACCATCAAAGCCTGGGAGTCCATTGCGCCCTGGATCTCCTGGAGGACCAATTGGACCTACAGGAAAACAAATGGATTTTTAACACAATCAAGTCTTGTAAATTAGCATGTCCGGAGGAGTTCAAAGAAATATGGTTGGGCCTAAATGATGGTTACACATGAGATTTTAACATTTCTAAGAAGAGGAGAAGTGAGACCTGTGGTGGACCAGTATTCCATTCCTAGCTGAAACTATTATTGGCAGAGACAAATTTTCAACATGTAAGAAGCAGATTAAGGGAATGTTCTCAAATGGATAGGTCTTAAACAATGATCCACCAAGGTACCTGGTAAGCCTTGAGGGCCTGGAAGTCCTGGTGGACCTTTCAATCCAGGTTGACCAGGAACTCCTGGAGGACCAGCATCTCCTTTGATTATAATGCTCTGTCCTGAAGGACCAGGTAACCCGGGAGGACCTAAGAAGCAAAACCACAAATGTGAAGATGGAAAAGAGAAATGTCAGAAGAAACAGATGTGAAATTAGTCTATGGTCAGAAGATGTACTTGTATGGTAAACAAACAAGTGATAAATACTTGACTGCTGCAACTGCTGCCACATTAAACAGAAGTTTATTTAGGGAAAATGCAATTATGTAATCAAGAAAATCAAAACTAGCCCATGTCAGCCTTCTGGCCTACCTTCCAGGAGTCCTCATCAGTGAGGAAACTCCAGACTCACACAGCAACTCCATCCTCCCATGCTGAGAACCCCTGCCCCCCTCATCTCTAGGCAGAAAGCTTAGTTCAAGCTGCCAACTCTATCCATCTTTGTCAACTCCACCTAACTCTGTCCTCAACTCTTCAGTAAAGTGACACAGATTAACAGACTGGATCAGAAAAGAAGGTCTATCTTTTTTGTTACCTCCAAGAAACATACCTAATGACTAATGATAGATACCATCTTAGAGATGGAAAAAGACAGAGAAACCCTGTCTTGAAAATCTTAACCATATATGCAATAAACACAGGTTAAATATGGCTAATAATCATTATTAAAATGCTTAATATCTTTAGCCATAATGGAAATGCAAATTAAAACTACTTTGAGATTCTGTCTTATCCAGTCAGAATGTCTAGAATACAAAAAAAAAACCATATACACACACATACAACACATATAAACATATACACATAAACAACCAAAGAACAAAACAAAACAAAAAAAATGACAAATGCTGGCATGGATGTGGGAAATATTTGTTCACTGATGGTAGGAATACATCCTTGTGCACTCACTGGTGGAAATTAGTGTGGAGGTTCTTCAGAAAGGTAGAAAAAGATCTACACATGATCCAGCTTTATCACTCATGAGTATATAACCAAAGGAGATATTTACTCAATGTTTATTGGTGTTCTCTTCACAATAGTCAAGAAATGAAACAGCCTAGATATTAATCAACTAATGAAAGGATAATAAAAATGTGGTATATTTACACAGTGAAATATTATTCAAATATTAAGAAAAATTATAACATGAAATTTGCAGGTAAATGAATGAGGCTGGAAAAAATATTCTGAGTAGTAAACCATAACCAGAAAGACAAACATCATGTTTTCTCTAATTTGTGGATGTTAGCTTTGAGTCATCAGATAAATGTGATTCATTTGGAATACTCATAGAGGTCAAGAAAGTACTAAGGGACCATGGAGAGGGGATTTATGAGAAGGAAAACAAAAAACATTGTTATTAAGGGTTAAATGGGAATGGAGGAACAGTAAATATTAAATTGAGGTGGGGAAAGGGAAGGCAAGGTAGAGGAGGGACAATGGGGATGGACAAATACTATTTAGAAACTTTTGAAAACATCATATAGAAACCTAGTATTAAAGAAATTTCCACATACACACATACAAAAGTTAAAAGGTAACTCAGTAACAGAGCAACAATACCCTTAGCAGATACTACAAGGCTAATAAATGAAAAGTCCAGTGCCAGGAATAAGTTACTTCTTTTGAAGTTGTTGGTCTATGAGGTCCCATAGACCACCCCAGAAATTACTGGCTCTTGGTTACCCAGAACTTGATGGTAAGGCCCCATTGCTGAAGACACCATAGACTTGAGTCAACGAATTTGCAGAAATCAAACTTAGTACTGACCTGGAAGCTTCATCTCTACTGGCCAGCTTTCCTACTGTTGGATGGGGTTAGGCATGTTAACAGAGGAGAAAAGTAGCCATAAATCATACCCAGCTGAGAACCTTATTATCTACAATAATGACTGGCCTAGCAAAACATGCCCACTGGTGCAATAGTGACATAGACATCATGGGGGTAACCAAGCACTTTCTCATTGAATTTGAGTGCTGCTTCACAAGATGAATCCTATACTGGCACCACTATTGGGCCAGAATCTATGGCTAGACAGATCCTAGGCTCCAGGGTAGAATATCTCACTATTATTCTGCTAAATAGACATAGTATTTAACTGACTCCTAATGATTTATCATGATACCCATAGATTAATGCATCTTTCAACCTTCATCAGAAGTTCTATTTGCAGTAGATCTTGATCAACACAGTGGCCCGAAAGTGACCAAGGTACAGAGAATAGGAGACTGGAGAATGCTCAGTCATAAACACACGTACACATTTACACACACACACACACACACACACACACACACACACACACACACATAACCCAAAACAAAACCAAAAAACAAACAAACAAAAAAAAACACCTCTACTCCCAACACTCAGGAAGTACTTCCAACATTGTGGAAGAAGAGGGGCAGAAAGAATTTAAGAGCTAGAGGTGGTGGATGGCTACAAGGCAACAAGGTCTTTTGGACACAACAGAGAAGTTGCACATACAAACTCACAGTAGTTGTGATGGCATGCATGAGAACTTTGAAAGCCAAATCCCAGCATGGAGAGGAGAAACAGGCACAAAATCCCACTCCTCACTGAGGAGCTATTGGCAATTGTTAGGTGCTGGTAGAGGGTGAATCAGTTTTCTATAAGACTGTAGTAATAAATAAGTTGACCATGTTCCAGTGGAAGGCCATATATCCAAGAATGTTTGGGCAGCACAAATTGGTCTTTTTAAAAAATTATTATTGTGGTTTATTGTTTTTTCTTCTTTTTTTTGAGACAGGTTTTCTCTGTGTAGCTTTGCATCTTTCCTGGAACTTGCTTTGTAGGCCAGGCTGGCCTTGAACTCACAGAGATCCACCTGCCTCTGCCTCCCGAGTGCTGGGATTAAAGGCGTGCGCCACCACCACCCTGCAGTTTATTGTTTTCTAAATGTTGGCTGTGTAGAGAAGGGGCTAGATCTGGGAAGAGGTGGGGGAAAGGAAGTAATTATGATCCAAACATGTCCAAAACTCTCAAAAAATTAATAAAATATTTAAAAACATAGTTTTGAAATTAAATATATTCTTAGGGTTGGTGAAAAAAAAAGAACTTTTCCTCCTGTCTCCAGGGGAAGACAACCCTACTTCTTGACAAGCCCATTCTGATTTTGATATTATTTATAGTACTTTGTTATGCTTGTTAAGATGGTTATAGAATCAGTCAACAGATATCCTCTTTTATAGTTTATGAGAAATCTCTATAATTCTATTAACATAAAACTTTTATTTTAATTTAAAAATACACAAATGTACATAAGCAACTTATCCTTATGATCTGGTCAATTGAATATGGTAATATGAGTATAAAAGCTAATAAAAATTTAAGGCTTTCTTGTTGATATTGAATCTATCTTAAATTTAATAGGTTGGTTATCAATATAACATAACTAAATAAAGAGTTTAAGAAATTAGGAAATTATGTTGATATTTTGGAAAGACAGAATGGGAACTTTCTAAAGTCTTTCATGTTTCTAATAACAGGAACAATTCTTACCTGGGGGGCCTGTAAGGCCTGGTTCCCCATCAGAGCCAGTTGAGCCTGGTACTCCAATGGGTCCTTTCATTCCTGAAAAGATAATACATAAAACAAAATTGGATGAAAATGCAACAAGACAGCCTTTACATAGGAAAATAAGAAAAAAAATTGCTTTTACCAAAGGAGTTTAATATAGTCAGATCCAGTTGAACTTAGTGGGTTGTTAATAATAATAACAATAACAATAATGAAAAAGAACATGTTCCTTGGGAGAGAGATGGATGGGGTGAGCTGGAGGAAGGTAGTGGGGGTAGATATGATAATAATACATTGAATATATGGAATGTTCAAAGAATAAATAAAAATACTTTAAAAACATAAAGGAAAACCTTAAAACATCCTTTCAAATACCTGGGAATCCTGGAACACCAGGGAGACCAGGATCTCCCTTCATTCCATTGAGACCTGGACGGCCAGGATTACCCTAAATAAATAAAAATCATTGTTGTTAGAAAAATAACTAGGAAGGGATAGAGAAGAGGAATGAAGATTCAAATATTGCTTAGAGAACTTTTTTTCCAGTTAAAATTGAAGGACTCACATTCTGATCCTGCCTCTCACTACCCTGTAACTTTTAAATATTTAAATCTAAGTAGCTAGAAGAAGAATGATGGTATGGAAAAATAAGTTACTGGAAAAATGTTAAGGATAATGTTTTCTAATCTAAGGAGGTCTTCACAGTTGGAAGACAGCCTAGAATGTATAGTCTGTCTACCAGGAATCTGCTTGAGTGGAAAAATGAAGAAGTATGACTCTCTGAGTTATTCAAATCAAGATAGAAAACACAGGAGCCACTGTATACATTACTTCCTTTATAGGTGAAGAGAGAGAACTTTTCTTTATGGACACAAAGCAAAACCATGTAGTGGAACTGAAACCTGATCCTGACTCTGATTTCAACATCTAAACTATTCCCACTCACCATAATCATTTCCCTATGTGTATATTCATCCAAATGCAATGCACTGATGTGTACATGTAAATTTCCTTTTCACAGGTTTGCTCTCACCCAAACCCCTTTACTATAAAACAACAAAGACACTGTAGTGGGAAGACTAGGAACCCTGCTTTCTATTTTATTTTAGCTTTACCCATGAGCCACACGATGAGTGATAAAATTCTGCAGTTCAGTGTTCCCATTTTGAAAGCTGTCACCCATACTCTTCTATTATCAAATGTCTAATCCTATTTCCTACCGGGAGCCCTCCCATTTCCTACCAGGAGCCCTCCCATTTCCTACCGGGAGTCCTGGTGGTCCTTGATCTCCTTTCAAACCAGGTAAGCCAGGTTGCCCAGGTGGGCCTGGGTTTCCCCTCTCTCCTTTAATACCTCCATTTCCAGGGGGACCACGGGGACCTTCTGAACCTGGTAGACCTTGATAACACACAGCAAATGGCCACGTTTTAATATAGTATGTCAGGCTTTTAAAATATCAGTCATCTTTGTATTAGTTTGTGGGATAAAATACATAGATGCAGACTAAGTAATTTCCTAGTGTAAATGTAGGTTCTTTTTGTTATTAACGCTGGCTTGCAGACTCTTCAAGTTTACATTCTTTTTTGGAACAGTATCTCATGTATTTCAGATTATCCTTAAACTCACTATGCAGCCAAGAATGAGCTTGAACTTCTGATATGTCTGCCTCCACCACCACCACGCCCACAAGTGCTAGGATTATAGGGATGCACCACCATGTCTAATCTATATCATCCTGGGGATTGAAAAGAAGGCTTCATGCATAATAGGCAAGTACTTTACTAACTCAGCACCATCTCCCCAGACCCTTGCATTTGTTTTCTACTAAACATAATAAACTCAGATCTAAAGAAACTCTGGATATGATAGTATTTGTTTCTGTAAACCCTGAAAAAGTGTTTGATGTAAATTGAAATGAGACATAGCAGAGCACTAGTCTCAAACCACAGTATGCCTCTGTGCGAAGGGAGCTACTGAAACAAGTTTCCTGGGTCACTCCATCACTGGGGAGGGTGCCCAAGAATATGCATACTAACAACTGCCCATAATAGGTAAAGAATCACTGCTATAGAGCAATCAGGAGTTCAAGTTATTTCTCTTACTACAATTAAAATTAAATTATTTAGGGATGAGAATGTAGCATTTGACTGCGTCCTGGGTTTGACTTCTAGTATAACAAAAAGTTCAATTGCTTTATTCATAAGAAGCTATATTCATTCAGCTTTTATTACTATGCAATTTTTGTAGTGTGGTGGATCAAGAATGTGGCCTTATGTATGCTAGACAAGCATCCAGCTTCTGAGCAATGACTTACTAAACAATTAAGACACTTAAGCACACTAACTTCAAGTTCATTTTAGTGATGTGTTTGACACATGGAATACATTTTAAATGTCAGGTATTTATTGTTTCAGTATAGGACATATAAAATTAATTTCAAAATATTTTTGATAAGCTTTTAAAAAAATTTGTAATACATTTTTGTACTACATTTTTAATGTATCATTATAAATAAGGATAGTAGTTCTGTTAAGCAACCAGGTGGTTTGATCCCTGGGTAAGCCTTTTGTAGGAAGGTGGGGGAATAAATGCTACATGTCTGTAGAGTGCTTAATAGCTGAGACTCAGACTACTTAGTCTTGCACTAAGAAAATAACTACAGGGCTAGAGATATGGCTCAGAGGTTGAGAGCACTGAGGGCTCTTCCAGAGGACCTGGGTTCAATTCCCAGCACCCACATGGCAGCTAGTAACTGTCTATAACTCTAGTTCCAGGAGCACACAAGTGGTGTACAGACATACATGCAAGCAAAATGATCATTATACATAAAGCAAATATAAAAAAAATATTTTAAAAAATGTAAAAAATTTTTAAAAGAAAATAATTATAAGGCCCTAGCTAAGCTAGCATGCTTATCTTTTCTCCTGTGATTGTCTTAATTTTATAAATTGATTTCAACAAAAATATGTAGGGTATGGTTTTAAAAGGAATCATAAGTTATATACATGAGAATTTAGAACAGTGGGCTGGTGTTTACATGTGGCAAAAAGTTTAATTTTTGGCATGAGATTAAACTCAAACTTTATCTCCCCTAATTTTTATGATTCCAAAGCAAAGGGACTACACTAATGAGACAGAATACCACAGTGATTTGAAAGACTGGATACAGGAATTACAATGCTGGGTTCAAACCCAGCTCCATCAGTGATTAGCTCTTTGACCTTAAAAGATTATTCATCCTTTCAGCTTCAGTTTTTTTCTTCTAAGAAATAAAAACAAAAAAATAACCTTAGCTTTTACCTGATTTTAGGAAAGATTAAATGAAATAGCAGGTAAAAATTACTTAGTTCAGTGCCTATTAAACAGTAGGAACCACAGAATTTTAATATTTTTATAGTTGTGATTGCTATTGCATTATTAGTAGTAAAATCAAAGATAAGAATGGATCTTACAAGATTTTTAAGGTTTTAAGAATTTTCAAGTGATTTCATAATGTAGCAGTTATCTGAATATGACAAAAAGGAAGCAAGTTCATGATAAAACAGCAATTAATTTTTACATTTTGCACAATTAGCTCAGCAAGTAGACATCACAATCACAAAAAAAATTCCTTTCCAATTGTACAGAAAGGTTTGGGGGGTACTTTCTACTTAAGAAACAAAACTACAGTTGCTTAGGTCAAATTCACTAGAATGAGGTTTTCTAAATAAACATGGTAATTTGTCCAATTTAGACTAGAAGTCTGGTAGTAAATTGGGATGTTAAGTAAAAACTAAATGAACTTTGAACCAACCTAGTGAAAATGATAACACAAGATTTAAGATGGGGAAAACTTGACATTTGACTGCCATCTTTCTCTGTTTGGAATTTCTAGAATATTGTATCATTTGATGAAAAGGTCTAGAATACTGCATCATTTGATGGAAAAGTCTAGAATACTGCATCATTCGATGAAAACATCTAGAATACTGCATTATTCAATGAAAACATCTAGAATACTGCATCATTTGATGAAAAGGTCTAGAATACTGCATCATTTGATGGAAAAGTCTCGAATACTGCATCATTTGATGGAAAGGTCTAGAATACTGTATCACTTGATGAAAAGGCACTATTCTTTTCTCAACTAAAATAGAATACTGGTAATTTTATATCATTTCAGACCTGGCATTTGTACTGTCTCTAAAAATTAAATTAACAATCAGTAAGGCCATCGGAATTTTCTTTTAACTGTATACAATAGCTTCTTTCCTCTATTAGTGAAAATAGCATTGAACACACAGCTTAGGACAATCTGGGCAAAAACATATTTCAAGAAAAAAATCCATAAGCAGAGATCAAAATTTATCCAGATGCTTGCTTAGATAAATATCTTGCAGCTTACAATCTGAAGGTATTTGCATGCCTATTTAAAATTCACCATATATGCATATGAAAGTATCTATTACAATCAATCAGATCTCAAAGATCTGATATTATTTCAAACTCAATAGTAAATATGTCATATTATCTTCTCCAGACTCAGTAGGATAGAATTTAAGGATAACATCATTTTCAAGGACTTCTGAATTACAGCAATAAAGTACATTTCTCTTATCACATATATAAAGCATTTAAAAAAAAAAGACAACTGACCAGTGAAGAGTCTAACCTTGGAAACCTGGGAAGATCAGAGTTCACCAAAGCCCAAAGATCCATGTTAGCAGTGTCAGACATCACACAGTACAAAATAAGATTATGAGTTAGAAGAGGTTCACATTACAGAAAAGTTAAACAATAATCCTCTTTGTCAGCATTTCTTATACCTACAGCACAATCAATATGCCAACAGACCCACCCAGAAATAGAGAGAACTAAATCTTTTTCAAATAGAGCATATTCTAGAGAATAAGCTGTTGGTCATTAATTTAATGGGAGAGGGACTCTATTTAAGAGACTATGTTAACATTTCTACTGTGCATTTCTAAAAGTTAAGCTACTCAAAACATTAAAGTTGACAAGATAGTACCATTTCACCAAAAGCCTTCATTTTCCTTAACAAAGAGGTAACTGTGAGTAAATGTTTAGGCATGTCTTAGTCTCTGCCATCCTTCAATAAAAACATGAAATAAAAATTTATTTGAATATTCAGAGTGACCCAATATGATAAATAACAGTTAACTTTCAAAACATCATAGGCAAAAATATTATTATAAAGCTCCCTTGAGACTTAATGGAACAATAAAAACTGGGGCACACCATTATCAGTTTTACTTTTGTTTTATTCAAATACCTTTTCATAAATTCACATTTTAACTTTTTTCATAATAAATAAGGAGGTCATCTACTATAAATTAGTATTTGTAATAAGTACTTAAGCATAAAAAACCATTGAACTTAAAAACAAATATCTGAATTTTCCAATGATATGAAGACTATTAGTGAAGAGGTGCTTTAAGATATTCTAGCATGCAATATCCCACCCAAAGCCATTTTAAGTATTACAACAACTTAATTTTGTAAGTTAAATTAAATTTACTTAATGCACATATTATCCAGCTATCCACCATTTAAAGGAAGATCACTACATAAAAATATTAAAGCCTACAAACAGAACACTCTTTGGTTAGTGTTAATTGACTATAAACACAATTTCCTTTTTCTTAGAGTTCTTGCTATGATTTATAAACACTGGATATTAGAGAGAATAAATTGTGCTAGACCACCAAGTCCCAGGTGTTAAGAGATCTTGGAACTTACTCTTGACTCTGTTATTTAATAACAATATGATTCTGGAGAATTCAATCTCTCTGAATGCAACAAGAACAATGTTACCTATACTGTCCTCACTTACATGTTTATATAAGGATCAAAGTCAAGTTTTGAAATATAGAACTACTGTCTGACTTGTGCAAGATGCTAAAAGAAAACAATGATGATTAAAACCAGAACTTTAAAAGCATTTAATTTAGAAAAATAAATTTCTGCTTTTTAAATAGTCTCCAAACCACATAAAACAAATTATAGTCTGGCCACCCAATTAACTAGATTAGAATCGCTACTTAGTATAATTCAAAGTATATGCATATTTGATTTAGAAGGACCTAATAAGAACAATATTCAAGAAGATAGTTTATTGATATATGACATCTTAATGGCTCATTAGCATGAGAAACTTTGGACCATATCATAGCAAAACTTCTAAGACTTCATTTCCTAAAAGGCTACATTTTAAAGAGTTATATGCCAAGTCAATTTTATGTATGAGGCCTCAATTTTTCAAATCACCTAATTAAATTTAACTGAAAAAGAAACCATATATAAGACCACAGAATCTTATATATAATAGTGATTGCTGATGTTGTTACAGGGTCAAGTAGTATGTTTTAATTCTAATGTCCACTCAAAGTTGCTTTCTTCACCTATTGTAAACATCACAGAGGCTAGATTTCAATAACTACAATTTGAGCATGTTTAACAAATGGAAAGTCATTAAATTGGTTTTAAAGCAATGTGGCTATTTTTCTCTTCCTTATTCAAATATATTCTAGTGTTTCAGAACAAAAATTCTTAGCTAGCAGTCCCATCTAGCAGTGATCAAAGCAGCATAAAGTCTAGGCAAGTTAGAAAAGAGTCAAAATTGCTTCAAAGTACCTCCTAATTTTGTCTTTATCTTGCTGATAGTTGAATCACATTCAGTGTCTTAATCAACTCTATGGCATCCACTTAGGAAGAATGTAAGATGATGTTATTAGAGATTAATAGAGATTCTAGGTAAGAAAAAATTAAAAGAGACAAACTTGGTTTATGGCTACAGCCATGTCTCCTAACAGTTTGGTTCCATGGACTTATCAAGAGAGCAGATCACAAACAGCACGCTGTTGTGGAAGAATTACAGCGTTCGTACTGGGGAGCCCCTAGTCAGTCACTAACAGACAGCATGCATGACTTTAAGCAAGATTCTCAGCCAATTTGGGTATCAGTTTTTCTCTCTTTGACCAAACCGTAGACCAGTATGTGTGATACTTTTTGTTAGGTTTCACCCTGTCATGCCAGTTTTGCCTGCCAAAGCCAAATTACAGGAAAAATCCAACCTCCAAATCTCCAATAGTTAACATCTGATCAAGTTCCTCACCCCTCTCATGTCTAAATCCTTGACCTGTCTTTAGGGACAATCAATAGGAAGTCAGTTTAACAAGACTCCTCCCACCTTTAAGCACCTCTCAGTAATTTTCAATAAATAAATAACTCTCTTTCTTCCTGGAAGTCTTTCCTTGTCTCTGTTCTATTGTCAGTGGAGCTTAGTTACATTTCTCTGTCATCATAGGATCTCCTCTACTGTGGTTGTCTTAAATAAAACTTGTCTTACCACTTACAGGGAAGAGAGTGGGACACCCGCCCAGCCACAAACCGTTGGACCTACAATTCGTTCTGCCTGTAAGATAGGCTAGGGGAAACATGGCACAGAAATTGTGGGAATGACACACTAATGGCTGTCACAGCTGGAGAGCCATATCTGAGAGGGAGCACACCCTTGAGGGCCAGGACCCAGAGGTGGGATACCCGAGAGACCCAGGATAGAACCAAACATTACTGGCAAAAAAGGAAAAAAAGTCAATGAACTTATTCCTAATGATATTCTGCTATACTCATAGTTTGGCACCTAGCCTAACTGTGCCCAGAGAGGCTTCATCCAGCAACTGATGGAAAGAGAAGTAGAGACTCACAACCAAACATTAGTCGGAGCTCAGGGAATCCTATGGAAGAGGGGGAGGAGGGATTATGGAAGCCAGTGGGGTCAAGAACACCACAAGAAAATTCAGAGTCTGAACCAACAACTAGGGAGTCTGCATGGGACTGACCTAGGCCCTCTGCACATATGTGACAGTTGTGTAGCTTGCAGAACTCCTAACAGTGAGAGCAGGGTGTGTCTGACTCTGCTGCCTGCTTTTGGGACCCATTTCTCCTATCAGATTGCCTTATCCTCCTTTAATAGAAGAGGAGGTGCCTGGTCTCACTGTAACTTGATATTCCATGGCTGGCTGATGTCCATGGGATGCCTGCCTGTATCTGAAGAGAAACAGTGGAGAAAAAGTGGATAGGTTGGAGTAGATGGTGGTGGGGAGGGCGGGGAAGCTTAGGTAGCAATGTTACAAACAAAACAAACAAAAACACAAGTAACTAAGATTAAAAGGAAAAAAATGTTTTGCCATCTTCCATCTTTAAAAAAAATTGCTAGTAAATAAATTCTTATACATAAATTATTTTGTATATGTGTATGTATATATGAACACATGTATATATACATGGGCTGATACGGGAACAATCAAATTTACATACAGATTCATGGCTTCCCCTCACAAACTGAATTTTTAGTTCATTTGAGAAAAAAGGACTCCTTATTCTCAAAAGTCAGACCTCAGGATTATACTTTACCCCCATTTTACTTTCTACAAATGAGAAAAGGACTGTTTACTTTGAAAAATAATAAACACATTGAGATATTCATGACTAACTTTTCATTCCAGATTAGGTACACATTTTAAAAAAAAACCTAGAAATCAACTATTTTTTCCTATTGGATAGATCTTGGTAATTTTTCTTTGGTGTACTTTTGTTTTTTTGTTTTTTGGGTTTGTTTGTTTTGTTTGCTTGCTTGTTTTGAGACAGGATTTCTCTGTGTATCTCTGACTGTCCTGGAACTCACTTTGTAGACCAGCCTGGCCTTGAACTCAGAGATCTGCCTGCCTCTGCCTCCCAAGTATTGGGATAATGACGTGTGCCACAATTTCCAGCTATCTTTGGTGAATTTGTTTGCATATTTGTGATGAACATATATTATAGTGAGCCTTTAATTTGTGCTGGTTACACTGAGTTTTATTTTTTTATTTACGCATGTTCTTCTTCACAGAGTGCAACTTTAAAAAGAGGACCTAAAAAGATGGCTCAGTGGTTAAGAACACACATTGCTTTTGCAGAGGACCCAAGTTCAGTTCTCAGCACCTATGCTAAGCACCTCACAACTGTTTGTAACTTCAGCTCCAGAGAGTTTTTCCTTTTTTTTTCTTCTTATTTTCATCCTGATGTGACTAGAGGGCCTGGGAATTGAACCCGGGTCCTCGGCAACATCAGTCAGTGCTCTTAATTGCTAAACCATCTCTCTATTCTCCAAGGGAGTTTTATGCCTCTGGCCTCATGTGCCCATGCCCACAAATGGACACACAAATATGTTCATAAACTGAAATAAAAATAAACCTTTAGAAATATGTGACAAGCCAAAATATGAACCTGTTTGAAAACCTTATAGAGGATGTAAGGCCCCATCTCCAGACTGGGCAGACCAGGTCCCTAACCCCTAGGCCTCAGGGGGCACATCCTGTGCCCCTCCCCAAAGCCATTGGAGTCCCAGGGACCAGCTAGCTGCCCCTTCCCCACCTCCTTGCCAAGAAAACAGCCCCCTGTGACACCAGTGAAAACCGGAGACATAAGCCCACCCTGCACCAATTGGAAACAGAAAACAGAACTTACCCTGCACTGATTGGAAATAGCTGCTCCCTGAGACAGAGCCCACTGGTGTCCAATGGACTATAAGATCTGCTCCCAGAGACACAGAATCCATCAGCACAGATTGCACTAGGAGCCCAGATTAGACCAAGCGCTCCCATTAGACCAAGAGTATCAATCGGACCAAAAGAGGCTCCCTCAGACACAGACAACACTTGCATGGAGTGGAGGAAGATATGGGCAGATGCCACTGCAAAAATACAGTCAACAACATAAAAACCAATATGGCACCAACAGAATCTAGTGGTGCTACATCAGCAAGACGTGAACATCCCAACACAGAAGAAACAAAAGGAATAGACCTTAAAAAATGATTTTAAGAAGATGATAGAGGCCTTTAAAGAGGAAATGAAAACTATCCTTAAAGAATTCCAAGAAAAGACAAATAAAAAATTGGAAGAAATCAATAAATCCCTTAAAGAATGCCAAGAAAAAGCAATTAAACAGGTGAATGAAAAAGTACAAGATTTGAAAACTGAAATAGAGGCAGTAAAGAAGACACAAACTGAGGGAAGGCTGAAAATGGAAAATCTGAGTAAATGAACAGGAACTACAGATGCAAGCATAACCAACAGAATGCAACAGATGGAAGAGAGAATCCCTGGCATTGAAGATACAATAGAAGAAATAAATTCATCAGTCAAAGAAAACACAAAAGCCAAAAAAGTCATAACACAAAATGTCCAGGAAATCTGAGACACCAAGAAAAGACCAAACCTAAGAATAATAGGGAGAGAAGAAGGAGAAGAATACCAACTCAAAGGCACAGAAAATATATTCAACAAAATCATAGAAGAAAACTTTTCTAACTTAAAAAAGAAAATGTCTATGAAGGTACAAGAAGCTTATAGAACACCAAATAGACTGGATCAAAACAAAAATCCCTCGCCATGTAATAATCAAACAATTAAACATACAGAATAAAGAAAAAATATTAAGAGCTGCAAAGGAAAAAGGTCACGTAACATATAAAGGCAACCCATCAGAATAACACCTGAATTCTCAATGGAGACTCTAAAAGCCAGAAGAAGGTCCTGGACACAAAGAGACCATGGATGCCAATGCAGACTATTATATCCAGGAAAACTCTCAGTCACCATAGATGGAATAAACAAAATATTCCATTATAAAACCATATTTAATGAATACTATCCACAAAGCTAGCCCTACAGAAAGCACTAGAAGGAAAAATCCAACCCAAGGAAGTTAGACACACCCATGAAAATACAGGAAATAGATAATCCTACACCAACAAATACCAAAGAAGAGAAACACACAACACAACCAACAAAAAATAACAGGAATTAACAATCACTGGTCATTAATATCCATCAATATAAATGGTCTCAATTCACCTATAGAAAGACACAGGCTGACAGAATGGATATGAAAACAGGATCCACCCTTCTGCTCCCTGCATGAAACACACCTCAACTTTAAAGACAGACAATACCTCAGAGTAAAAGGCTGGGAAAAGCCTTTCCAATCAAATGGACTTAAGAAGAAAGCTGGTGTAGCTACCCTAATATCTACTAAAATAGACTTGAAACTAAAATCAATTGAAAGAGATCAGGAAGGACATTACATACTTATCACAGGGAAAATCCACCAAGATGAAGTCTCAATTCTGAACATTCATGCCCCAAATACAAAGACATCCATATTTGTAAAAGAAACATTACTAAAGCTTACATTGCACATCAAACCTGACACAGTAGTAGTGGAAGACTTCAACACCACATTCTCACCACTGAAACTTGACAGAGAAATAAGGGAGCTAACAGAAGTTATGACTCAAACAGACTTAATAGATATCTACAGAACATTCCACCCTACCACAAAAGAATATACCTTCTTCTTAGCACCCATGGAACCTTCTCTAAAACTGATGAGATGCTTGGTCAAAAACCAAATCTCAACAGATAAAAAAAATTGCAATAACCTCCTGTTATATATCATACCACCATGTCTAAAAGTTAGATTTAAACATCAACAAACTTTACAGAAAGCATACAGTCTCATGGAAACAGAACAATGTCTAAATGAATCACCAATGGGTCAAGGAAGAAATACAGAAAGAAATTACAGATTTCCTAGAATTCAATAAAATAAAAGTATAACATATCCCAACTTATGGGACACTATGAAAGCAGTGCAAATAGGAAAATTCATAGCACTAAAAAGAAGATGGAGAAACACTAGTGACTCAACAGCACACCTGAAAGCTCTAGAACAAGAAGAAGCAAACTCACCCAGGAGGAATTTGACTCCAGGAAATAATCAAATTGAGGGCTGATATCAATGAAATAGAAACAAAGAGAACAATACAATGAACAAATAAAACAGAGTTGGATCTTTGAAAAAATCAATGAGATAGACAAGCCCTTATCTAAATTAACCAAAAAGGAGAAAGAGAGCATCCAAATCAACAAAATTAGAAATAAAAAGGGAGATATAACAACAGACAATGAGGAAATCCAGAGAATCATCAGGTCATACTTCAAAAACATGTACTCCACAAAATTGGAAAATCTGAAAGAAATGGGCAATTTTCTGGATAGGTACCACATACCAAAGTTAAATCAAGACCAGATAAACTATTTAAATAGGCTAATAATACCTAAGGAAATACAAACAGTCATTAAAAGTCTCCCAACCCAAAAAAAGTCCAGGACAAGATGGTTTCAGCATAGAATTCTACCAGAATTTTAAAGAAGAGCTAATTCCAATACTCTTTTAATTGTTCCACACAGTAGAAACAGAAAGAACATTACCAAACTCCTTCATGAGGCTACAGTTACCCTGATACCCAAACCACACAAAGATGCAACAAAGAAAGAGAATTACACACCAATCTCCCTCATGAATATTGATGCAAAAATAATCAATAAAATATTGGCAAACTGAATCCAAGAACACATCAAAAAATTATCTACCATGACCAAGTAAGTAGGCTTCATCCCAGGGATGCAAGGGTGGTTCAACATATGAAAGTCTGTCAATGTAATGCACCATATAAACAAACTGAAAGA
Organism: Onychomys torridus; assembly: GCF_903995425.1. NCBI lineage: Eukaryota > Metazoa > Chordata > Mammalia > Rodentia > Cricetidae > Onychomys > Onychomys torridus. Next base: position 123,844,408 of record NC_050466.1, on the reverse strand, counting down.
AAAAACAACATATTATCATCTCAATAGATGCTGATAAAGCTTTCGACAAAATCCAACACCCCTTTATGATAAAGGTCCTAGAAAAATCAGGAATACAAGGAGCATACCTAAACATAATAAAGGCAATTTAAAACAAGACAATAGCCAACATCAAATTAAATGGGAGAAACTCAAAGTGATGCATCTAAAATCAGGAACAAGACAAGGCTGTCCCCTTTCCCCATACTTATTCAATATAGTACTTGAAGTTCTAGCCAGAGCTATAAGACAACATAAGATTAAGGGGATACAAATTGGAAAAGAAGAAGTCAAACTTTCACTATTTACAGACAATGTGATAGTGTACATAAGTGACCCCAAAAATTCTACTAGGGACTCATACAGCTGATAAACTCCTTCAGCAATGTGGCAGGATACAAGATTAACTCAAAAAAATCAGTAGCTCCCCTATATGCAAATGATAAAAGGGCTGAGAAGGAAATCAGAGATACATCACCCTTTACAATAGCCACAAATGATATAAAATACCTTGGGGTTACTCTAAGCAAATGAAGGACCTGTATGACAAGAACTTTAAGTCTCTGAAGAAAGAAATTGGAGAACATATCAGAAAATGGAAAGATCTCCCATGCTCATGGATAGATAAAATTAACATAGTAAAAGTGGCAATCTTACCAAAAGCAATCTACAGATTCAATGCAATCCCCATCAAAATCCCAACACAATTCTTCACACACCTTCAAAGAACAATATTCAACTTCACATGAAAAAACAAAAAACCCAGGATAAGTAAAAGAATCTTGTACAATAAAGCAACTTCTGGAGGCATCATGATTCCTGACTTCAAGCTCTTCTATTGAACTACAATAATAAAAACAGCTTGGTACTAGTATAAAAACTGACATGTGGACTAATGGAATTATTGAAAACAATGACATTAATTTGCACATGTATGAATACCTAATTTTTGACAAAGAAGCCAAAACTGTACAATGGAAAATACAAAGCAACTTCAACAAATGGTGCTGGCATAACTGGATGTCAATGTGTAGAAGGCTGCAAATAGATCCATATCTGTCACCATGCTCAAAACTTAAGTCCAAGTGGATCAAAGACCTCAACATAAATCCAGCTACTCTGAACCTGATAGAAGAGAAAGGAGGAAGTACTCTTGAATGCACTGGCACCAGAGATCACTTTCTAAATATAACACCAGTAGCACAGACACTGAGAGAAACAATTAATAAATGGGACCTCTTGAAACTGAGAGGCTTTTGTAGGGCAAAGGACACAGTCAATAAGACAAAAAGACAGCATACCGAATGGGAAAAGATCTTCTGATGGGTGATGGTGCTCTGCATGCTGTGAATGTGTTGTTCCCTTTGGTTGATAAATAAAATGCTGATTGGGCAGTAGCCAGGCAGGAAGTATAGGCAGGATAACAGACAAGGAGAATTCTGGGAAGAGGAAGGCTGAGTCAGGAGTCACCAGCCAGACACAGAGGAAGCAAGATGTGAAGCAGAACTGAGAAAAGGTACCAAGCCACATGGCTAAACATAAATAAGAATTATGGGTTACCTGGAGCTCCACCTGGGGCCTGGCTGAGGATCTCTGCATCCACTTCCATCAGTTACTGGATGTGAGTTCCAGCTCGACTGGTAAGGTGTTTGGCCATCTGATCATCAGTCTAGGTCAGATCAGGCTTTCTCTCGACCATTGCCAGCAGTCTACAGAGGATGTATCAGCCAGGCCCCAGGTGGAGTTCCAGGTGTTCAATTGTCGAGAAAGAGGAAGGACTGTAAGAGTGTGAATTGTTGAGCCCAAGATTGGAAAAAGCACAGGGACAAATAGCCAAACGAATGGAAGCACATGAATTATGAACCAAAGGCTGTGGAGCCCCCAGCTGGATCAGGCCCTCTGCATAAGTGAGACAATTGAATAGCTTGAACTGTTTGTGAGGCATCCAGTCTGTGGGACTGGGACCTGTCCTTAGTGCATGAGGTGGCTGTTTGGAACCTTGGGCTTACACAGGGACACTTTGCTCAGCCTGGAAGGAGGGGACTGGACCTGCCTGTACTGAATCCACCAGGTTTAAATGAATCCCCAGGAGAGTCTTGGCCCTGGAGGAGATGGGAATAGAGGGGAGAGGATGGGGGAAGGTGGGAGTGGGGGCGGGAGTAGGGAGGACAGGGGAACCCATGGCTGATGTGTAAAATTAAAACACAAATATAATAATAAAAAATAAAATAAACAGAAAAAAAAGAATTATGGGTTAGTTTAAATGTAAGATCAGTGGTAGGCTTGAGCAGTTTTACTTAATATAAGCCTCTGTGTGTTTACTTGAGTCCAAGTGGCTGCAGGACTTGCAGTTGAGAGAGATTTGTCCTGACCATGGGCCAGGTGGTACACAGAAAAACTTCAGCTACAATCTTCACTCACATCTGACAGAGGGCTGATCTCCAGAATATATAAAGAACTCAAGAAACTAGACATCAAAATACCTAATAGTCCATTTAGAAATTGGGCTATAGAGTTAAATAGAGAATTCTCAACAGAAGAATCTCAAATGGCTGAAAGACATTTAAGGAATTGTTCAACATCCTTAGTCATCAGGGAAATGCAAATCAAAACAACTCTGAGATATCACCTTATACCTGTCAGAATAGCTAAGATGAAACAAAAACAACAAACAAACAAACAAACAAAAAACACTGGGGGTTGGGGATTTAGCTCAGTGGTAGAGTGCTTGCCTAGCAAGCGCAAGGCCCTGGGTTCAGTCCTCAGCTTTGGAAAAAACAAACAAAGAAAGAAACAAACAAAAAAAACCACTAAAGATAGCTTATGCTGGAGAGGATGTGGAGCAAGGGGAACACTCCTACACTGTTGGTGGGAATGCAAACTTGTATAGCCACTTTGGAAATCAGCATGGCAGTTTCTCAGAAAATTGGAAATCAATCTGCCTCAAGACCCAGCTATACCACTCTTGGGCATATACCCAAGGAATTCTCAATCATACCACAAGGACACATGCTCAACTATGCTCATAGCAGCATTATTTGTAATAGCCAGAACCTGGAAACAACCTAGATGTCCTGCAACTAATGAATGGATAAAGAAAATGCGGTACATACACATAATGGAGTACTACTCAGCAGAGAAAAACAATGACATCATGAGGTTGCAGGCAAATGGGTAGAACTAGAAAAATATTATCCTAAGTGAAGTAACCCAGACTCACAAAGACAAACATGGTATGTACTCTCATAAGTGGATACTAGATATAAAGCAAAGGATAACCAGACTGCAACCTACAGCTCCAGGTAGGCTAGCCAGTAAGGAGCACCCTTTGAAGGACACATGGATTGCCCAGTGATGGAGAAATGGATGAGATCTACATGAGCAAACTGGGGGTGAGTAGGGGCTATGGACGGCAAGGGACATGGGATGAGAGCTTAGGCAAACAGGAGATTCAAGCTGGAATGGGAGCAGAGTGTGAGAGCAAGGAAAGAGATACCATGTTAAGTGAAGATACCATGGGAATAGGGAGAAACAGAGTGCTAGGGAGGTCCCCAGGAATCCACAAGGATGACTCCCACCATAGACTACTGGCAATAGTCAAGAGGGTGCCTGAGCTGGCCTACTCTGGTGATCAGATGGCTGAATACCCTAACTGTCATCATGGGAACCCTCATCCAGTGACTGATGGAAGCAGATGAAGAGATTCACGGCCAAGCCCCAGGCAGAGCTCCAGGAGTCCAATCAATGACAGAAAGCAGGGATTCTATGAGCGAGGGATATGGAGACCATGACTGGAAAAAGTACAGAGACAACTAGCCAAACTTGTGGAAATGCATGAACTGTGGACCAATACCTGAGGAGCCTCCATGGTACTGGACTAGGCCCTCTGGATAAGCAAGACAGTTGTTTAACTTGAACTATTTAGGGGACCCCAGGCAATGGGATCAGCATCTGTACCTGGAGCATGAGCTGGCTTTTTGGAGCCTAGTGCCTATGATGAGACTCTTTGCCAAGCCATGGTGCGGGGAAGAGGGGCTTGGACCTGCCTCAAATGAATGTGCCAGGCTCTGCTGACTCCCCATGGGAGACCTTGCCTTGGAGGAGGTGGGAATGGGGAGAAGATTGAGGGGGAAGGCTGGGGGGTGGGAGGAGAGAGGATAGGGGAATCTGTGGTTGGTTTGTAAAATAAATAGAAAATTTCTTAATAATAATAAAAAGAAAGACAACCTTACAGAGATGTGTGTGTTTTTAGCCAATCAAAGATTACACTATCTACATGATCTGATAATATACATTATTATTTTTAAAATGCCTTTCTGAATAAGTTTAGTTTCATTGCATTAAAAGTGTTCAAGGCAACAATAAAAAATACAATCTACCAAAAGAAATGTATTTTTGACAAAATTGAGTATTATAAAATTTCAATTAATAATGACATAGAAGTATGAATTTTGAAGCATTTGATTTAGTTCATTTTCCTAATGGGATAATATGGACCCATTCGAAGAGAAATACTTGGCACCACAATTTTCTGACAACTTGCGTCCAGGCCACTATTTAAAAATTGAATTGGCATATGTTCTTAAAATCTATTTAAAAACTTAAAAACAGTAGGTATATATACAAACAGTCACATACATGTATATACACACATATATAACATATGCACATAAATACATAGGCAAAGTTTTTTACTTTCATGCAGTTACTACTTTGGAGTTAAGGAGCTAACCTGGAGGACCTGGATAGGGATGGAAGTTCACCATCGTTAACAAAAAGGAAAAATCAAAACTGTTAGAAACATCAAGAAACTAAAGCATTATACTAAACACTTTCAAGTTAAAGTTGAATTTAATAATAGAACACTCTGAAAGTCCATATTCATGCATCTCATATAAACCAAATTATCCTTATTTAACATTAATGCTAAAACATTATAGCTTGAAAGTTAAAAAATAATAATTTTATGATGTTCATTATTACGAGCTCAGACTCAGAACATTCAATTCTAAGAGAAACTAGTTTAAAACTTTATTTTGGATCTGTAAATAAATCCAGTTTATAAATAAATCAAGAAATCAAACACTTATTAGGTATGCATTCTTCTTTTGAGAACTTTGATTATCCTTTTAAAATAGTGATTGTAAAAGCATGTTTGTGACAACTGCTTTTCTGTTATTATTTTAAAGAAATGTTCAACCAAGAGCTCCATTCCTGGTAACAAACAAACACAGTGCTAATTAGAATATATAAGGATAATAGTTTGGTTTATTTGAATTGTGACATGCAAACAAAGCAAGATACTGGCTTCAGATTGTTATGTTGCATGCAAGAGAGTTAATGTGGCTGAGAATTTTTTGCTGGTTATCTTCAGTAGTAAATAAAGGAAAAGCAACACCCTCTAGGAACAGTCAAGCTAGCTCACATTAAATCTGACTTTGAAAATGATGTTCTGAATACAGTACATGATAATGTTTAATTCATGTGTTTAGGGCACATGTTAGTAAAATTAAGTCCAATTACTCACAATTTTATTCTAATTTAAATACAAATTTTCATTTCAAGGTACACTTTAAAATTGAATTAAGAATTTTCAAGCAATGAAAGGACAATTATTTGGTTTCTTTGTATCTCAAATTTCTCTTCTTTAAAAAAATAATGAAGGCTAAATTTTCAGTTACTAAAAACAGTGAATATAAAGTCCATCAAATCTTTTAATAACCTATCACCAGCAATTGGGCTCAGCAGCATTAACCTGGGGTGAAAATGAACATTCCCCAATTAGTAGAATGGAATGATACAGCACAGATACAAAATGAAAATGTGAACCTTGTGTGCAAAACTGATCTGCTGGAGTGAGCACAGGAAAGTCGAGGTACAGACATGAGCTATGAAGAGATTGTGAGTCAATCGGATCATGCTGTGATGCTAAAGATAAATTTGATAGCCTAGTTCCTAGAGATCAATTTTTTTTTTATTGTGCCTGGTGATATTTGCTGATCATGTGACAGAACCATAGCAACAGCTTCTGGTATAAAACACAAGCATGTATTTGGTGATCACTAGAATGATTTCTGTGATGACATGCTGAGAAGCTTACATTAAAAATATAGACTGCATTTTGATGCCAGGTTATTAGTATAGTTTTATTGTTAATAACAATACTAATATAACCACCATTTTCACTCAAATTGTTTTGTTGTACTTGAACTTAAAGTAAATAATACATGAATTACTGAAAAGTATATATATTAGAATGAGCTAGGTATGAACCAAGCTATTTTCTTATAAGGAGTTCTCATGTGACAAATTCTAAAACCCCCAAAACAGAATAACCTGCCAGCAAAATGAAATAAATGAATTGGTAAACAGACCATTTCTTGTACCACACATGATCATACCTGGTCTTCCAGGAGGGCCTTGAGGCCCAGGGTTTCCTTTAGGACCTTCCAAAGCTGGACCAGGAGAACCAGGAGGACCTGGGGGACCTGGCATACCAGGGAATCCCTGAAAGCCTGGTTCACCCTTTGAACCTGGAAGACCAGGATTTCCTGGAATGCCAGGTGATCCTCCATCACCCTTTTGACCTGTAGAAGTAAAGTAAAATTAGAGATACACTAAATAATACTGAATGCTAAATTATAAGCTGGCATATAAGCCTGAAACTATTTGATAAGCCAATGAAATTCACTAGGGTGATTTTACTTCAAACACATGAAAAATCCATTCTCTTTATTAAAACCATGTACCTGTCACCAGAAGTACTTACTAGCAATGTAGAAATAATGCTAGCATCCTAAAAGTTATCCTTTGTATTAAGACATAGAACAATGAACACATGACCAGAAGTTATGAGGAAAATATAGACAAAATATAAAAAGCATAAAGTAGCTTCAAGAATTGGTTCAAGATGGATGAAGACAACTCTTAAATGTTTTGGGTCTAGTTTTAAAACTAATGAAATTCAATGGCTACTATTATATTTAGACCATGATACCAAAAGTTTATAATCATAATCTAGACAAACTGTTCTTGACATTTTATTATAAAACACTAATAATTAAGAACCATAAAACAGTAGCACATTAAAGCAACACTTTTTATGAAAAGGATATTAGAATTTTCAGAGGATATAATTTTAGTTTGAGAAATGCCTCTAGAGATCAGTCAATAGTCATTTTAAGATATCAACATGTAAGTCTGTAATTATTTGGATTTATCTTAACTATTTATTGCTTATTATAAGATCATATACTAGAGAAAGAAGATAGATATGTATCTACACATACCTACTCCCTCCTCCACCTCAGATCTTTCTGCTATATGGATCAGGGTGACTGAGAATTCTCGATATACCAGGGTGGCACAGAATGCATGGTCCTCTTTCCTCAGCCTTAGATATATACCATCATGCCTAGCTCATCTTAGATGAGTTTTCAAGAAGCATTTCTATTATTGGTTCATATTTCTAAAGAATTGTCTTATATGTTACTCTGATAATGCTTTTGCAGAGAGAAAAGAGTGGTTTTCTAGATGAAAGCTGCTAAATTTCCTACAATTTTCACCTTCTTTCTATGTTTTCTTTGTCCTTACTATTTATGACATGAATGAAAGGCTACTTATTGAACTCTCCATAAGGATGCCATTTTTTAACATAATGCCTTATATTAAGTAGCAATGAGAAATATTATAAAATTAAATTGAACTCTAAGTCTTTTTTAAATTTTCAGATGTATTTTATAATAACAAATGGTTGAGACAGAGAAAATAAATGGACTGGGGAATATTTTCACTTTAAAAGTAGCTATATCCTGATTTGTTAAGGTTTACCAGAAAGTCCTGGGAGTCCAGGAGGTCCTGGGATTCCAAAGCCTGGTTGACCTGTTAGGGTACAAAATAAAAACTATTTCAAATAGATAATTGATAGTTTAGGTTTCTAATATGTGTTATGTATATCAAACATGCTGAATATTTATTTTCCCTCCCCTCTCTGCTTATCCCCTTTCTCTCACTCTTCCTTTTCCTCTGTCCTTCTCAACCCTTCCTTTCTTATTCTACAGACAGAACCCAGGCATTGCAGATGCTAGAAACATATTTTACCACTGAGTTCAATGCCCAGCCCCAGAAGAAGAACTTCTAACATCAAACTTTTTTTTTTTTTTTTGGTTTTTCAAGACAGGGTTTCTCTGTGTACCTTTGTGCCTTTCCTGGAACTCGCTTTGGAGACCAGGCTTGGCCTCGAACTCATAGTGATCTGCTTGCCTCTGCCTCCCGAGTGCTGGGATTAAAGGCATGTGCCACCACCGCCCAGCTATCAAACAATTCTAACATAAGAAAAGTATAAGGACCAGAGTTTCAGCTCAGCAGTTAAGAGAACTTGCTGGTATTTCAAAGGAATTGAATTTGGTTCCCCAAATCCACACAGTGGTGGGTCACAATTGTCTGTAACTCCTAGGGGATTTGACATCTTCTTACCTCTAAGGACAGAAAGGTACGCACATGGTGCATATACATGTATGCAGGCAAAACACTCATATATATAGAAAAACAAACATTTTTGGAGGTTGGTATAGCTTTACTCTTTAAGCTGTCACCATATATTTGCCACTTGATTTGTCAGTTGCACTATAAAGGAAAAGTTACAGAGCTAGCAAGATGGTTCAGTGGGCACTTGCCACCAAGACTGATGACCTGACATCAATCCCCAGGCATTTTGAAAAAAAGAAAACCATACCAATATACACTTTACTCGTGATGACTGTCAGTCATACTTTGTATACTTTGGAAAAATACATAAATAAAGTGCAGATTGGGCATTCTTGTTGTAAAAGCGAATGGACAGTATTTTGAACTTTTTTCTTTAAAGAATAGCAATCTATTCAATATCTTCAGGATACCAAGGAAGAAGTTAATTTGGAAGGGGGAAATGTGTGGTACCTTAGAAGATAATAAGGAAGACAAGAGTCTTACTGGAGCTGTAAAAGGACCAATCAAAGCAGACCGGGATGAAATTATAAACTTAGAAAAAATGAAAAATTATATTACCTGGTTCTCCCTTCTGTCCTGCTGGTCCAGGAATGCCATCTTGACCTGGCTTGCCTTTTTCACCAGGAGGTCCTGGTGGCCCAGGACGCCCTCCACCACCTAAAGAATAGCACAGGAGGTTATACTGACCCTTTTAATTTCCTTCCACATCCTTCCTCAGTTTTCATATTAAAGCTCCAAACAATTCTCGCTAAAAATAACAAAGTAGAGACAGCGGAAATGGTGCACACCATTGAGCTCAGCACTTGGGAGGCAGTTACAGGAGGATCTCTATGAGTTCGAGGCTAGCCTGGTCTATACAGTGAGTTCCATAAGTCAGGGCTACACAGAGAAAAAACTCTGTCTTGAAAAACTAAAGGAACAAATAAACAAAGAAAAAATAACAAAATGGGCTGGAGAGATGGTTCAGCTGTTTCCATGGGCACATACATTCACATGCACACCCACACACACATAATTAAAAAACACACACAATAATAAATAACTCCTGAATTACTCCTCTAAATCATGAAATCTTTTGGTTTGTTTGTTTTTGTTCTTGTTTTTCAAGACAGGGTTTCTCTGTATAGCCCAAGCTGTCTTAGAACTAGCTCTGTAGACTAGGCTGGCCTTGAACTCACAGAGATCTGCCTGCCTTTGTCTCTCAAGTACTGGGATTAAAGGCGTGTGCCACCACTGCCTGGCCTAAATCTTGAAATCTTACAGAATCAAGAAAAGTAATGATGATCATAAGGAATGATCTAATAACTTATTATCCAAAACATTTTTTATGATTTTAATATGACTTCAGAATATTCAAAAGGAAATATGTGCTTTATAGGTATAGGCCAAGACAAGGGATTTACTTTAAAAGTCAATAAGCAAAAATATTGCTAGAACTTGCCCTTCTAGAGAGAATTACTCTCCCTGAAAAATGTGTGCCTAAACAATAATACCTACTAGAGATAAATTTTGGTAATTTTTAAATTAAAAGATATTCAGTGCCGGGCGGTGGTGGCGCACGCCTTTAATCCCAGCACCTGAGAGGCAGAGGCAGGCGGATCTCTGTGAGTTTGAGGCCAGCCTGGTCTACAGAGTGAGATCCAGGAAAGGCGCAAAGCTACACAGAGAAACCTTGTCTCGAAAAACCAAACCAAACAAACAAACAAAAAAGACAAAACAAAACAAAACAAAACCAAAAAACAACAACAAAAAAGATATTCAGTTCATGCAGTGAGAAGTGAATAAGCACTACATTTCTTTTTTTGAAAATGCTCACAGAAAAACAATACTTAAACTCCTCACACTGACTATGAAAAGCCTTAAAGAATAGCAACATCATTTTCTTTCATGCTTACCTACAGGACCAGGTTCTCCTGGAAGGCCAAGGTTACCAGGAGGTCCATTCATACCTTTCGGTCCAGGAAGCCCTGGGGTTCCTAGAATAAAAAGCTCAGTTTAACAGTTAAGAAAATAAACACATTGTTTCATGAGCTACAATTCAAGCTTAAATTTAGAGTACTAGTATTGAAATAATAAAGAACAAAAATGAATCCAAAAGATTTTGATGATTGCTGGATAATTTGACAGGAGTTAATATTATTACATATATCATAAATATAAAGGTGATTACAGCAGTATTTTATTGGTAATAAAATTTTTAGTACTCCATTCGACACTTGGTTTTAAATGCAGTCATCTGTTGTTGGACATGATTTTGCTGACAGGTCTCAGGTATAATGAATGAAGTGACTAGGGACATTTTGCATAGCTTGTTTTGTGGACATATGTCTTTATCTTGAGTAAATGGCAAAGAGTGGAATTTCTGGGTCAGAGGGAAATTCATTTTGTGTTTTATTAAAGAAAAACAATGAAAAGCTATATCAATTATTTTTAAAAACAGCCACGGTGTTAGCCATTTGATTTCAATATGTTTACTTTGGCGGTCAATGACATTGGTCACCTTTTCATGTGTTGACTGGCCATCAGCATATATTATTTTGTGAAATATCAGTTCAAAGTTTTCCTTACTTTTGAAATTTGAATTATATTTCTTCCTATTGAGTTATAGGAGTTTTTATATAAGATTTCAGTCTAATATGCCAATAGTTTTTAATCTGTAGCTTTCCTATTTATTTTTCTAATAGTCTTCTTTGATGAACAGTTTTAAATTTTGCTCAAATTAAATCTATCAATTATCATTTAAAGTTATTGACTTTTATACTTTTTTTATAAATTTATTTATTTTACAGCATGGCTGCAGTTTCCCCTCCCTCCTCTCCTCCCAATTCCTCCCCACACCCATTCTGTTCCCACCCACCCCCAATTCCATTCCTCCTCTGTTTCTGTTTAGGAAAAACTAGGTCTCCCATGAGTATCAACAAAATATGACATACCAAGTCGCAGTAAGACTAAGCATCTCCCCTTGTGTTAAGACTGGACAAGGTGACCCAGCATGAGGAGTAGGGTCTCAAAAGCCAGTAAAAGAATCAGAGACAGCCCCTGCTGTAGTGGATAGCCATCCCAGCATTGGCCTGGAAGTTCCAACCCCCATTGAGGCTTCGGTAATGGTCACGCCCACAAGGCAGGGCAGAGGAGGAAGCCGAAGACCAAGGATCGGGAGGAGGGCTCTCTCTTGGTTCCTGGACCCTGGATGCTGGAGGGAGACGGAGCAGAGTTCTCCAGAGAACACCGCCAGACTGCGCTATACCTTTGCCAGACCCTGCAACCTACCCCTTCAATTGTAAGTTACCCCACAAAATAAACCTCCCTTTTAACTAGTGGAGTGGCCTTAATAATTTCACCAATACCCTGCTCCCTCTGTTAGGAGTCCCATGAGAGGACCAAGCTACACAACTGTAACATAAATGCAGAGTGCCTAGGTCAGACCCATGCAGGCTCCCTGGTTGTCAGTTCAGTCTCTGCAAGCCCTTATGATCCCTGGGTAATTGATTGTGTGAGCCTTCCTGTGGTGTCCTTGACACCTCTGGCTCCTACAATCCTTTCTCTCCTTTGCTGAAGGATTCTCTGAACTCTGCATAATGTTTGGCTGTGGTTCTGCATCTGTTTCCATCAGTTGCTGGATGAAGCTTCTCTGATGAAAATTGGGCAAGGCAGCAATCTGGTCACAGGAGATGGCCAGTTCAGGCTATGTATCTGTTATTGCTAGGGGGCCTAGCTGGGGTCTTCCTTGTAGATTCCTAGGAGATTTCATTGTGCCAGGTTTTTACATGACCCGGGAATGCCCCCATTTCTAACAGTCTCTTTCAGTACTCCCCTCTTCCATCCCCCCTTAACCTGACTGCTCAACGTTCTTGTCCCCACATGCCTTCAGTCCACTCACAAAATCTCTTCTATTTCCCTTCTCAGTGAGATCCAGGCACCCTCCCCTACACACAAAACCTCCTCGTTACCTAGGTTTTCTGGGTCTGTGGATTATAGTGTATTTATCCTTTTTTTTTACACTTAATATCCACTTATGAGTGAATACATAACATCATGGAGGGGAAAAGAGATGGCACAGCCATTTAAGACTAGGCTCACAGCCAAAAACCAACCTTTATCAAAGAGCCTTTACTTTCACTGTTGGATTTCTTTGGAACCTTTATTCATGTCATTTTATTGCATAACATGTATCTTTTTGTATGCTCTATGTTCTCTTATGTTAATATACTTAATACTTATACAAGTACTATACCACCTTAATTACTACACACCTTGAGATCAGGAGTGCAAACCCACCAACCAAGCTTTTTCAATGAAGGCTTTTCTTTTCCAATATTATTTCAAATACTCTATGCATTTTCCATTTATAATTAGTTTCTTAACTTTTTTATATTTCTTATTTTTTATTTACTTATTTTATTTTATGTGTATGAGTGCTTTTGCCTGCATGTATGAATGTGTACCATATGAGTACCTCTTGCCCTTGGAGTTCGGAAAAGACTGTCCAATGCCATGGAACTGGAGTTACAGATGGTTGTGAGCTGATATGTGGATTCTGTGAATTGCCCTGGGTCTGCTACAGAAGCTAACAGTGCTCTCAACCCCTGAGCCAATTCTCTAGCCCCTATGATTTTTTCAAAATTGTTTGGGTTATGAACTGGAATCACTTTAAATAGAAAGACCACTCTGGTATCAACTGACATTTAAAAATTTTTAGTTTCTACTCCATGAATATGCTGTATGTATTATACATACATACATACACACACACATAAACACATACATACATATATAAAAATTTATGTTAATTACTTAGCTATTTAAATTTTCTTACAAGAAGTTCTATTGTTTTTAGTTTTAGGTTTTTTTTTTTTTTTTTTTTTTTTTTCCGAGACAGGGTTTCTCTGTGTAGTTTTGGTGCCTGTCCTGGATCTTGCTCTTTAGACCAGGCTGGCCTTGAACTCACAGAGATCCGCCTGGCTCTACTTCCCAAGTGTTGGGATTAAAGGCAGATGCCAACACCGCCTGGCTCTATTTTTTTTTTTTAAATGAACAGACTTTACAAATATTTCATTAAAATTGCAATAAATTCTAAATTTAAAGTTGTAATAAAGTTCAAAACTCCATCAATGTAAGATCAAGTTGAATCTGAGGTAATTGAATGGCCTGATAGAACATTCAACAATTTTTTTTTGGTTTTTAGAGACAGGGATTCTCTGTATAAACAGCCCTGGCTATCCTAGAACTTGCTTTGTAGAATAGGCTGGCCTTCAACTCAGAGATTCATTTGCCTCTGCCTCCTGAGTGCTGGGATTAAAGACATGTGCCATCACCACCTGGCGAATATTCAACATTTTATAAAGACAGTCAGAAGAATCTCTCTCTCTCCACACACACACACACACACACACACACACACACACACACACACATTTATACACACACACACACACACACACACACACACACATATATATATATATATATATATATATATATATATATATATATATATAATTTCCTCCATAGGCTCATATTGAATGATTGATCAACAATTGGTAGAACTGTTTGCAAAGGATTAGAAGGTGAAGGTGTGGCCTTGGTGGAGAAGATGAATCAATAGGGGTGAACCTTGAGGTTTCAAAAGTCCACATCCATCCCAGTTAGTTCTCTTTGTGACTCATAGTTGTTTATAGAGATATGAGCTCTCAGCAACTGCTTCAGCACCAGGTCTGTCTGCCTCCATGCTCCCAATGATGAAGGTCACAAACTTTAACTCTCTGGAATTATGAGCTCTCAGCTAAACACTATCTGTTATAAGTTGTCTTGGTCACGACATTTTATCACAGCAATTCAAAAACAACTAATACAGCACATTGCAAATGATAACACATGTGAATTTTAAACAGCACAAAAGAACAAATAACAGAACTAGATTCCTGTATTACTAGAATATTAAAATAAGTAGAAAACTTCTTTAAAATGGATATTACAAATGTGGCCAAGAACCTATAGCCATGGGAACTGGTTATATAGCTCAGTGGAAAAAGTGTGTACATGTGCTGCCCTGGGTTCACTGCTAGAATCAAAAAAATTAACAAGAAAAAATGTGCAGATAAAAATGTACATAATGAGTGAAGAAACTGGTCAATTTCTGGAGAAATAAGGTAATACTTAAAAAGAAAATGGATATAAAACTTTCTTATGGATATTAAAATAATATAGAACAAATCAGAAAAAATGAATCAGTAAACATGAAGGTAATTAAAAACAGCTGTGAAATTTAAATCAAAACAAAACCAAAACTGGAAAAAAAATATGGTCAGGGCTGGTGAGATGGTTCACTGGGTAAAAGTGCTTCACACCAAGCGTGACAATCCACGTTTGAACCTCAAACCCCCATGGCTAAAGAAGAAAGTCAATTACCTCAGGTTGCTCAGGTTGTTCCGTAATCTCCACATGTGTTTTCACACACACACACACACACACACACACATACACACACACACACACACACACACACACAGAGAGACAGAGAGAGACAGAGACAGAGACAGACAGAGACAGAGACAGAGAGACAGAGAGTCAGAGAGACAGAGAAACACACAGAGAGACAGAGACACAGAGACACAGAGAGAGACAGAAAGACAGACATACACAAAGTAAATAAATGTAAAAACCAAAGCCTCCATAACCAATGAGACAATATTGAATAACATATTACTACTATAAATGCAATCCAAAAGACTGGGGAAAATATCTGAAAGAAGAACTACATGAGGAGCAAATAGATGGAACTTCTTAAAGTTCTTCCAAAGTAACAATCTTACAGATCAAGGAATAACAACAAGAAAAAGAAATACAGTGACAACCCATCATGGGAGAATGGAATAAATCAGTGACAGTGGCTGGAGAGACAGTTCAGTGGTAATATGGAATAATTCTTTTCCAGGGGACCAGAATTCAGTTCCTATTATCACCTAAGTACAGAGGTTCACAGCCTCACAACCTGCAATTACCTCTAGAGATATGATGCCCTATTTGGTCCTCAGCACATGGATGCACAATCACATATCCCTACACACACACACATACACACACACACACACACACACACACAGATACACACACACACACACCACAAAATAAACAATATGATTTTTAAAAATGGTACAGGAAATAAAAATCTATCCAGAATAAAAAAGGGTATACCATACAGGAAAAATGATTTAAAAAACAATGACTTATTATCAGGACACACATTTAGATCAAAAGATAGTAGAAAAATACTCAGTGATGAAGGGGGAAATGTCAAAGACAGATTTCCAGCTGCTAGAAATGTGGCTCACTGTACAGCGTTTTATTAGCCTGCAGAAGACCTTGGATTCAAACTCTAGAACTCCTAGCCCCAATGAGTTAAAATTTTCTTACAATAAAAGTAAAATAGAGACATTTTCAGGTAAATGTGAGATAATTTGTCTCCAGCAGTCACTTCATAATAAATCATAGTTGGAAGTACGTCAGGCTCTAGGAAATAATACCATGTGGAACTGTGATTTAAAACAATGTAGAACAATTCAAATTGAAAATACATAGGTACATGGAAAAAGTATTTCTCCTTTCTCTAATAAACTAGAGTTCAATAAACAGTTTAAAACACATATAAAGCTAGAGAAGGAATCAGTGGTAGAACACTTGCCTAGCATACAGAAATTCTTGTGTTCTGTGACTAGCAGTTAAAAATTGATATTAGCAATTAATTACAAGTCATCATGCATATAAAAGTACATGAAGACAATCACAAAGACCTTGATAAATATTGATAATATTTGTATATTATATAAAATCATATAATGTTGCTTTTAGTATGGGGAAATAAGAGTATTGAAATGTCTAGAGCAGTCATTTAAAAGAGTGTAGAGAGGTGTGGATTAAAAGCCAACAAAAGAGAAAAAACAGAATGGAAAGCAAAATACAAGTTAATTTTCAATGATTAATAAAATCCAATGAATGACTGGAGTGGTGATTTGAATGTGAATCTCCCTCATAGGCTCTGGCATTTGAGTACTTGATCCCCAGTTAGTGATACTGTTTGGGGAGGCTTAGGAGGCATGGCTCCTGTGTATGCATGGTCCTTCTGGTGTCTACAGTTTCTTGAGGAGAATTTAGGATAGACTCATGGAATATATTCCAGGCTACAGGACAATGTACTAACTGAAAGCTACAGTGTACTTTGAAAATGAGATAAGCTACAACCTCATTTTGTGTTTACAGGGGAAAATACATATACACACATATATAAAAGAAGGTTGTAGCTTCTCTCTCTCCCTATCTATCTATCTATCTATCTATCTATCTATCTATCTATCTATCCAGTCTTCCTACTTCAGATCACTGAATTCATATCTTCCTGTTTTGGTCATAAACACTATTGATAGCTCAGCTTTGAGTTTTAGGCAATTATTTGGTAGTATTATCACTCTTCATTTATGGCTCCTAAATTATAAGTCCTTTAGTATTTAATAAAAATCATTATATTCTGATAGTTCATGAAAAAAATGTGAACATCTTGAAAAATCATAAGGCCTTTAAAAAACCCATTTTAGAGTTAGCAAGTGCTCAGTCCTGAGCTTCAGGACTCAGATTAAAAGAACTAAATAAATCATTTTTAAATTAGTACATACAAATTCTGTGGAAGGATTCCCATTATGAAATGAATCCATTATCTTTTCCCCTTATTAATTATAGAGGGGAGGATCACAAATAGGCTGCTGCTGAAGTTTCTAGACACTAGAAAGCGAGCTTTTGTTTTTGTTTTTTCACATTTTCAAAATAGTCTCTCAACAATCCATTTTGAAGCCCTGGGTCTTCAAAATACAACAAAGGAGATATTAAAGTTCCTCTTTAAAATAGCCCATCTCATCCATTGCACAAGTTAAAATATGACAAATATTTAAAGATTCATGCTACATGAAAAATGTACAGTTCCAAACTAATTTCACATTCCATACAACTAACGCAGAGGGGAGAAGTCTTGAAGCTCAATGTCTGCACAAAGTTTAGTTGTTTTAGAGAAATTGGACCATGTTTCCATCAAAGATATATCAAAGAATATTTACTTCATTTTTAATAGTAGTTCTAAACCATAAACACAAATAGTCCATCAACTGAAGAATACATAATTGATTGTGGAACAAAATTTCAACTATTACCCAGCAATGACAAAAATAACGGACATGTGCAACATGACTAGTGAATCTTAGACATAATTATGAGTCAAAGAAATCATATACAATGATATAATACAGTGGTTCTCAACCTGTAGGTCACAACAGAGTTGCATATCAGATATCCTATGTATCAGATATTTACATTACAATTCCTAACAGTAGCAAAATTACAGTTGTGAAGTAGCAACAAAATAATTTTATGGTTGGGGGTCATTATAACACAAAGAACTGTATTAAAGAACTAAAGCATAAGGAAGGTGGAGATCTACTGGTATAATACATAAAGCATGATTCCTCTTATGTGAATTTCAGTAACAGGCAAAATTAACTGAGGGTGATAGAAGCAATGATAATAGTTATCTCAGGATGAAGAGTTGGGAGGGAGAAAAGTGGTGTGAGTAAACAAAAAGAACAGTTTGATTTTGGTTTGTGTGGTGGATTCATAGGTCTATACACAGGTATAAACTCTTCCAGAGACAGGAATTTCCATTAAAAGGCTAAGAAAAAAATAACCAAAGACTCACCTATGCTACTGTGAGATTCCGAAGCAAACTAAAAATCGCACAGAAGCATGAAATCACAGACACAATAATCTAGGTCAGCTATCTACTTGACTATGGTGCTCTCTTTGCTTGAATGCCTCAGTTCTTGTCATCTGAATGAACAGCATAATTGTTCTACCAACAGCATCCACTGTTCTAAGAGAATCAGCAGCAGGCAAGAGCCTGGCAGAGTGTATTATCACCTGAAAAACTAGTAAAGCCTCCGAATTGATTTTTGGCTAGCAGTCAAAGATAGAAAAATGCTCCACCAAACAAGTGTCTCTGCCCACAGGATATTGGCCTGCTGAGTCATGATCATTCCTTCTCATTATACAGAAAGGCAGCTGGGCAAAGAAAGGTAAAGTTCTACTTTGAGATTATGTTGCTAACCAGTACAGGATGCAAGTCTGCCAAATAAGAGGTGGCTTCCAATACTAGTTAGAGTGAAAAAGAAAGGGAAGGGGAAAGGAACAGTAAGGAAAAGCACACCTACCTGGGAATCCAGGCAGGCCTGGCTGCCCTTTTGCTCCAGGGCTTCCTGGTAATCCAGGAAGACCAGTATCTCCCACAGAACCTTTGATACCTGGGTTTCCTGGATATCCAGGTAGACCAGGTTCACCCTGAAAACCCAAATGAAAAGACAAAATTAAAGTCTGTTCATGATATTGATTGTATAACAATGAAACATTATTTATAGGGCTTTTACTCTATGCCAGAAACTCTGCTAAGTGCTTTATACAAATTGCTTCCCTTAATCATCACAACAGCCTGGTGAGTTACATTTGTCATTTCCATTGATAAAAGAGAATACCAAATCTCAGACGTCAAGAGCCTAAGGTCTTTAGTAAGTGGCAGAATTAAGATCTGAACTGAAGTCTATCAAATTCCAGAGCTCACACTATTCCTGTGCTGTATGGATGTATCAATCTCATAAATCCTTACCAATCCTATTAGAAAGGTAACATTATCATCTGCCTGTTATAGTGATGCAGCTAGCAAGTGGTAACATCTGAATTTTGGCTTCAGAACTTGTACTTGTCATCTTTATATGTTTTAATCAATTCATGGTTTAATAATAAGTCAATAGCCACACTAGGTTCTAAAGGAAAAGGTTGATTTTTATCTTACCATGAAGAATCTATCAATTTTTTAGTGGACATCTAATAATCTGTTCCTTTCATGAAATTATTCTTGACAAGCAGCCTACATGGTCCATGGGCTGCATGTAGCCAAAGAGAGCTATGAATGTGGCTCAATACAAAATTAAAAATTACATAAACATTATAAGACCTTTATATTTTTTGGTAACTTAATTGTGCAGTTCTTGACTATGAACTCTATAGAAGACAATTTCATGTTACAATGTCAAAAGGTTGGACGCACATGTGATGTCAGGGTAGGTTCATATTCCTCAACAAGTGTAACAGTTTCATATATGCAAATTATAACTCTTGAATTTCATTCAAAGTATCTTTGTGGCCACAGGCACTGTACATACTGTTGCTATTTTCCTTAATGAATATTTACATTATATTTCTTTCAATACAATCTTAGAAGAATTCCTATCCACATTTATAGTTTTAAAACCTTTCCCTAATACCGATGAAAACAGTGCACCATAATTCTAAATGTGTACTGTTGCAATTATCTCATAGTTCCCTTCTGTGCAGTACTATGGTACTCATGCTCTGCTCAATGAGGAACATGACCTCTTCAACAACATGGTAGTATTCAATATCACCTACAGAATGTCTCCTTCTTAGACTTGTCTGAGTGAATAAAACTTGCTGTTTAAGACTTGTGTGTTTCTATAGTATGCTAATAAGTTTTTAAATTAGTATTCCATTTCTTTACATTTTTTCTCAACAGTTAAGATCCTTGGGCTAAGGATGTATGCATTTTTTTCTGACTTATTACTAATCAAACACATAGCCCATTTTAGAGCACATAATGGGTATCTAATAACGATTTGGCTTGAATTGATCCAACATTAGATGTTTATGCAGATAAACTAGGTAAGTGCTATACCACTGAGCTTCATCCTAGCCTGGCCTTCATTATTTATGAATGAATTAAATTTATGTACCAAAGAAAAACATAGAATAAATTCTAATATTCTGTTATGGGCAAACCTGGAAAGAATGCAACATACTTCTTCTTATTATTATTGATAAGTAAAGTATGTTAAATTCCACAAATGATACTAATCTCTAAGCTGTATTACCTCTGTTCCTCAGCACAATTTTTTATTACTCTCATGGCAAGTAAAATTAAATATTTTATAAGGACTTCTGAAATGAATTACAATTTACTAGCTTAAGTTTTACTTAACATTTTTGGTTGTGAGCCTAGCCTTTAATGGCTGAGCCATCTCTCCAGCCCAACATTTTACAATTCATACATTTACTGTGGGGAAACTACAGGTTCCAGAAAAGACAAGCCTTAAGAAATAAAGAGTAGAGGTGCTGTGGATGTTCTCTATGCTGTGAACGTGTTGTTCTGATTGGTTAATAAATAAAATGCTGTTTGGCCAGTAGCCAGCCAGGAAGTATAGGCGGGACAAGAGAGAAGAGAGTTCTGGGAACAGAAAGGCTGAGTCAGGGAGATGTCAGCCACCATGAGAAGAAGCATGATGCAAGATACTAGTAAGCCACGAGGCATGTGGCAAGGTATAGATTTATATAAATGGGTTAATTTAAGATATAAGAACAGCTCGCAAGAAGCCTGAGCCATTAGGCCAAACAGTTTAAATAATATGTGTCTGTATGTTTGTTTGTTTGTTTGTTTATTTATTTATTTATTTATTTATCATTTTTCTTTATTAAGAAATTTTCTACTCACTTCACATACCACCCATAGATCCCTCTCCTCCCTCCTCCCACCCCCAGCCCTCTCTCTCAAGCCACCCTGTATCCCCACATCCCCCAAATAAAGGTCTCCCATGGGGAGTCAGCAGAGCCTGGCACACTGAGCCTAGGCAGGTCCAAGCCCCTCCCCACTGCACCAAGGCTGTGCAAGGTGTCACACCACAGGCACTGGATTCCCAGAAGCCTGCCCATTCACCAGGGAAAGATCCTGATCCCCCTGCCTGGGTGCCCCCCAAACAGTTCATGAGTGGACTGGGTGTGGGGGTGGCAGAGGGCGAGGAGTGGGGTATGAGAACATAGGGAAATGGGAGGGTCAAGCTAGAACAGGGCAGAGTGGAAGGGCAGGGAGAAGGATACCATGATAGATGTGTTTATTTTATAAGTGGGCTGCAGGACTGCAGGGGCTTGGTGGGACTCAGAGAGAAATTCACCCGCTACAGAGAGGATTCAGACAAATCAAAAGATCAGTCCAGGAATCTCATGCATCACCACAAGAAAACAAAAATTCAAGTCTATTTGCACTTTTAGCAAAGCTAGGAGTGACTTGAATACAGTGAGGCTACAAATATTTACATTCATTCTATACTCAGCTTTGATAAGGTTCTTGAAATCAAGCATATCAAAACAAAATGAGCCAAATTTACCTCTGGGTAACAATCTTACAAACATAGTAACACTGGGAGACTACTCCATCTTTTCTTTTTAACAAGACTGATTGTATGGTCACTATGTTGTATCACATACACCATGCAGACTAGAACCTTGATTCAGTATTATTTCTCTTACTAAAATTCAAAGCAAGCTAAGTATTTCAATCATAGTCTATATTTACTATGTCTAAGTAATATTAGCATCTTATCTTCCATACTGCAATCTATGACCCCAAATATATTTATACTCTGTCCTATTTTATAGACTACATCCAAGTTAATGGAGAAGCTAATCTTTGCTGTCTTGCTTGAAAGTGTAAAATTGAAGAAGCAATGCTACTGGGAAAAAAATAAAAACAATGAATGGAAAACATATTCTGCTGAGTGGTAACATTAAACATAAAATGGTAGCTCATCAGTTGGAAGTAGTCCTTATCTGATGATGCATTTTTATAGCCCTATTCACACATGGGGATGAAGGATACTACAAAGAAATGTAGAAATGTTCTAGTTCTACCTTAGACTAAGAAAGTTAACTAAACAGACACTTTGAAACAGGGTTTCTATGTTATCCAACATGACTGCTCTTAGTCATACATCCAAAGAAAACAAAATCACCGTGTTAAAAAGACACCTTCACTCCTACGCTTACTGCAGCACTGTTCAAAATATCCAGAATGTGGAACTTATTTAGTGCCCACCAACAGACAATTGGGTAAAGAAAATGTGGTTCATTAGACTAGTAGTAAGCTTCAAAACAGCATGAAATTCTGTTGCCTATGACAACATGGATGGACCCAGGGAATCTTATGTTCAGTGAACTTAAGCAAAGAATGGTACACACTTCTCACAGATGCTAGGAGTCAAATGCTGGTTACCAGAGATTACAGAAAATAAACAGGATAGACAGACAGAAGGTTTGGTTATGATGTTATTGCGAGATAGATGAAGTATATTTATATGTTTCATAGCATGGCTTGGTGAATATAATGAATAATAAGGCCCCATGTTTTTCAAAAAGTTAAAAGGAAATTTAACTAGGAATTTAACACTGCCTTCTGGACCCAGTAGAGCAGTTGTCCCGCATGAACTTTAGCAGTTGTGACAGCATGTGCAAGACCTGTGCAAGCCCAAGCCAGACAAAACCCAGAGTGTGGGAGGTGGGCATGAAGTCCCACCTCATGCAAATGAGCTATTGGTAATTCATGGCTGCTTTCTTCAGTGATGCAGCCTCTGAGAAACTGACTATGCTCTTGGACTGATATATAGCACTTCATCCATGCACAAACAAGCACACTAAGTGAACTCAGTTATTTTTAAATAACAAATGAAATTGGCAGGGAATAGTGGAGTGGATTTAATGAAAATTATATGCATACATGAAATTCTTAAACAATAAAAAAATCACAAAAATTTAAGGGGAACTATCTACCTACCCAATGTATACACAAATCAAAACATTAAATGTACCTTATAAATACACAAAAATAGAATGTATCAATCAAAAGATAAAACAGAATTAACAAAAAGCAGTTAATACAACATTTTTGGGTAAACTTTAGGTATTATTGATATGAAATTTGTACCTATTAAATGCATACATGTTGACAAGTTTGGGTAAAAGGATATAACCACAATACTATAATCCAAACCAAGTTACCCCCAATATTCTCATTCTTACCCTTCTCTTGTATGTGTTCTTATGTGTGCATATGTGTGTATGTTTTAATAATACTGCTTAAAAGAGCTCTCTCTCTCTCTCTCTCTCTCTCTCTCTCTCTCTCTCTCTCTCTGTGTGTGTGTGTGTGTGTGTGTGTGTGTGTTTCAAGAACATAGTTAAAAGATCTGGATATAGTGATGCATGCTTATAATTCCAGCAGCGGGAAAGCTGAAGAAGTTAAATATAGAGTTCAAGGCCAGCCTGAACATTATAATTATTTTAAATATCTTCAAAACCAAGTGCAAGGAAACCAGTATCCATTTGTTCATCAAATCTGAGGATACTAGATTAAAGCATCCAAAAATTAAATTAAGTTCAAGACAGGTGAAAATATTATGTTTATAGGTAGAAATCTTGTATCAGATTTCCCACCACAGAGGACAAAGTATTTGTACAACTTACTGAAATAATTTACATATCACACAAGCCAGTCAGTTCAGTGTTCTTAGTGCATTCACAGACTTGGACAACTATCATCAAAATCTAATTTTAGAAAATTTAATCTTACACACACACACACACACACACACACACACACACACACACACAAACTGTATTCATTAACAATAATTCTATATTACTTTATTACTCCAGGTCCCAGCAACACTTACTCTGCTGTTTATGCCGATTCACCTATTCTGGACATTTTATGTAAATAAAATCATGTAATGTGGTATCTTATGTCTGGCTTAATTTACTTAGGGTGAATTTTGGCAAATCATCTATATTGTATCAGTACCTTATTCCTATTAATAATCACATATTCTATTGTATAGATACAGCATGATTTGTTTAGCCATTCATCCAATTATGACATTTGGATTTGTTCCAGATTCTGATCATTATAAATAATGATGCTATGAGCATTCACATACAAGCACAAGTTTCTGTGAAGAAACACATGCTCACTTCTTTTGGATATATACCTAGAAGTGAGACTGCTAGGTTATATGACAGCTATAACTTTTTGAGGCCTCACCAAATATTTTTTCATTGCAGTTGTATCATTTTGCTTTCCCACCAGCAATTTGTAAGGCTTCCAGTTTCATTACAACCTTTCCAACCTTCTTGGAAGTGGCTATTTTACTGAGTGGGAAGTGGTATCTTACTGCAATTGGAATTTGAATTAATATGACCAATGGGGATGGTATATTTCAATGTTCTTATTAATAAGATGTTTGCCATCATGCCTAGTTTATGCTGAAGATGAAATCTAGGCATTCACAAGTGTTAGGTAAGTGTTCTACCAACTAAGCTACATCCCCAGACCCTGTTTACTAGTTTTTAATTGAATCTTCCTAATGGGTACAAAATATTATCTCACTGTGTAATTGACTTGCATTTGTGTATTGATTAGTGATGTTGAACATCTTTTCATGTATTTACTGGCCATTTGTATACGACTTTTAGGGTCTATTCAAGGCTGTTGATTATTTTTGAATTGGACTGTTAGGGCTTTCTAAAACAGCTAATTTCTGTTACCTTCATTCTTGTACATATTGGTATCTTACTGAAGTATACCTATAAGCCACATAGAAAAAAAAGCTAAAAATTATCCTCTTGCTTTAAGAGTACCATAGATAACTTTCAATTCAAACAGTTTTCTGATAGCTTTAATTATAAATTCAGAGATGGTTTATAGTGGTGGTTCCACTACAGAAAACAGTATATATGAACAAATAAGAAGTTTAAAAAATATAATTTTAAATCAGTGAGTAAAAAATGGAATTTCTTACAGATGATATTAGGCCAATTGTCTTATCAGCCAATTGGGAATTTTTTTTTCTGGGGGAACAAAGGTACTAGACTACATTCCCAGTCCTATAGATCTTCACGAGCAGAAGAAGACAGTTTTGAAGGCTTGAAGTCAAGCTTCCAGTCTTTGCCCTCATCCCTGTCTCATGATGACTTTTCTGTTTCATCAAGAAAATATGAGCAATCACTAAACTGCATCCTTCATATTTTTCTCCAAAATTTCTTTTTCCAAAAGCTCTCCTATCTTCCAGGATTTCAGGGCCAAAAATTTCAGAGTCATCCTTTGACACCCTCCTTTCTCTCAGATTTCATAAGCAAATCTTTCTGGTTTGACCTATGAACTATGGTTCAGCATCAGACCATTTCTTATCACTTCCACTGCCAAAAGCCTGATTCAAGCCATTAATATATCTATGTTATATAGTTAAATACTAGCATAACTGTTCTGTATACTATCTGTTTTGAAATCAAAAGGTTCAATTTTAAAATGGATAATGTACATTCATGATATTCTTTCTGTTTGCCTCCCATTTTACTTAGGAATAAAAATAATGATAGGCCCCTAGATAATATATTCCTTGTTACCAGCTTGACCTTACAACCTAAGGGAAAATGAAAGGAACAATTCTTTGCTCAGAATATTCCTTGTCATTCTGCAGTTTATTTAGTAAAGAATTAGAAATGAGCACAGTTAAGGAAAAGCTACAACTTCTCAGATGTGATCAGAAGAATAGGATTACCTTTGGACCAGGATGACCTGGAAGACCAATGCCTGAAACACCAGGATCTCCTTTACTTCCTTTCTGGCCAGGTAACCCTGGAGAGCCAGGTTGTCCAGGAACTCCAGGAGGCCCAGGAGGCCCATCTACACCTTGAGGGCCTGTTGAAAATATGTAATGTATAATATTTAATGAAATAGTATTTACTCACTGTAAACCTAAGATGAATGTGATTTAGCAAAAAGATCCTTAAAAAAAATTCTTCAAACTGAGTATATATAGTGAGTTTCACACACAGGCTTATATATCAACCTATTTCTAAAGTAATTTTTGATGGAAGAGAAAAAGCTAGAGAACACATATGTTTGCGAATTCTAACTCTTTAATTTCTTAACATTCTGTTCCTTATGAAGTCACTTTAAATATTATTTTTGTAGTGAGAGGTCTATCCATTGGTTATTTTAGCGACTGTTCTACTTTGATTCTATCAACATTAGCTGCCCCATCTCCATTGCTGCTGATAAAATCCAGGCCTCTTACATACTATCACTTTGCTACATATCCAGACCTTATTCTTACATCTTTTCTGATATAAAAAAAGATAAAAATGAAGGTTGGGTCATTGAATTGGCAGAGTGCTTGCCTCATATGCAGCAAGCTCTTTAATATTTAATACATTATTAACATTGATTGGTGTCAAGCACTTATAATCCCAGTATTTCAGGGGTAGATACAGGAGGACTAGAAGAAGTTCAAGGTCATCCTCAGCTATGTAGCAAGTTTGATGATAGCCTGTGCTACATGAGATCCTGTCTCAATGGGGAAAAAAAGACAGTGACTATTAATAGGATTAAATGACTATGACTTTTCATCACTCACCAGGAAAACCCATGTCACCAATGTTTCCTTTAAGCCCAGGAGGCCCTGTAAGTCCTGGTGGACCAGGGAGACCAGGGTCACCCTTGGGACCTAGAAAAGTAATGTTGGTAAAATTCAAGCAAAGAAATGATATCATGGGATTGGAAGGACAAATTTCATTGTATTAAAGTCCACAGATATAACTCAGTGTGAAATAGGTAGGCAGCCCCCCAGAAGTCTCCTTAGTAACATATCATATTGGAATACAACAATGCTAACACAGGTCTTTAAATTCAACTTCATAAAAATAAAGGTAATTTTACCTGAGCACCTTGGTTCTTCTCCTAAAATGATTCCATGCATTTGACGATATATTTGTTATGTATGTATAACTACCTCTTTTTGTGTTCTCACAGACAAACCTAATATAAGAATGCTTAATACAATTCAGCCACGGATCTCTGTCATAACAGAGCCCCACTATAATTATGCCAGAGAGAGATAAGGGTTGGCAATTTTATGGAGAGATGCTGGATTGACCTGGATGTGTTTGAGGAGTCTACTGAGAACATCACAGGTGCTTGAGCTCTGTGATATCACCTGCATGTTTGCCAGTGCCACCAAATATGTAGTTTACTTTTTCTTTCACCAGTGACTTCCAGCTTTGGGAAGAGAATGCAGAAGATGTTGGGAAGGAATCAGGAAAGAATCCATCTTTCTCAATCCATCAAGATAATAAGGTATGAATTCGATGGCAAATGAATGACCTTCAGAGCTTCTAAGAGGTTAAAGACCTACTGCTTTTTATTTCCTTAGGGGCTGAACTAAAATCAAGCAGCTGAAAGTTTTATGAGAAGACAATAACTAAGGCAAACCATTCACTGTAAGAGCATGTGTGCTGTAACAGATTACAAGGAGGCTTGGGAAACTTTTATCCTTAGAATTTTTAAAAATTAAGCTCCGATGGGACCCAAATATGAGTCTTTGTTCTCCTAGCCAATCACCCCAGCCTCTAGAATTTAGATCCAGGGGCATAACCATACGCCCCCCGCCCATTACAGCCCCAGTTGCAGGAAAGCAGGCAGGACTCCTGCAGACAGGCTAGACTACCTCCATCCCCCAGTGGACCCTGTAACCTATAACCCCACTCTACTCAGCAAACCCACCCCTCCCCAGAGACCACAACTGTTTCCTGAGACACAGGTTCTGCCAGCTTCGACTGGTCAGACCAAGAGTGGATCCCTGAGACAGAGACACTGTTTGCACCAATTGGAGGAAGAGATAGGTAGAAGCCAGTGCAAAAATACACTCAACAACATAAGGAGCAATATGGCATGACCAGAACCAAGTGGTCCTACATCAGTAAGACCTGAACATCCCAACGAAGAAGAAGAGAAAACAACCATAAATATGACTTTAAGAAGATGATAGAGGCCTTAAAAGAGGAAATTAATAATTCCCTTAAAGAAATTGAGTGAAAGACACACAAAAAATTGGAAGAAATCAATAAATCCCTTAAAGAAAGCCAAGAGAAACCAAAAAAGCAATCAAACAGGTGAAGGAAACAGTTCAAGAATTGAAAATTGAAATAAAGAAGACACAAACTAAGGGAATGCTGGAAATGGAAAATCTGTGTAAATGAACATAATCAACAGAATGTAAGAGATGAAAGAGAGAATCTCTGGCATTGAAGATACAATAGAGGAAATAGATTTGTCAGTCAAAGAAAACATTAAAGCCAACAAAGTCATAACACAAAACATCCAGGAAATCTAGGACACCATGAAAAGACCAAACCTAAGAATAATAGGGATAGAAGAAGGGGAAGAATACCAACCCAAAGGCATGGAGAATATATTCAGCAAAATCATAGAAGTAAACTTTCCCCACCTAAAGAAGGAAATGCCTATGAAGATACAAGAAGCTTACAGAACACCAAATAGACTGGTCCTAAAAAAGAAGTGTAGCATGAATCTTAAAGGTAATTATTAATAAAATCAAACCTGAGGCCAGTTATTAGGGTGAATACTGGAAGATCAGAGAAGCAGAACAAGCCACAGCCACTTCACCTTGCCAATTCCTCAGCTGATCCTGTTTTCTCAGCCTGGAAGCTTCTGAGTCCTCATCCAAATGGTTCTCAGCTGAACTGTGCTGCTCAAAAGCCTAAAAGCTTAACCAGCTCTAGATCCTGGTCCTCACGCCTTGTATACCTTTCTGCCATCACTTCCTGGGATTAGAGGCTCACTTCCTGGGATTAAAGGCGTGAGTCACCATGCCTTGCTGTTTCTAGTGTGGCTTTAAACTCACAGAGATCTGGATGGATCTCTGCCTCCCAAATGATAGGATTAAAGGTGTGTGTGCCACCATTTTCTGACCTCTGTATCTAGTGGCTGTTCTGTTCTCTGACCCCAGATAGGGTGCACAATATTTTGGGGAACACAATATCACCACAAATAAGTCCCCTTGTCACATAATAATCAAGCCACTAAACATACAGAATAAAGAAAAATATTAAGAGCTGCAAAGAAAAAAGAGCAAGTAACATATAAAGGCAGACCCATCAGAATAACATCTGACTTCTCAATGGAGACTCTGAAAACCAGAAGGTTCTGGACAGATGTTGTACAGATACTAAGAGACCATGGATTCCAGCCCAGAATAATTTACACCACAAAACTCTCAACTGCCATATACTGAGTAAACAAAATGTTCTATGATAAAACCAGACTTAAACAATACCTATCCACAAATACAGCCCTACAAAAAGCACCAGATGGAAAAATCCAGGCCAAGGAAGTTAGATGCACCCATGAAAACACAGGCAATAAATAATACCACACCAACAAATCCCCAAAAAGGAGAAATACACAACACTACCACCAAAAAGTAAGAGGAACTAACAATAATTGGTCATTAATATTCCTTAATAACAAAGGGCTCAATTCACCTATAAAAAGACACAGGCTAACAGAATGGATACAAAACCAGAATCCATCCTTTTGCTGTATACAAGAAACACACCTTAATTTCAAAGACAGACACTACCTCAGAATCCTTTGTCTCTCTGATCTTTCAGCACATTTATTAGGGTATACAATATATTACCACAGTAATCAAATTGAAGGCTGAAATCAACAAAATAGAAACAAAGAAAACAGTACAGAGAATCATGAAATAAAGATTTGGTTCCTTGAGAAAACGACCAGGTAGACAAACCCTTATCCAAATGAACTAAAATTCAGAAAGAATATTCAGATTAAAAATCAGAAACAAAAAGGGAGACATAACAACTGACAATGAGGATATCCAGAGAATTATCAGGTCATACTTGAAAAACCTGTACTCCACAAAATTGAAAAATCTAAAAGAAATGGACAATTTTCTGGTTAGGTACCATATATCCAAATTAATCAAGACCAGATAAATAATTTAAATAGATCTATAACTCCTATGGAAATAGAAGCATTCATTCAAAGTCTCCCAACCAAAAAATGCCCAGGGCCAGACAGTTTCAGTGTAGAATTCTACCAGAATTTCAAAGAAGAGCTAATACCAATACTCCTCAAATTGTTCCACACAATAGAAATAGAAAGAACATTGTCAAACTCTTTCTATAAGGCTACAGTCACCCTGATACCCAAACCACACAAAGATGCAACAAAGAAAGAGAATTACAGACCAGTCTCCCTCATGAATATGGATGCAAAAATACTCAATACAATACTGCCAAACCGAATCCAAGAACACATTTAAAAAATCATCCATCATGATCGAGTAGGCTTCATCTCAGAGATGCAGGGATGGTTCAAAATATGAAAATATTTAAATATAATCCATCACATAAACAAAATGAAAGAAAAAAAACACATGATCATCTCATTAGATACTGAAAATCCTTTGACACCCCTTCATGATAAAGGTCCTAGAGAGATCAAGAATACAAGAAACATACCTAAACATAATAAAAGCAACTTACAGCAAGTCAACAGCCAACATCAAATTAAATAGAGAGAAATGCAAAGAGATTCCTCTAAAATCAGGAACAAGATAAGACTGTCCACTCTCCCCATACTTATTCAATATTGTACTTGAAGTTCTAGGTACAGCAATAAGACAACAAAAGGATATTAAGGGGATACAAATTGGAAAGGAAGAAGTCAAACTTTCACTTTTTTACAGACAATATGATAGTGTACATAAGTGACCCCAGAAATTCTACCAGGGGACTCCTAAAGCTGATAAGCTCCTTCAGTAAGGTGGCAGGATACAAGATTAACTAAAAAAAAAATCAGTAGCTCTCCTATATGCAAATGATAAAAGGGCTGAGAAAGAAATTAGAGAAACATCATCCTTTACAATAGCCACAAATAATATAAAATACCTTGGAGTAACTCTAACGAAGCAAATGAAGGACCTGTATGACAAGAACTTTAAGTCTCTGAAGAAAGAAATTGGAGAACATATCAGAAAATGGAAAGATCTCCCATGCTCGTGGATAGATAAGATTAACATAGTAAAAATGGCAATCTTACCAAAAGCAATCTACAGATTCAATGCAACCCCCATCAAAATCCCAACACATTTCTTCACAGACCTTGAGAGAACGATACTCAACTTCATATGGAAAAACAGAAAACCTAGAATATCTAAAACAATCCTTTGCAATAAAGCAACTTCTGGAGGCATCACCACCCCTGACTTCAAGCTCTACTATAGAGCTATAGTAATAAATAGAGCTTGGTACTGGCATAAAAACCTACATGTGGGCCAATGGAATTAAATTAAAGATCCTGACATTAATCCACACACATGAAAAACTGATTTTTGACAAAGAAGCCAAAACTCTACTATGGAAAAAAGAAAGCATCTTCAACAAATGGGGCTGGCATAACTGGACATCAACATGTAGAAGATTGCAAATAGATCCATATCTATCACCGTGCACAAAACTCAAATCCAAGTGTATCAATGACCTCAACATAAATCCTGTTATACTGAAACTGATAGAGGAGAAAGTAGGAAGTAGCCTAGTATGCATTGGCACAGGAGGCCACTTGGTAAATATAACACCAGTAGCACAGACACTGAGAGCAACAATTAATAAATGGGACCTCCTGAAACTTAGAAACTTCTGTAAGGCAAAGGACACAGTAAATAAGACAAAATGACAGCCTACAGATTAGGAAATGATCTTCACCAACCCCACATTTGACATAGGGCTGATCTCCAAAATATATAAATAATGCAAGAAACTAGACACCAACATAATGAACAATAAAATTAAAAAATGGACTACAGAGCTAAACAGAATTCTCAACAGAAGAATCCCAAAAGGTGAAAGACATTTAAGGAATTGCTCAAAATCTTTAGTCATCAAGGAAATGCAAATCAAAACAACTCTGAGATACCATCTTACATCCGTCAGAATGGCAAAGATCAAAATCATTGATGACAGCTTATGTTGGAGAGGATGTGGAGCAAGGGGAACACTCCTCCATTGCTGGTGGGAGTGCAAACTTGTACAGCCACTTTGGAAATCAGTATGGCAACTTCTCAGAAAATTGGGAATCAATCAACCTCAACACCCAATGATACCACTCTTGGGCATATAAACAAGGCATGCTCAATCATAGCACAACGACACATGCTCAACTATGCTCATAGCAGCATTAGTTGTAATAGCCAGAACCTGGAAACAACCTAGATACTCCTCAACTGAAGAATGGATAAAGAAAACATGGTACATATACACAATGAGTACTACTCAGTAGTAAAAATCAATGACATCATGAAATTGGCAGGTAAATGGATGGAACCAGAAAATATCATCCTGAGTGAGGTAACCCAGATCCGGAAAGACAAACATGGTAAGTACTCACTTATAAGTGGATACTAGATATAAAGCAAAGGATAACCAGACTACAACCCACAGCTCCAAAGAAACTAGGAAACAAGGAAGACCCAAAGAGGGATGCATGGATCACCTTGGGATGGGGAACGTGGGAGATCCCGATAAGTAACCTGGGGATGAGGGAGGGTAACAGAGGATAGGGGGTGGGGGATGAGAACATGAGGGAATGGTATGGTCGAGTGGGGGAATGGACAGAGTGGGAGAACCATGAAAGAGATATCTTGATAGAGGGAGACATCATGAGGATAGGAAGAAACCAGGTGCTAGGGAAATTCCCAGGAATCCACAAGGATGACCCCAGATTAGACTACTATCAATAGTGGAGAGGGTGCCTGAACTGGCCTACACTGGTAATCAGATTGGTGAATATCCTAACTGTCATCATAGAACCTTCATCCAGTAACTGATGGAAGCAGATGCAAAGATTCACAACCATGCACCAGGCTGAGCTCCAGGAGTCCAGTTGAAGAGAGCAAAGAGGGATTACATGAGCAAGGGGGGGGGTCAAGATCATGACAGGGAAATCTACAGAGACAACTGAACCAAACTCAAAGAAACTCAGGAACTTTAGAATGACAGCTATGGAACCTGCATGGGAACAGACTAGGCCCTCTGCATACTGGAAACAGTTGTGTAGGTTGGTCTGTTTGAGGGGCCCCTGGCAAGTGTGTGATCTGGTGCATGATCTGGCTTTCTGGATCCCATTATTTATGGCCAGACACCTTGCTCACCCTTGATGCAGGGGCAAAGTACTAGGGGCTTAGCTGTCCCCCCATGGAGAACTTATCCTGTTGGAGGAGGGGAGGAGGGGGGAGTTGGGGGAAGGGGAAAGGGGGAGGGGGAGGAGGAATGAGGGTGGGATCTGTGGTTTGCTATGTAAAATGAATAAAAAATTTAAAAATAATAAAAATAATAAAATAATAAAAATAATAAAAGAGAATAATAATAAAAGAGAAATAATTTCTAAATAAAAAATTTTAAAAATTAAAATTTTCAATCATCTTTTTACATTGCAGACAACAAACAACAAAAGAAACCAAAAAACACTGGTGACTTATTCCGGCTCCTGCTGGATAATTGTCTTATTATATGTTGGAGTGTCTGTAGTAAAGTGGAGCACCTTATATGAATCATAGGGCTACATATATTCTGGTGAGAGCAAACAAACTATGAATCTGAATAAACAAAATAAAATGTCCTTTATATTTTGTCTGTTGAAACTTGGGTCAAATGTCAACAATTTTGTCACGCCTCACTGCACTTCTCATGACCAGATCCAAATCATCAATTAAACATGGTAAGGTCACTATTACTTTTCCAGGGATCACTGTTAGCTAGTCAAATGCCACAGTGGTCTATCTTACATACCTGGTAGTCCTGGTGATCCGGGATCTCCACTCAGTCCAGGTTGCCCTGGGTCCCCAGGTAAACCCTGGTAGCCTTTTGGTCCTGAAAGTCCAGGAATTCCTTCCAAGGATAAACATAGAAACAAGTTAAGCTAGGCGGTGTTGGTGCATGCCTTTAATTCTAGCACTTGGGAGGCAGAGGCAGGCTGATCTCTGTGAGTTCAAGTCCAGCCTGGTCTACAGAGTGAGTTCCAGGAAAGGCTCTAAAGCTACACAGAGAAACCCTGTCTCAAAAACCAACAACAACAGCAAAAAACAAACAAACAAACAAACAAACAAAAAACAAAAACAAACCCAAAACCAAGTTAGGCTGATTCTTAATAATAAATTAATTTGCCAAAAAAGCTGCTTAAATATTTAACTGTATGTAAGTGAAAAGGAGAAACTGGTATATTCTCTCCCTCTTTCCCTCTTTCTCTCTTTCCCTCCCTCCTCCTTTCCTCCCTCCCTTCCTCCCTCCCTCCCTCCCTCTCACCCTCTCTCTCTGTCTCTCTCTCCTGTGTGTGTGTGTGTGTGCGTGCATGCGTGCGTGCGTGCGTGCGTGTGTGTGTGTGTGTGTGTGTGTGTGTGTGTGTGTGTGTTTGGGGATTGCTGCACTTTAACCATTTCTCTATCTCTGTGCCCATCTCTCATGGGTTTATCACATTTGCTGATGCTCAACACAGGGCATGAACCTATTACCCTGAGATTAAGAGCCTCATCCACTACTGACTGAGCAAGCTGGGCTACCAGGGAGCAGGAGGGAGGAGGAGAGGGGAGATCTGTGGTTGGTATGTAAAATGAATAGAAAATTTAATAAAATTAAAAAACAGAAAGTTTAAAAAAACTAGCTGTAACCAAATGGGATTAAAATTAATGCTTGTGACTGAAAAAACAAAAACATCCCTTATGTAGTGCTTGGGAGGGTAAGGATGCTTCGCAAGTGTCTGCCACATTTTGGGAATAAAGTAGCAAACATTTTTGGAAATGGCAGTGGTAGTTTTGCAGCATCCTTGCTTCTAACATGACACAGATTTAGATCATGAATTATTAAGATGGCCCTAAAGAGTGATGGGATGTGTAGCTCAGTGAGAACCTGCCTATCATTGAGTTTGATCCCCAGCACTTCCAACCAGAACAACAAAATAATGTTCAATGCCTGGCCCTGACAACCTGTAGCAATGATAGCAGTGGTCAAATGTACTACAGACTATTAGTTTCTCATCAAGAAATTTAGATCAGCCCAAAATGTCACCTTACTCTTTGTTCTTATCTGTCTCAAAGTATTTTATTAGTAATCCTACAGTAGAAGTATATTTCACCATTCCTATAATTCAGAAAGCATGGTTAAAAAAATAAAAGAAGCAGCCAGCTGGTGGTGGCCCATGCTTTTAATACCAGTACTAGGGAGGCTGAGGCAGAGGCAGAGGCAGGCAAATCTCAGTAAGTTCAAGGCCATCCTGGTCTACAGAGTGAGTTCCAGGACAGCCAGGACTGTTATACAGAGAAACCCTGTCTTAAAAAAAAAAGCCACATGAGATAATAACTCCAGGAGTTGATGGCATTGCTCAGTGGATAAAAGAACATGTCACCAAGCCTGAAGACCTGAGTCCAACCTCCAGAGCCCACATACTTGAGCAAGAGAACTCACTCCCATAAGTTGTCCTCTGACATTTACATGGGAATTGTAGCATATACACACACATACATATGAATCAATTAATTAGTCAACCAATAAGAATCTGATTTTTAAAAGAAGAGATACTAAGAAAGAAATTCAATTTTAGTAATCCTAAAATTTACATGTTCCTGAAACTTTATGTACTTTGTGAAAAGTTCCAGTATAAAACAATATTTTAAGAAAAATTTTCATCAAATCATGCTCAATGTGAAACTTCTAACATTTGTTTACACACACATACACATATGTACAGCTGACAACATTTGTAGAACACAAAAAGAATTGCAAATGTGCTGAAAGCTACAAATTAATGACCCATCTAAAGTTTCATAATGTTTGAAAGTCTAGTACTTTTCCAACAAATATGTTTCTTTCGTTTCTATAGGTGCCTTATGTTAATTTATGTATATTTATGTTTTGTGGTAGTTTTGATGAGCTATGCTATACTTCTATAAAAAGAAAAGAATAGTTTTATAATTTAAAACCTGTTATATTCAACATTATACTATTCACCTTCATTAGGATTCAAGGAGAAAAATACTGAAAAGGACCACCACATTTCCTAAACAGCAAATGTTGTTCTCAAATTATTGTGGTTATATATCATTTTCTAAACTCCTGGAAAACTGAAGGTAGTTATTTAAGTCTGTTTTATTTATGAATGTATTTACTTATGTATGTATGCATGTATGTACGTATATGTGTGTGTGTGCGTGTGCGTGTGTGTGTGTGTGTGTGCGTGTGTGTGTGTGTGTGTGTGTGTTCATCAGTTTCTTAGCACATGTGTGTTTGTAGGTGCATATATAGGCCCAAAATTGAAGTTTCATTTCTTAATAGATTGTTTGACATTTTGTTCATTGAGGATAGGTCTCTCACAGAACTCAAAGGTCTCCTAGAGTTCTG
Source organism: Onychomys torridus (assembly GCF_903995425.1). Lineage (NCBI taxonomy): Eukaryota > Metazoa > Chordata > Mammalia > Rodentia > Cricetidae > Onychomys > Onychomys torridus. The sequence goes on along the minus strand of NC_050466.1, from coordinate 123,807,700 downwards.
TGGTGGTATTCTGTTCCCCAAAATATTGTGCACCCTAATAAACTTATCTGGGGTCAGAGACAGAACAGCCACAATATTAAACATAGAGAATAGGCAGTGGTAGCACATGCCTTTAATCCTAGCATCCCAGAGGCAGAAATCCATCTGTTTAAGGATACAGCCAAGCATGGTGACTCACGCCTTTAATCCCAGGGAGTGATGGTAGAAAACAGAAAGGTATATAAGATGAGGACCAGAAACTAGAAGCCTTTGGCTGGTTAAGCTTTTAGGCTTTGGAGCAACAGTTCAGCTGAGACCCATTCTGGATGAGGACTCAGAGGCTTCCAGTCTGAGGAAACAGGATCAGCTGAGGAATTGGCAAAGTGAGGTAGCTGTGGCTTGTTCTGCTTCTCTGATCTTCCAGCATTCACCCCAACACCTGGCTCCAGGTTTGTTTTTATGAATAAGAATTGTTAAGATTCGTGTTACAGACTTCCCCTGTCTTTGCCTCAAAAGTGTTACTATTCCAGGCATATGCCTGTTTTGTGTCTATGTGAGTTCTAGGGACCCAAATTCCAGTTTCATGCTTGTGTAACAAACACTCAATTCTCTAAACCATCTCCCCAGTTCCCCAAGTCTTTTTTAAAAGTCCTGTAGCTCACGACAGATAAACTACAGAGAATATTCAGGCAGAAAGCTAATCAATGAAACATCATGAATCAAATGAAATCTTCACCACCAAAATGTTGTGTATCTAATTGACTTGTTGAATCCAGTAACTCCAAGTTACTCCTCTGATACCTAAAATAAAATGTCAGTGGCCAGGTAAGATGGCTCAGTAGGTAAAGGTGCTTTGTGGAAAGCCCAATAACCTGAGTTAAATTCCTGGAATTCATAATGTGGATGGAGGGGATGGAGGGAATGGAGGAAGCCAACTGCTGAAAGTAGTTCTTTGACACATTCAGTCACACACACACACACACACACACACACACACACACACACACACACACATGCATACATATGTACATACATACATACATACATGGATAAATATGTGTAAAATTAAACTTCAGGAACTGGGTATGTAGTATAGTGAAAGAAAGTGTGCTAGCATCCATATGGAAATGTGTCTGTTATCTAGTACCATCCCCCAAATTAAACTTCACATATGTAAAAAAATGTATTTATGAATACATCCATTCACTTACCTGGTAAGCCAGGCTCACCCTTCTCTCCTTTTGATCCCAGGAAATCTGGATGCATTGGTCCAGGGGGACCTGGAAGGCCAGGTTCTCCTTTACCACCTTTTTCTCCTGCAGGGCCAGGAAGACCTGGCTGACCTTGCATGCCATCATCACCTAAAATCAACAAAGCACACCAAATTTGTCCATCCATAATTAATGCATGTAAAATTATCACTTGTCTCATAACTAGGTGGACTTGTAAGCACTCAAAATATTTATGTAATTTGATGTCTGCCAATGATTACTTGAGTGAATACTTAAAAAGTCAGGTAATAATCTCTCTACTTTCTAGAATATTTGGATGATGATTAAAGGCTCAGCATAAGAAAACTTCTGAAGTTCAATTCTCAGACTATGGGCTTGCACTTACAATGTTTCAGGTATACAGATCAAGTATTTCATCAACTGAAAACAAGACTTTTTAATTGACACATCACAAAGAAATAAAACACTGAGCACTGCTGGTTTTAAAATAGGAAAACAAAACCTATATTGACAGAACACAATGTTTAATTTTCTTTGTCCCACACAACTGTCAGTAAACTCCAGTTCTTACCTTTAAGACCAGGAGTACCACTTCTGCCAGGAATTCCCAAGGGTCCAGGTGGGCCTGGAGGTCCCATCATACCTATTCCTCCTTTGGCACCTTTGGAAAATATCAGTTAGTAGTTTCTGTCTTCTAGGACTTTGGAAAGCCTCTCTCTCTCCCTCTCTCTCTCTCTCTCTGTATCTCTCTGTCTCTGTCTCTCTCTGTCTCTGTCTCTGTCTCTCTCTCTCTCTCTCTGTCTCTCTCTCTCTCTCTCTCTCTCTCTCTCTCGGTCTCTGTTGCTCTCTTTATTCCCCTCTCCCTCTCCTACTCCCTCCCTCTTGCTCTCCCTCCCCTTTCTCTCCAAAAATCACATATTTATTTTTATTTTACATGTATGGTTGTTTGGGATGAATGTATGTCTGTGTACCATGTGTGGAGACCAAAAAAGGGTACTGGATCTTCTGGGACTAGAGTTACAGACAATTGTGAACTACCATGTGGATGCTGGGAATCCAACCCCAGTTCTCTGGAAGAGCAGCCTGTCCTTTTAGCCACTGAGCTCTCTCTCCAGGACCTCATTTTTGTCTCATGAAATTCTTTCTTTGGGAAGCCACTTGCAATGGAAGGATGCTATAATAAGAGGCCTTATAAATGATTAGATGCCACAAGAGCTGAAAAATACCCGTGTCAGAAAATTGCCATTATAGATTTGGATTCTTCAACTCCAAAAATTCTTGTTGGAGTCATATAAATTATAGGAAATAATCTGAGAAAGACACCCCTTGATTTCTGACCCACAGAATCTTAAGCAAAATGTTTGAAAAGTTGCCTTAAACAATTACATTTCGGATAATTTATTATATAGTAGTATATAACTTGTACTGGCATACAGAATAAGAGTGTAGTGCAAACAGCAAACTGAGTCTCAAACATTCATACACTTAACACTTTTCCTTAATAGACAGTGCCAATTCATAAAATGTAATATGAAAAGTATTTGTCAGAGTCATACTAAAATTAGTTTCATTGATCCTCAATCAGATAAATTATTAAATATTACCTGGGAATCCAGGGACACCTGCTTTTCCTGGAAGACCAGGTGATCCTGGAGGTCCTATAAGACCAGGGACTCCAGGAAGCCCTGGACTACCTCTCTCTCCTGGGGGTCCTGGAACATCAAATCCAGGAGGTCCTGGATCTCCCTTCTCTCCTGGTATTCCATGTAACCCTAGTTAATAAAACATTAGCATTAGTAAGTATTGAAGCCGTTTCTTAATGATGGATCTGGTTATATTTCTCATAAAGAAATGACAGGATCTGTATATGATATAAACTTAAGAGAATACATTAGAGAGTCTTTTGGCATTGCGCATGTAAAGATGACTAAAGAAAATGAAGCTTTAACATTTTAAATCTTTTTTTTTTCTGTCAGGGAGAATCAAGTGATTTTTTTTTATTTAAGAAAATTTTTTTATTCTTTTTACATACCAACCACAGATTCCCCTCTCTTATCCCTCCTCCAAGAGGGTAAGGCCTTCCACAGGGAGTCAGCAAAGGCAGATACATTCAGGTGAGGCAGGACAAAGCCCCTCCCCCAGCCTCAAGGCTGAGCAAGGTGTCCCACCATAGGTAATGGGCTCCAAAAAGCCAGCTCATACACTAGGGAGAGATTCTGTAAATCATATTTCTTTAACTTGGTTTTTCTCAAATTACTTTTGGTAAAACGCAATTTTAAAAAATTTCCTAGTTGATTGTTGACTAATCTTTTAATAAAGTACAAAAAAATACCAAAATGGTGAAATAGGAGCCCAGTATTCTGGTTATAATATTCAATAAATAAGATTATAGCAGTAAATTGTAGAATTTTTTGAATGCATTTTCTTCAATGTTTATCTCATTGTAGATTATTAACAATTTATGATTTGTCACTGGCCTGCTGACCAAAGTTGGATTTTCACTGTTCCATTATTTGATAATTATTTAGAAAGGTCAACATAATAGGCATCAATTATTAGTACATATTATGTTGACCCCTCTAAATATATCAAATAAATCAGTTTGGTTTAGTTTGATTTTGGCTTTGTCTTCCATGTTGTTTTAATGATACTATCAGTTCTTACTATTTTGTATTAAGATTTGATTGAAAAATGAAACAATTATATAAGCTTCTAGAAGTTCTGGTCATGCACAATAACTCAGGTTTAGCAAGAGAATGGTAGTAATGTTGCTGATCACCCTACTATTTAAGAATCAAGATAATTTAAAAATGGGTGAAGTTAATATTCCGCCTTGGTGATGATAATAAAATTAACCTTAAAATGAATATATGTTTCATGCATAATAAAAATGACTTGAAAAATCTATATATTGAGAGTGTATTGAATAATTTTTCATGCTAACTTCTGTTAACTGCCAAATAATATTAGTTAAGATATTAAAGTCTATGGCAAAGAAAAAATTCATAGGCATATATATGAAAGTAAATTAAAGTGTATTAATGTGCATTGTTCTGATCCTATGAAGCAATTATGATCAATATATGTATATACTACCAGAGGGAGGAAGGGGAAAGTGGTATAGAAATAGAATATTAGATGATTTAATAAATAAAACAATTGCAAGGTATTAGGTATAGTTAAAAGGAAGTATGTATTAAAATTTTGTATTTTATTAAGATACTTATTAATGATGTTTTACTTTCATTCAGCTGTGATGCATGAGTTCAAAATGCTTCTACATAGTCATGTACTTTTTCAAGCAACAATAAAACACAACAGAAATGATAAATATATTTTATCTTTCTTTGTGAAATAACAGGCGAACTCTGTAATGGCCAAAACTAAACTAAAAATACTTTTTTTCTTCAAGATCCCACTGCTATTATAGGTTGGACAGAGTGTTTTTTCCATGAATGATGAAGCAACTATTTATAGCAATTCTGTTCAAAGCATGACTCCAAGTTTTTGTTTTGTTTTAACATTTCAATCAGTAACGACATGTCAGGAGCCATAAAAAAGATACAATGTGCCTTCAAATGGAGTTTTAAAATAGCACATGAATAAAAATAGCCTTCATGGGCATTTTATATTGTTAAGCACTGTTTTGAGATTTTTAATGCAACGACAGATAACATATCCAGTGTCATTTAAGGTCAGAAAATATATCTATATGCTCAAAAGAATTACATGTACATCTATCTGAATTGTGCTCAAATTTCTGATATGCGCATATGAGTTAAAAACAGTTAAATATTCCATATTTGTTTTCTTTTATGAAATATTACAATACTTTGAAATACCAAAATGCAAGCCAGAGAATGACCCTTATTACAACTGAGCAAACAGAAACTATGAATTCACTCAGAAGCCACAATTTGTCTAGAGACTTGTACAAATATAGAAGAGCCATACAATTATTTATCTATGGAGGCAAACCCACTAGGCTACATGTTTACAATGCCTTTCTGAGTACCCATTTTTTTTTAAATTAGTGTTCTCAGTTATAAAATTATTATTAGTCTAGGGCAAAAGGGAGGGGAGGGGATCAAATAAAAAGAAACAAAATGCCTATGATGTATTTTTACAGAACATTCTTGTGGAACCCTCACTATGGTTTTTATATGTTAATAATGTGAAGAATTTCTACATGCAAGTCTTGTATTTTAGTGCACTATAGCTATTCTGGTATGAAATAATCAGCACTAACAGTTTGAGGTCTATGTTTCTAAAATTGTATTGTTCAATGATTGTATGGCAATGGTAACTGTGTAATTATCAAATTGTGCTATTAGAAATGGATGTGAGGTGAAAAGAGAGGGGAAACATCAAGTATTAAATTATCTCTTACACTGGGATCTATATAATTCACCATTTTATAAAATTATATACATACATAGATTACCTCTTAAATCACTTTGCTGGAAGACATTCATACACTGCAAGTCCTATAAGAAGCACATTTACTGTGATCTTACCAGGCTGGCCTATTGGCCCTGGAGTTCCTGGTGGTCCTGGTGGTCCCTGAATACCAATTCCTGGAAGCCCAGGAGGCCCTATAGGGCCAGGTTGTCCATTTGATCCAGTATCACCTTATAAAAAATACAGTTTACATGTGTAAAACAATAGCTTCCCCCTTTTTTCTTTCTTCTTCTCTCATACATTACATCCCAACTATAGTTTCCCCTCCCTCCCCTCCTCCAGGTGCCCCCCATCTCCCTTCTCCCCTAGAACCACAGCTCTTCTGTTTTCTTTCAGAAAAGAGCAGGGCTTCAGTGATATCAACCAAATATGGCATAAAAAGATGCAGTAAGACTAGTTTATATGGGAAGAAAAGTAAAGCAGAAATCCCATCAATAGAGTTTCATTCAATACAAGGCAAGCAGTCAACTTCAGCACCTGTCTCAACCTCTCAAAATGCACAAGATTCTATCCTGCACCTTCTTACTCTCTGTGTAATACATAATGGGTAACTCTCTACTTAAGAAAATACAGGTTTTAATCACCCATTCTTTAAGCAGACAAATGTCACTGTCTTCCTTTTCATTAACTCAAGGTTATGTGGCTGAAAATGTGCTCAAGTTTCTCTCCATCTTGCCTAAAATATTTTAACAGGAGAAACTTCATTTTCTGCATTTCCTATCATTCTCACTTTTCAAAATTATTATATCTATTAAAACATTGAAGAAGAGGAGGTGGAATGACTGTAAGAGCCAAAAGTCAGGAAGGACTAGAGCAACTCAGTGTCTCTGAACATGACAGGGCAGCTGCACCTAGGGACTGGACAGCAGCTGTTGCCTGCAAAAGATGGAACTAGAGGACATTCCTGCATAGATGGTGCAGGGGCTCATGTGCCACCATCCCTCGTTGAGGAGCTACTGACAGTTGTCGGCTTCTGGGGAAGGGACAGTCAGTTTCCTTTAAAGGTGTGGCCCTAGTACGTTGTTCTAGTGGACTCATGAGTAGATGGGCAGCACAAGTTGGACCCAGGGGGTTATTTCTTCTTCAAAAGAGGAATAAGCCTGGGAGGTATGGAGAGGTGTAGGATGGATCTCAAAGGTGTTATAGGCAGGAGTGAGAAGCCTACATAGTATGTATGAATTTCTAAAGAACTAACAAAAACATTGAATTTAAAAAAAAAGCCAGGCGATGGTGGCGCACACCTTTAATCCCAGCACTCAGGAGGCAGAGGCAGGTGAATCTCTGTGAGTTCGAGGCCAGCCTGGTCTACAAAGTGAGTTCCAGGACAGGCTTCAAAAACTACATAGAGAAATCCTGTCTCAAAAATTAAAAAAAAAAAAAAAAAGGTGCTCTTGCATTGCATACTTGGATGAGTTTTGACAAATGTATACAACCATATAACAACCACTACAATCCAGATTTAGATCTGTTTCATCAGTCCTCAAAAGGATCTATCATCAGTGGTTGATCCTTTTCCACATGTCAATTTTAGTGCAACTAGTGTTCCAGTTTATTTCTTACAAATTTTCAAATCCATAATGTAGTAAATGCAATCATGCAGTATGTAGCCTCTTGAGTATGTCTTTGTTCACTTAATATGATGCATTTGAGATTCATTTATGCTTGTTGTGTATACAGATATCCAATCATTTTAGCACTGTTTGTTATAAAGATTTATTTTCCTATTGAAATTGACTGTAAATTTTTGAAAGATATATGTTGGGCTGAGATTTATGTCACCAGTTACAGTGTATGTTTAGCATGCATGAGGTCTTAGACTTGATTACTAACACCACAAATCAAATATTTCATTGTATAAATACATTGCATTGTGTTAGTCTTTGTTGCTTGATGGACATTTGGGCTGTTTCCAATTCTTGCTGATTATGAATAAAGCTCCTAAGAACATAGACTTACAGATTTTTATGCAAAGCCTCACAGTTTTCTTTAGTAAACACCTAGAAGTGAGATTGCAGTTTGAGAGTGTAAGACCATGCTTTCCTTTCTACTACTCTGGCACAAAATTTTCAAAGTGAAACTAAGCCTGCTTTTGGCTCCTATGCTAGAGATTGAATGGATTCTCAAAGTGGCTGCACTGTTCTGCATTCTCACTAGGTATGTGAAAAACTCATAATTATTCTATATACTTGGTGGCCATTTTTCTTGTTCTTAAAAAGAAAGTCAATTCTTATAGTCATGTATCTATCTTCCTATGGTTTGAACCTACATTTTGCAGATAGCCCTATTGAAGATTCTTAAAGTACTGGCTTGTGTTTGGGGGTGAAATATAAATATCTGTTTAAATAGTTGCCAATGCTTTCCAACTCTATTTTTGAATGTGGTAGTTGTTTTCTGACTGTTGAGTTTTATGGATTTTTATATATTCTGCTTACAAATACTTCGCTAGATACATGATATGAAAATATTTTATTTTAATGAAGTCCAAATTTGCAGTCATCCCTTTTATGATGGTTAGTGTCCTAACAGTTTTTGTCTAGGTTATGATCAGAAAGATTTTTCTACTATGTTTTTACTTAAAAGAAAGCCAAATTTTAGCTATAGACCTATGCTTCCACTGTCTATGAGCTGAGAATATATTTTCATAACATATGATGCTTATTATTGATTATCAACTTAACAAGATTTTGAACTAAGCCTCTAAACTAGACTGTAGAGGATTATTTGGATTAGATTAAGGTACAAAGATCCATCCTAATGGAGCTGACACCATTCAACAGGCTGTGGTCCCAGACTCTGAAAAGGAGAACATGAGCCAAGCACTTTCATCTCTTTGCTTCCGCACTCCAGATGCGATGAAAGCAGCTGCCTTGAGCTTTTGCTGTCATGATGTCCCCTTCATGTCATGACGTCTAGGGCTGTACCCTAGAACTGTGAACCTAAATCAATCTTTCCTTCTTTGTGTCTTTTGCCGGTTACTTTGTCCCATCAATGAGAGAAACAAAGGTTATATAGGGCTATTCAAAAAGAGAGTTTGCAACAAAAATATGTGGTCCACTAAATCTAAAATATTCTACTCTTTGACTTTTTACGGAAAAACTTGGAGTGCTTGTGTCCTAGAAGCTGTATGTGTGGGTCTCCAATCTATTCTGAGATAAATGTAGAAATGGGGGATTCATTTGCCTGGTTCATACACATAGACACAATAGATTTTGCACTATTTGTTAGAAGGTCTTTTTTTTTTTTTTTTTTTTTTTTTGCTACTGAAACTTAAATTTATGAGGATAGAATTTACCTCAGCCTTCGAGTGTGTGCTTAGTATATGTGAGTGCTTGGATTTTATCTCCTGCCCCACAAAAGAATCAAACACAATTCTATTTCTAGACCCCATGTGTCGTCCTTCACATATTCCAAGATATATTAACCACTAGAAGGCGGTATTAAATCTTGAAATCAAATTCTCCAACACTGCACTTTCTTAATTTGTTTTGGCTACTGGAGGTTGCTCAGTTTTCCACATAAATGTTAGAACAATGACAAACTTAGGCTGTGCTTTCCTTAAGGATACAATTAATTTATAGTCTAATTTGGACAGCATTGATATGTTAAGAAAATTGTAACTAACATAGTATATCATTCAACGCATTTATATTTGTTTTGTGTCATTGGTATTTTTGTAGATTTCTTTAAATATAGTTACTGCACAAATTGTTAGAGATATGTATAATAAAAAACATTAAGAACTTTGGTGCTATTTAAAATAATCCTTTTCATCTAATTTTAATTTGTAAAAACTTTTGTATATGTGCCCTAATACCTATACTCTAAAATTGACCTTATTTCTGTTCTAAGGTTTAATGTAAGATGATTTTCAAAGTATAAAGTCATATTATGTATGAATAGGCAATTTCTTCCTTTCCAATCTGTATGGTTTTAGTTTCTTTGTCTTGCCTTATAGCAATGGCTAAATGTTTCCAGTACAATATTGAATTTTTGGGCAAACAACTTTGTGTTGTATCCTATCTTTTGGAGGAAAGCATTTCTTTCATCATTAATTATACTAAACTAAACTTCTTAGAAATCATATAAGACTTATGATAAAAGACTATATCATAAAAAGGAGTTTTGGGATTTCATTGTTAATGACAATTATTCTGAAAACAGCCTCCCACTGCTCAGCAAGGTGGCCTGAGATGATGTACTCCAAGATGTTCTTGAACTTGAGGAACTCTATCTGCCTCAACCTACCATATGCTGAGTTTACAGTCATGAGTCACTAAGCCTAGTCAACAGGTGTTCTTGAGTTCATAACTTTCTACAAGTATTTATTTTAAGGAATTATGTTGAATTTTATTAAATAATTTTTAACAATATTTAAGGTAATAGCATAGATGTAATTCTTTAGAATGTTGAAATAGCAAATTATGCTGAATAATTTTCAGATGTCAAAGCAGCTTGTATTCTGAAGATAAAATCTATTTGTTCATGATGTAGTCTGTTTTTATATATTGTAATATTAGACATGTCATTGTTCTCTTGAAATTTTTTACCTATTTGTTCTTGAGAGATTTTGGCCTATAACTTAGGTTTTAATCTTTTGTTCTTTTTGTTAGTTTTGTCTTGTTTGCCTGGTTTTGATACTGCAGTAATTTTACCCTTATTCACAACCACTGGGAAGTGATCCAGCATTCTACTGGGAAAGAAATTGTGTAGGGATGTTATTACTACTTTTTAGAATGTTTGATACAAATTCACAGAGATGTCACCTGCATTTGAAGTATTCTTTGAGTTTTACACTAAAAGTTCAATTTTAGGAAAACGTGTATATTTTCTTTACCAGTGATCATCAATAAACTTTAGCAATACTTTATAATTCGCCCGTTTTATCTGTTACCATATTTTACCAGCATGCAGTTATTTGTCATAGTCCTCTGCTACCTCTGCTATCCCTTTATTGTCTATAGTGGTACTGTAATAATATCCCTATCTTCATTTTTAATATTCATAACCCATAGGGTTCTGTTTTCATGGTCATCCTGGCTAAATGTTTATCAGTTTCCTAGAGTTTTCAAAGGATCTCATTTGGATTTAGATGTGTATCAGTTCTATTGGACTTTTTGAAGCAACTCATTTGGTTTCACATCAATTTCCTGTTTTTTTTTTTTTTTCTTTTTGTTGTTGTTGTTTTGAGCTGAGGATCAAACCCAGGGTCTTGTGCTTGCTAGGCAAACGCTCTCCCACTGAGCTAAATCCCCAACCCTCCTGTTTTTCAAATTTTGTATGATTGATATATTCTCTCCTTCTGCATATATTCTTTTCAATTTGTTCACTTTCTTTATTTTCTCAAAAATAATAATTTATTTAAGATTTTTTTTTTTTTTTTTTTTTTTTTTGGTTTTTCGAGACAGGGTTTCTCTGTGTAGCTTTGTGCCTTTCCTGGAACTCACTCTGTAGATCAGGCTGAGCTTGAACTCACAGAGATCCTCCTAGCTCTGCCTCCCGAGTGCTGGGATTAAAGGCATATGCCACCACCGCCCAGCCAAGATTTTTTTTTTTTTTGAGACAGGGTTTTTTATGTAACAGCCTTGCCTGTCCTGGAATTCTCTCTGTAGACCAGGCTGGCCCCGAACTCAGAGATCCGCCTGCTTCTGTCTCCCAAGTGCTGGGAATAAAGGCTTGTGCCTTTTTTTTTTCTAATATAATCTTTAGCGTACAAACTTCATTTTGAGCAACTAGATACGTTTTAATTTCATGTTCTCTCAATTAGACATGTTTGCTAATTTTCTTAATGATTTCTTCTTTGATTCATGGTTTATTTATATACTCTGGATATTTTCTAAGTGTTAGGATTTTTCCAAGCATAGGTATCGTCATGATATAATTTCCTTATTTATTTATACTGGTATTGACTTCTTAATAAATATATTTTTAATTTGCTAAGGTTTGTTTAATGGCCAAGATTTTTGTCCTTTCTTGGTTAACATGTGTGGATGGAAAAATAATCGTTTCCTGTTCTTATTAGGTAAAATTCCTGACATTTTCCTACTAGAATTCTGGGCATCTTATTTTTGTATCCAACCACACAATGCCAAGACTAAGTACTGTTGTAATATATTGTGTACCCTAATAAACTTGCCTGAGGATCAGAGGGCAGAGCCAACCACTAGATTAGACATAGAGCCAGGCAGTGGTGGCACACACCTTTAATTCCAGCACTTGAGATCTCATGCCTTTGCTTGGGAAGCACATATGCCTTTAATCCCAGGAAGTTACACGGCAGGGCAGAGAAAGGTATATAAGGTGTGAGCAAACAGGAACACACTCTCTTGAGGATGAGGATTTCATAGAGGTAAGAACTAGTGGCTGGCTGTTCTGTTTCTCTGATCTTTTAGCTTTCACCCTGATATGTGGCTCTGGGATTTTTTATTAAAAGACCATCTAAGATTCAAATAACAAAGTACTGTATATACTACTTGGATAAGGGTGGAAAGTCAAGACCATCTAATGATGAAAATTATAGCATTATGATTTTCTATCTGCAATTTTGTATTTACTTAAAAGAGCTGCTGAAATTCTATAAACTGGTAATATAAAATATCATTTTCTTGTAATATTTCAAATGTACTTTAATTACTTTTCATAATTATAATTTTAAGCCCTCTTTTTATATATTATGCATTAAGTGTTCATTTAGTGAGATCACTTATTCATATCAACGTTGAAAGAATTAACTCTTTCCTTACTGAATAATGAAGATACTTCTGTGAAATACTAAGTTTATGTAGGCATACATGTATCATTCAGAACATTTCTTACTAGTTCATTTGTTATTCCTGCACAGGTTCACAGTGTCATAATTACACTGGCATTTTCACATACATTAATGTGTATTTAGTAAATACTGAGTTTCTAAATAAGTTTCATGAAGTGCTTCTGAATAATTTATTAAGTTCTCATTGAAAGTGATTTATATTTATTTATAAATGAGAATAACTGACAACATCAAGCCTTTCCACTAATACATAGGAGTTAAAAATCAATTCTAAAATTTCAGGTTTTTAATAATACTTTATATTTTCCTTATAAATATAATAGGGAAATTTTCTTGATTTTGAAAAAAATTGATACACATTTTATTGCTATCTAAGTTTTTACTTCTAATATTTCCAAATATATCATTTCATTTGTCACAGTGTTTCCTATATTATTTCTGCTGATTAGAATATCCTTTTAAAAGATTCAGGAAAAGTGTAATCTCCTATATTTCCAAGAATCTGAAATGACATCCTGAAATAAATTAATATATGAGCCAAACAGAATGCTTCTAAAGTCATTATCTTTATTTATTTATTTATTGTGATATTTGGGATTAAGAATATTTTCTACTCACAGAGTGATTTCATCACGGGTATTAACTTTTTATATTTATTGTTGGTGTCTATATTGTTTTGAAAATGACATACCAATTTCCTTTTACAGTTTAGTCATTGAATTTCAATATCTATTACTTTGTCTAAATATGTCTAATAAGTGAAGATTTTGGAGACATCAGTCCTGAGAATCAAATTTTCATAGTAAATTCCTAAACAAGTAAGTAATTTACTACTGAGCATAAACCACAGCCATTGTGGTCAAACACTTTATTGTAGTCTGCTAGCTGAGTTATGATAATAATGTATTGATTCGAAACTTATTTGCACACACATTAAAAAAAAAAACTACCATCTTAGCAATACCAGTGGTTCTCAACCTGTGGGTCATGACCCCTTGGGGGGGTCACTGTTTATATTATGATTCATAACAGTAGCAAAATTCAAAACAGATATGAAGTAGCAATGAAATAATTATAAGATTGGGAGTCACAACAACATGAGGAACTGTATTAAAAAGTCACAGAATTAGGAAGGTTGAGAACCACTGAGCTAGATTTTTTTTTAATAGTAGAGAGCAACTTCTGAGATTTTTCAAGAACAGAATTTATACCTTTATGGTTTTAGTGATTCAAGTATTACATGGTCCAGGATATGAACATAATAAATGCCTCATAAATAAAGAAATTACATAGAAAAAATGCCCAAATATTAATTCTTTTAGCACATTAAGAACTATACTAGGAGCAGTGCCCAATGACTTCCATATGAGATCCCATTATTAGGGATATGGAAACAAGGGAATAATGAGTTCAAGATCAACCTAGGCTACATCAAGAGTCCTTGTCTCAAAATAAAAACAAAACTGAAAACAAATCATCAAGCAAAATATTCCAAACTCTACTGAGATTTTACTATTTAAACATATGGGAATCTTAAATTTCCTTTAAAAGATTAAACAAATGTACAGTGAAAAGTACATGTTTCAAATATGCTGCAGTTCATATCTTCATAAATCATGTCTCAAAATACAGTAGAGAAACTCCTGAAAAAGACTACCAGTAGATTATCATTCAGAATAATTTGATTTGCAATTTCTAGTCATGGGCTTACAGTTGGTAAAGATAAACTGGTGGGAAACACTACAACTTTGAGTGATTTACAGCCCCTCAAACTTATTTAGTCAAAGGTATATGGGTGTTATTAAAAGAATTTACTAAAGAAGAAGAAGCTGTCTTGGACTACTTTTGGGATTTTCACTACAAAATCCGTTCTGGCTAAAATTAATTGGAGATACATATTGTTTTAATGAAAATCAACTCAACATAATTCAGAAATATGGATTTAATTTAGATAAGTCTCCAATACATTGGCCATGAGAATTCTTTTCCTTGCAAACTGACCAGTGAAATAAAACCAGCCAAGCCAGGTATGCTAATCCTATTCTTTTTTATACTTAAAGATATCAAATTCAAGAAGCTTAAAGCAGTAGAGAAATGGCAAAATGAAATCAATAGTTCACAGGAAAAAATGAGGCTCTTAAAATATGAAATGATGGTTATAATTCACCCACAGTAGGGGACATACATTTGAACTGAGCTGAGAAGAAAGGCAAAGTACATAGTATAGTTTAAAAAATTTAACAGGCCAGGTACAGTGGTGCACACCTTTAATCCCAGCACTCAGGAGGCAGAGGCAGGTGGATCTCTGTGAGTTCAAGGCCAGCCTGGTCTACTGAGCAAGACTCAGGAAAGGCACCAAAACTACACAAAGAAACCCTGTCTCGAAAAACAAACAAAAAAAATTAACAACAAATCTAATTTTTATATTATGGGAGCTCACATAATAATCTATAGCTACAGTAATATAAACAACATGATGCTAGTTAAAGAAGATGAATGAAACAGAACTGACAGCAAAGAAAAAAGATACATTTTTTATATAGGATTTGATTTAATAGAGATCCCTGCATAATCCACTGTTAGGTTTCTATTTTAAATAAAATGACATGAACTCAAATTATTTGAGATTAATGACAGTTCTAGGACTAGATGTCTTGGCAGTACTAGGTAGGTGAATATTTCTTACACAAGGCACAAAATTATAATAATAGAAAACATAAATTAAAAATAAAAATAAATAAAACAATAAAATCAAAACTTCTCATCCAAACACACCGGAAACACAAATAGGTAACCAACACAGGGATAAAATATTCCTGAGTTTATTCTAGAAAAAGGACAAATATTTGGGGTATACTAAGAATACCTTCAACTTAATTAAAACACAACACAGTTCATCAATTCAAACTGACAAGTGCTTAAATATCTAAATAATAATCCATGAGAACTGATAAAAAGCTAAACATCCTTAGTCACTAGAGAAACATAAATTAAAATTGTAAATTATAATACTACTACAAAGTAAGTAAAACTTTAATGCTGGAGAGAATCAAAATTAATGTTATATTGGTGTCAATTTTCAAATGGCATACCCATGTTGGAGAAAGACCTAATAGTTTCTTATATAAGGGAGCACACATGAGCAACAATTCTAATCTTAGCTACATGGTTAAGCCAAGTGAAAGCATATAGCCATCAAAAAAGACTTAGAGAACTCTTCTAATTGCTTCTCTTATAACAGTCAGCAACTTGGCACAGCCAGGTGTCCTCACAATGTCATCTTGTTTTTTAGTAATTTCTTAGTAATAAAAACTAGTGATGAGCACAGTGAATGTTTTCTTTAAAACATGCTCAGTAAAAGATGTTTTACAAGAATGTACATATTGCATGATTCTGTACACAAGAAATCCAGAACAGAGAGAATAACAATATATTTAAAAACATTCATAACAATATTGGTGTGAATGTTACAGACGATTTAGAAAATGGAATAAATACAGTTTCTGGAAATATATATATACTAGGACTTAGAGCACTGCAGGAAAATGCACTACCAATTAGCTGCATCCCCAGCCCTGGGATGTTTATATAATATTGGATTATATTTGCCAATCTGAAAATCCATCTATGGATTTTATATAGAAATAAAATACATAAGACACCTTTGGAATTGTAGTTGTTGTACATCTGCTGAGTATTTAGGGAGAAATGCACCACTATTGCAATTTGATATTCATCAAGAAGAAATCAACAGCTATATAGAGATATAGTGAGATGGACAGATACATGATAAACTATGCACAGTAAAATATTCAGGGTAGAACACCAGTGATGGGTATATATAACAGTCATTGTGTTGTCTTTTCTACCTTGTAATATACATGGAATTTCCATTTCTGGGACTTAGGCTTGAATCTGGGGCCTTTCACATACTAGGCAAGTTTTCTACTATACAGATAGATCACTAGCTCATATATTTGCAGTATTTTATTTAAAAAGAGTTTGGAGGGAAACAAAATGTTATATGCTTGGCCCAAGCAGCGGGAAGATAGCCATTCGATGTCCAATTCTTTTAACGTTTCTGTGTATTTGAAAACTTTAGAATGATATATCTATATATCAATATCTATATATATGTTTTTTGAGACAGGGTTTCTCTGTAGCTTTGGAGCCTGTCCTGGACTAGCTCTGTAGACCAGGCTTGCCTCAAACTCACAGGGATCCACCTGCCTCTGCCTCCCGAGTGCTGGGATTACAGGCATGCGCCACCACTGCCCAGCCTACAATGATATATTTTAAAGAAAAAAATTATACTAATAAACTTATAAACTTTCACCAGGCTAGAAAAATCCAGGAGGATTTTTTTGCTGTTTAGGTTTATTTTCGCATAGTCAGGAAGTGATTGGGTAAGACAAGTACATTTATTCATTGTTGATAGGAATGTAAATGGCACAGATTGCAAGAAATTTCACAATTCCTTGAGAGGCTTTTGCTTTTTACTGAGAAAACTCATTTTTGCTTCTCTAGTCTACTATTATACCTGCACACATCTGAAATAACACATGTGACATTATTTGTAATCAGAAAAGATTGGCAAAAATCCATTCCAACAAGTAGCAACTGATAGTATACCCATGTAATTAAATACTAGCCCACTAAATTCTTTTAAATGCTGCAAGCACTGACATGGAGTGATTCCTAAATTATAAAACTACACAGCATGAACACATGGAAAAGTAAAGGGTAATTATGTCCTCTGTTTTGACAAATGAAGAAAAAGCCTCCAAAGTATTTATGTACTTATGTATTTATGTAGAGAAAAAGAAACTCAACTGAGATTACATATGGGATGGGGAGGAGGAAAGTGGAGGTGCGACGAAGTGAAAGAAATATTTCCGTCATTTTGTCTGCTTGTTTGTTTGTTTGTTTTTGAAACAGGTTATTCTGTAGCCCAGGCTGATTTAAAATTCACTACATAGGAGAGGATGGCCTTGAACCCTTGATCCTTCTGCCTCTGACTCCTACATGAGGGGACCACTGGCCTATGGTACCATACTCAGGTCTGTTGCATTTATACAAATATCTTTGTATTACCTTTCCGAGGAAATAAAGGTTAAAACTAACTAGCAGAATATGAACAAAATTATAGCAGTGACAGAAAAGCACCATTTAACTGTCTTATGATCCTTAACCTTTTCTAAAGGTTTCAACAGCAACAAAACTTTAAAGCAAATTGATAAGTAGCAAGAGCCTCCATACCTTTTGGTCCAGGTAGCCCATCCAAGCCACTGCGTCCTGGAGGACCTGGAGGTCCTGGGAAACCACGATCACCTTTTGGACCAGGTGTTCCTTTGAAACCTGGGAATCCTGGTGGCCCAGGTGGCCCAGGTAACCCAAATCCTGGCTCTCCCTTAAGCATACACATGACAAAACACAAGGAAAAGTCCCATGACTTTCCTGATGCTTACCAATTACTACAGAGAATTTAAAGCAGAGAATACATCATAATACTTCTTTTCTATGGTGAGGAAAGGATAATTAAATGAAAAGTAATAGGCGTGTTAGCAGAAACATCTGGAAGGTTAAGAAACAGTAAAATCAAATTAAATGAGTTGGATTGGTTTCAAAATAAGAACGTTAACTAAAAAAGCATGGGATTAAATAACACTGTACCCAAGTGAGGAAATGTGAATATGGACTGAGAATTAGATCATCCAGATAATTATTTTTAATATTTGACTAAGTCTTAGAATGCCATTGTGGTTTCTGTATAAATTTTCCATTTAGTTAGAAATGAATATTGAAGCAATTGCAAGTGAAATGATGTACTTTTGAGATTTCGGTTCAATGAGAACCTCTCCCCCCCCCAAAAAAAAACAAGAAAAGATTAAGGAAATATTATTAAAATCTTAATAATTTTGTGCCTGGGTGACAGATATATGAAAGTTCATTATATTACTTCTTTTGCTTTTGGGTTTATTGGAAAATGTTCATCATAAAATAAAAACAAGCCAACAGAGAAGTAGTTTTCTCATGAGAGCCCATAGCTGCTTTTCCCATGGAAAACAAGTAATAATGATGAAACCCAGCAGGATGGAATCATTAAAGCACAGAAAATACAAGAAGAGTCAGGATAATTATACATTGCAGCAGTTAGCTGAAGGCTGGCTGCAAAGTGTTTGAGGTTAAATAAGACACAACCAAAGAAATCTGAAGGGAGGTATTTATTACTAGCACCAAATAGCAGTGATATGCTTAGGTATCTTTGATGGACTTGGGACAGAAGAAACAATACAGGAAGGAATTGAGACATCCAGCACAATTTCACCAATCATTCCCAGGCAGGACAAGTATGAAATGGGTTAAGGTTTGTATACATAAGCACAGGCAAAGCTCATCACTGGATTCTTTCATTTAGTCTAACAACCCACCTGTCTAAACAAAGGTAAGAAACTTTTTGGATCTAAATATTACCTTTTGTTCTATTAAAGATATTTTATTTTTAAATGAAAATATAGTTAACTTTTATCAATATAATAAAGACCTGTGACAATGTCTAAGTTAAAATAGGAACTAGGACTAAAGACAGTAGAGTAGACAGAAAGATCAAAAGAGGGTAAGTTAAAATTTTCCAGACTGGGGATGGAGAGATGGCTCAGAAGATAAGAGCATTGATTGTTCTCGTAGAGAAACCAGATTCAATTCCCAGCACCCACATGGTAGTTAACAACTGTCTATCTATAACTTCAGTTCCAGGCAAAGCACTCATACACATGAAACATAACAAATAAATAAATCTAAAAAATGTTACAGACCTTTGGTCCTGGAAAGCCAGGTGCCCCAGGAGGTCCATCTGGACCCATTCTTCCAGGTGTTCCAGGTGCTCCTGGAGATCCCGGAATTCCTGGGAAACCTGCAAAATAGCAAGCCATTTTTTTTTTAATCCACGGAAAGAATAAACTTTAAAAAACATAGTTACATTCTCATTTCCTTAATCATGCTTTATACACTGACTTGTTAAAAATACACGGACATTTTGTATATCCACTTATAATCAGGCTTAATAGATTCTCTCTCAACCACCTTAGCCTTTCATTTCCACAGAGTAATGGGTGTAGAAGAAGATATGCTCTTCTGAAGAACACAGAATAAGTCAGAACTAAATATTGTGAATGAATACCACATGAAATATAGAACATCCCTTCTGCTTATATCATGATGCAGTGTGACAGAATGCCTAGCATGTACCTCTAGAGATGAGCTAAATGTGACTGTGTGTACTGTAGAAGCTTTAACACATAAAATCAAATCTGATGTTTTAAGAATAGTGTTTGGCAGATCAAAACAATTATCCACCATGATCAAGTAAGCTTCATCCCAGGGATGCAAGGGTGGTTCAACATACGAAAGTCCGTCAATGTAATACACCATATAAACAAACTCAAGGGAAAAAAAACGCATGATCATCTCACTAGATGCAGAAAAGGCATTAGACAAAATCCAACACCCCTTCATGATAAAGGTCTTGGAGCCATCAGGAATACAGGGAACATACCTAAACATAATAAAGGCAATCTACAGCAAGCCAACAGCCAACATCAAATTAAATGGAGACAAACTCAAAGCAATACCACTAAAATCAGGAACAAGGCAAGGCTGTCCCCTCTCCCCATACTTATTCCATATAGTACTTGAAGTTCTAGCCAGAGCTATAAGACAACATAAAGAGATTAAGGGGATACAAATCGGAAAGGAAGAAGTCAAGCTCTCCCTATTTGCAGATGACATGTTAGTATACATGAGTGACCCCAAAAATCCAACCAAGGAACTGATACAGCTAATAAAAACCTTCAGCAACATAGCAGGATACAAGATCAACTCAAAAAAATCAGTAGCCCTTCTATATACAGTAGACAAACAGGCTGAGAAGGAAATCAGAGATACATCACCCTCTACAATAGCCACAAATGATATAAAATACCTTGGGGTTACTCTAACTAAGCATGTGAAGGACCTGTATGACAAGAACTTTAAGTCCCTGAAAAAAGAAATTGAAGAAGATGTCAGAAAATGGAAAGATCTCCCATGCTCATGGATAGGCATGATTAACCTAGTAAAAATGGCGATCTTACCAAAAGCAATCTACAGATTCAATGCAATTCCCATCAAATTACCAACACAATTCTTCACAGATCTGGAAAGAATAATACTCAACTTCATATGGAAAAACAAAAAACCCAGGATAGCCAAAAGAATCCTGTACAATAAAACAACCTCTGGAGGCATCACAATCCCTGACCTCAAGCTCTACTATAGAGCTACTGTAATAAAAACAGCTTGGTACTGGCATAAAAACCAACATGTGGACCAATGGAATTGAATTGAAGACCCTGACATTAACCCGCACACCTATGAACATATAATTTTTGACAAAGAAGCCAAAAATGTACAATGGAAAAAAAAACATCTTCAACAAATGGTGCTGGCATAACTGGATGTCAATGTGTAGAAGGCTGCAAATAGATCCATATCTGTCACCGTGCACAAAACTTAAATCCAAGTGGACCAAAGACCTCAACATAAATCCAGTTACTCTGAACCTGATAGTAGAGAAAGTAGGAAGTACTCTTGAACACATTGGCACCAGAGATCACTTTCTAAATATAATACCAGTAGCACAGACACTGAGAGAAACAATCAATCAATGGGACCTGTTGAAACTGAGAAGCTTTTGTAGAGCAAAGGACACGGTCAACAAGACAAAGCGACAGCATACAGAATGGGAAAAGGTCTTCACCAACCCTACATCTGACAGAGGGCTGATATCCAGAATATAAAAAGAACTCAAGAAATTAGACATCAAAGTGCCCAACAGTCCAATTAAGAAATGGGTTATAGAACTAAACAGAGAATTCTCCACAGAGGAAGTTCAAATGGCTGAAAGACATTTAAGGAATTGCTCAACATCCCTAATTATCCAGGAAATGCAAATCAAAACAACTCTGAGATGCCACCTTACACCTGTCAGAATGACTAAGATCAAAAACACAGAAGACAGCTTACGCTGGAGAGGATGTGGCGCAGGGGGAACTCTCCTCCACTGCTGGTGGGAATGCAAGCTTGTACAGCCACTTTGGAAATCAATACAGCGCTTCCATAGAAAATTGGGAATCCATCTCCCCCAAGACCCAGCTGTGGCACTCTTGGGCATATACCCAAGGAATGCTCAATCATACCACAAGGGCATTTGCTCAGCTATGTTCATATCAGCATTGTTTGTAATAGCCAGAACCTGGAAACAACCTAGATGCCCTTCAACTGAAGAATGGATAAAGAAAATATGGTACATATACACAATGGAGTACTACTCAGCAGAGAAAAACAATGACATCATGAGGTTTGCAGGCAAATGGATGGATCTAGAAAAAATCATCCTGAGTGAGGTAACCCAGACTCAGAAGGACAAACACGGTATGTACTCACTCATAAGAGGATACTATATGTAAAACAAAGATGACTAGACTGCTACACAACTCCAGGGAGGCTACCTAGAAAACGGGACCCTAGGAAAGACCCAAGGATCACCCAATGACAGAGAAATGGATGAGATCTACATGAACAACCTGGACGACAGGGGGAGTAATGAAGGACAAGATTTGAGGGAAAGAAAGCTTAGGGAAGCAGGAGATCCCAGCTGGATCCAGAACAGAAAGGGAGAATGAGGAATAACAGACCATGATAAATGAAGACCACATGAGAACAGGAATAGGCAGAGTGCTGGAGAGGTCCCCAGAAATCCACAATGATATATCCTCTGTAGTCTGCTGGCAATGGTCAAGAGAAAGCCTGATCTGACCTAGTCTGGTGATCAGATGGCCAAACACTCTAACAATCATCTTGGAACTCTCATCCAATAACTGATGGAAGTGGATGCAGAGATCCTCAGCCAGGCCCCAGGTGGAGCTCCAGGTGTCCAACTGTCGAGAAAGAGGAGGGTCTACAAGAGCGTGAATTGTTGAATCCAAGATTGCAAAAAGCACAGGAACAAATAGCCAAACGAATGGAAGCACATGAATTATGAACCAAAGGCTGTGGAGCCCCCAGCTGGATCAGGCCCTCTGGATACGTGAGACCATTGAATAGCTTGAACTGTTTGGAAGGCACCCAGTCTGTGGGACCAGGATCTGTCCTTAGTGCATGAGCTGGCTGTTTGAAACCTTGGGCTTACACAGGGACACTTTGCTCAGTCTGGAAGGAGGTGACAGGACTTGCCTGTACTGAATCCACCAGGTTTAAATGAATCCCCGGAGGTGCCTTGATCCTGGAGGACATGGGAATGGAGGGGAGGGGCTGGGGGTAGGTGGGGGTGGGGGCAGGAGGGGGGAGGACAGGGGAACCCATGGCTGATGTATAAAATTTAAAACACATTATAATAAAGAAAAAAATTAAAAAAAGAAAAAAAGAAAGAAAGCAAATTGTTTAAATAGGAGGGGGAAAAAAGCACTGCTAACCTGAAGCTTCATGATTTCTAAAATATTGAAAAGTCAAAATTTGTTTTATACACAAGGCAGAGGCATGGCCATCACAAAAATTCATAAAAAACATACAACAAAGTATATATGAATACAGAATGAAAAAGTCCTTAAATGCAATACTCAGATTGCTGATGGTTTTAATTTCTATTTGTATTTTCATCATATGTTCACTTTCTTGTTAAATAATAGAATTAGCTATTTTATTAATAGATTGTTGCTTTTGTAAAATAAAAATTGACTCTGAAAAAAAAAAAGAATTGTGTTTGGTAGAAGTGAGGATTGTCATTACACAAAGGGGCTGCCCTGCTACTCATGAGAATAAATTCTGTGAGGAATAAAGCAGAAATGTAGGGAAAAAAAAAACAAAATTTCAATAAGTCAAAAGAATATTTCACTTGGGATAAAACATTGCATATTGTATAGTGAATGTATTTTCTGATTAATACAATCTATTAATTCATTATATATCTATTTAATGCTTGCTATATTTCCAGGAACTATTCTAAGCTCCAGGAATTCAATAATGAACACAAAATGTACTAATTCCAATGATGGTTTTTTGCACATGAATAATTTCTGCATCTCTGAAATGTAGATAGTTTTTTATTCATCATCTATTTATTTGATATCCTAGTCAGTCCCTCTCCCCTATTCCCCCCTTCCCACCCCCAATCCGCTCCTCTTCCATCTCCATGCAGGAAATGACAGTATTAATAAAGCTCAAGTTGCAGTGAGACTAAAAACATCGCAGGTAGTTTTGATACTAGACTGTTCTAGAAAATGAATTCCAGGTTCAAAGAGAGACCCAGTCTCAAAAATTATGGCACATGCAGTGACTTTTCTTTTTTTAATATTTTAAATTTTTTATCCTTTTAATTTTATGTGTGTGTGTGTTTGGTCTGCATGTATGTACATGAACCATGTGTGTGCCTAGTACCCTCAGAAACCAGAGGAAGGCATTGAATCCATTAGAATCAGAACTAGGGGTGGTTACGTGTTTGCATGGAGATGCTAAGAAGTAAACCCTGGTCCTTTGGAAGAGCAGACACTACACAGTCCAGTACCTGGTCCAACATACCTTTGGGACCTGGTGGTCCAAGAAGCCCAATCCCCGGGATACCTGGTTCTCCTTTGCTACCAGGTATCCCTGGCAGGCCTGGTTGGCCGGGAAGTCCAGGATCACCTATTGAAAAATAATAGTGTAAGAATGGGAAACATCCAAAGAAAGAAACCAAGTGATGAAGATGTTTTGAAATAAAGTAAATTCTTTGCATACCTGGAAGGCCCACTTCACCATCTCTGCCTGGATTACCTGGCAGGCCAGGCTTCCCTGGCTGGGTTATGGTCTGGCCTGGATCACCTTTAGGACCTGAAAACAGATGGATTACTTCAGAGTGAAAATCATTTACCTGACCAAAGAAAACAATCCCACTCTGTATATTCTAGGAAGGTCTCAAATAGAAGGATGAAATTTCAAAGTGAAAAAGAAGAGCTGACGGCAGTTTTAGGTACTTTTATGATTGAAGATGTTTGATAATTAATTTTATATGTCAGCCTGACTAGATTAAGGGAGATTCAGATAGGTAATAAAGCAAGTATTTCTGGTTATGCACATGACCCATGATTCCAGAAGAGAAGGGCATTTGAATCAGTAATCTATGGAAGGAAGGTCTGCCTTCACCCAGAATGGGCAGGCATCATCCAATAGAAGAGGGCTTGGATAGAACAACAACAAAACAAAACAACCCACCCCCAGGGAATCAAATTACTCCCCCTCCCCCCACCCCCACCCGTTCATCTGGAACACCTATCTTCTCCTTTCCTTGAGAATCAGAACATAAGTTGGGTTGGGAAGATAGCTCAGTCAGAAAGTGCCTGCTAAATAAGAATCTGTATTGAGACTCCCAGCACCCAGAAAAAAAGGTAGCCATAGCAGCACAAGTCTGTAACCCTAATATTGAAGGTATGGAGACAGGCGGATCCTTGGAGCTCACCAGCTAGTCAGCCTAGCCATATCAATGAACTCCAGGTTCAGTGAGAGACCCTGTCTCCAAAATTAAGGTGCATGTTTTCAACCCTGACAATATATTTCTACAAGTAACATTATACAGTCTAAGCAGGTTGTATTTATGTATTTAGGAATATATGCACACATACACACATATATATGCAATAACATTTAAATAAAAAGAGATCATGAATTTTAAAGAGAGCAAGGATTTACATGATGGGAGGAGTTGAAGTTGGAGGAAAGAAACATAAGTAGGAAAAATTTAAAATTATACTATATCTTTCTGTTTTGTTTTTTCAAGTCAGAGTTTCTCTGTGTAGCCCTGGCTGTCCTGGAACTCTGTAGACTACGCTGGCCTTAAAGTCACAGAAATCTGCCTGCCTCTGCCTCCAGAGCTAGGATTAAAGGCACATGCCACCAATGCCTGGCTATTATAATTACATTATAATATCAATTTTTTATTACAAAAAATTTAATGTGCATGGGAACCTCCCACCCACATGTAAACAACTACACAGACATACACACACACACACACACACACACACACACACACACACAAAATACAAATAACAATAACAACAAATGACTGAAAAAACTTAACAAGAATCCCACTTTAAGCCCCCAACTGGATCAGGCCCTCTGGATAAGTGAGACAATTGAATACCTTGAACTGTTTGGGAGGCATCCAGGCTGTGGGACTGGGACCTGTCCTTAGTGCATGAGCTGGCTGACTGTTTAGAACCTTGGGCTTACACAAGGACACTTTGCTCAGCCTGGAAGGAGGGGACTGGACCTGCCTGTACTGAATCCACCAGGTTTAAATGAATCCCCAGGGGAGTCTTGGCCCTGGAGGAGATGGGAATGGAGGGGAGGGGCTGGGGTGAAGGTGGGGGTGGGGGTGGGAGCGGGGAGGACAGGGGAACCCATGGCTGATGTGTAAAATTAAAACACAAATATAATAAATAAAAAAGGAGAAAAAAAAAGGAATACCACTTTAAACAAATACATTCTGTTCCCTTGCTAGGAGCATATAAATGGCCAGAGAAACACATTTCCCAATATTTTTACTTCGCTTTTAAGCACAAAATTTAAAATCAAAAAACAATTATAATAATCTTACCTGGTAATCCCGGCTGGCCTGGATTTCCTTTAACACCTTGTATGCCTTTTTCACCTATAGGGCCTGGGGGCCCAAAACCAACAGGGCCCATAGGGCCCTTATTTCCTGGGAGACCTGGCAAACCTGGGTTCCCAGGAGGACCTCTTTCACCCTTAAAAGCAATTCCACCCTGAAAATGGAAATATTTAAGACAGAAACACACTGATATAACAACTTCAGGTTGTAGGTTAGTATAAATGAATACAACCAGGGACATGACACAGCCATAAATACGTTTTAAATGCTATATTACTGTGTGATATTGTTAAATTGTATCTATGATCACTTACGACTCATTACCTCCTTCAACAAATATCTGCCAATGCTACAAGCTGAGAAGATAAGTAGATCAAGGTCTCTGCTCTCAAAAAGTTTACAGTCTACCATAAGTCATGACGGTTATCATCACTTTATCTTATTATAATATATATTTCCCATTCAAATATCCAAGACTGTATGCTAAATACAAAATGAGACCGTTGACTTATGCTCAGTGTTTGGCTCTATAGTATCTTAACCTGGCCATCTATTCACATAAATCTATAACATTCCTATATATACAAAACAAATTAGATTTTTTCATGTCTGAAAAATATCCCACAGAGATATGTGGAATAAGAAGTGAATGCCACATGGACTCCTATGCATTTTAACTTCTTATCAATATATTCATGGCTAGTAATAATTGATACAGTAATGAATTAAGAAGTTTATAAAACTGAACTGAAAGAGAATAGTAAGGAAACTAGTTAGTAACATTGTACCATTTCAATGTAAAATTTTATTATTTGAGGCATCAGTAGAACATTCATCTAAGTATTAGGCCCACTCTTTATTTTAATTTAGCAAGTTTTTTTGGGCGGGGAGTAGTGTGTTGAGAATTAAGTTTATGGTCTCACACACAAGTATGAGTTCTACCACTGAAACAGAACCTATCCTAACATTAATAAGTGACAGTCTGACATAAAAGCAAGACTATCAAATTAACTCACAGGCTCTCCTTTGGGGCCAGGGAGTCCTGGTAATCCATCCTTTCCAGGGGTACCAGGTAGACCAGGAAGCCCTGGAGCTCCAGGGGAACCCAGCTCTCCTTTGTCACCTTTCATTCCTGGAAGAGTGAGGACATCACCAGGGTCCCCTTTAGATCCTGGAAAGCCTGGAGCACCGGGAGGTCCAGGTATGCCCTGAGTTGAAAGAAAAAGAGGGAGAAGAGAGGAAAAAAGGAAATCAGTTTTTTTTCTTCTAACATTCTTTTCTCCAATTTGCTCCATTAACCCACACTATAACATTTAGTATGCAAAGTAGGGTATGAAGTAAGGATGACAAAGCAGGGAGAGGTAAGGAATAAATTTTAATTTAATATTAAACCTAAATGTAATGTATGTGACCATAAGTGAAAATCAAAGGACACATGGCTTCCTTGCAGTCCTTTGTGGTTCACACTACAATCAAAGCTTACTGGTGATCCTTTTGGACCAGTCGCTCCAGCATGTCCTTTTTCACCCTTGTCTCCAGGGAATCCAAGAGATCCTAAGACACACGAGAATCATGTGAGCTCTGAGCCTTAAGCCCCAACCATGCTCATATAGACAACAGTGCATCACAAATTTAGATTTTAAACTGAGAACTCTACCCTACTGTATTTAAGTCATACTCTTCCCGCTTTCACGTTCTCAATAGGAAGAAATCCCTTTTTTCTTTTTTAAAAAAGCCTATTTACATAGCCAGGCAGTGGTGGCACACGCTTTTAATCCCAGCACTTAGGAGGCAGAGGGAGGTGGATCTCTGTGAGTTCAAGCTACAGAGTGAGTTCCAGGAAAGGGGCAAAGCTACACAGAGAAACCCTGTCTCAAAAAAAAAAAAAAGCCTATTATTTCACATGGGTGGGTGGGTGTTTTGCTCATGTGTCTGTGCACCACCTGAGTGCTTGATGTCCATGGAGGCTAGAAGAAGGTATCAGATTATTAGGACTGGAACTGCAGTGCTCTTAACCACTGAGCCAACTCTCCAGCCTGAAACCAGACTTTCTTATATGTAAAGATATTTAGCAGCATAGACAGCATTGCATCCTCAGGCGTTTCTAACTCCAGAGCATTCTTTGCAACTGTGAGGTAGGGTTTGAGTCCCTATAACCATCCTATTGTCAAGGGCAGAAGAAATCAAAGGAGCCTAAACATCTTAATTTTCAGTTATACAATCTTCCTATATCCTTACTATCATTCCCCCCCGCCCCCCCTTTTTTTTTTTGGTTTGCCATTCCCTAAGATTTGCTTTGTGAGATCTGTTTGATGCCCAAGGTTACAGAAAAAAGTTATTAAAGCAGTGGCTCTACAGATGATTTTCTGCACTAACTGCATCATTATTTTCTGGTTATTAGTTTAAAAGTTAATGCTTGGATACTGCTAAGAACTCCTCAGTCCAGAGCTGCTGAATCAGAACATAAGGATGGGATCCAGCAATCTGGATTTTAACAAGCTCTCTGTGTGACTCTATTTTATTCTCAAGTTGAAGACAAACTAGATGGGAAGTGCAGGCTATATTACTAGCTCCTAGTGGCAGCTATGAGGCTTGCTAAAAGTATTTCCAAACTCCCAATGAATTTGTGTCTTCGGTAGACACACTAGACTGGTAAGCAGTCTGGAATCTATTATCAGGCTGGACTCAGGCATTATATGTAGCCTCAAGAATATATAATATTGTGCATATGTGAAGAGTTAATTGAATGGAATAGTTGTGGTTCTGGAAAATGACTCAAAATTAGGAGGGATGCCTTATATGTAGAAAGGAATATTGGCAGCTCGTTGCCAAAACTTTAATAGAAACCTTGTTCCTTAATTACAATATATGATATATCCTCAATGACTCTGGCTCTGGAAACCATACTTGGTGTTCAGACAGTATGAACATCCTCCCTAGTTTTCTAGAAGAAAAGTCTGACTCTATGTCATTTCACTTTGGGGACAATGTAATTATTTGAATAATACCAAATGCTGTAATACAGAATGTTGGTAGATTCAGGTGTTATAAATGAAAGGGCGATTTATTTAATAAGAGAGGTATCTCATATTCAATAATTTGTAGACACAAGTAACTAGCTATAAATTGGGAACCTAATAACATTATAAAACTATTAGCATACTCAAATAGCCAACAAAAGATTGTCTATATGAAGACTGTTTTACCTGGAGGACCTGGGAGACCTGGCAGACCCGGTTGGCCTGGAGGCCCTGAAATGCCAGTTCCAATACAGTTGAAGCAGGTATCACCTCTATCACCTGGTAAAAATATATATTACTGAAAGGATTACTTAAACCTTCTTTAGATAGGTTCTAAAGAAGTCAGCTGGAAGGAATAGCATTTGTACTCAACAGTGTGTTTAGAGAAGCTTATGTCTAAAAGCAATTCTTAGGCAAATAATGAGTGCCTACAGTATACAGAGGAATGCTTCAGGTGTTTGTGATACACTGATGAAATAAAACACACAAAATTCCATGATTTTGTGGAGCTACTTTCTACCAATAAGAAAGAATAATCAAAAACAAAGGCAATAAATTACTAAATTACATATTAAATAGGTTAATAATAAATCTAGTAAGCTTTTAAATGTATATGAAAATATGTTTGTAGGGGGAAATGGGTAAGTATGACTGAGTGTACTAGATGAGTGGTGGGAGAAAGGACAAAGCTCCTTGAAAAGGTATTAATATAAAACGAAAGGTATGATATTTGCAGAAGTAGAATAGTATATTCTATGTATAGACAAGGAACAGCAGGTAGATCAGACTGTTGAAGCTGAATGAGGAAGTGGGACCAAGTTACAGAAGCCACGCTAGACTACAGTTAAATGAAAAACTGGTAGGTATTAGACAGAAGAGCCATCATTATAACAAGCTCCATTTGCCCACAATGAACAGACTTAAAGCAATGAACTGCACATTCATCTGTTATCCATACACCACTACTTTTTGTAGGCATTCTCAATACATAGTCATGAAGTTATATTGGAACTACAGAATTATTAATAGAATATGGCCTTACATCATCAATACTATTTGGTATTTGCAGCCAAATTACACATTTGCTTAACGATTTAAAAATTATACTACCCTTAATATCATCCAAAGAATTGGAGCTGGTCTTACAAATCTAGCTATCATTTCTACCATTAATTGGTAAACTATTCTTCCTTCCTTCCTTCCTTCCTTCCTTCCTTCCTTCCTTCCTTCCTTCCTTTCTTTCTTTCTTTCTTTCTTTCTTTCATTCAGTATATTTTGACCATATTCTTTCCCCTCTCCCACTCCCAACTCCTTCTAGATCTCAATTCTCCTGATGGTCCTACACCCTATTCCTAACCATTCTTTCCAAACTTATTGCCACTTTCCATATCTTATAAACATTAAGCAAAACATAATGAATGAATTATATATATATATATATATATATATATATATATATATATATGTACAATATTAACTCATCATTGACACAAAAGTACTTTAATAATCATTGGATATAAACCTATTAATTCTACCATTTCTTAATCTTAAATTCATTACATAATTTCCATATTATAAACAGAATTTCAATAAAACACATTATAAATCTAATAACAGAAGCCTCACACTTCTGATTTACAAAAAAACTTATGCATGAATTGCCAATTTATGCAATCAGAGATAAAAATACGGCTTTTTTACTTTTAAAGGATAACAACTGTCGGGTTGGGGATTTAGCTCAGTGGTAGAGCGCTTGCCTAGCAAGCACAAGGCCCAGGGTTCCATCCTCAGCTTAAAAAAAAAAGAAAAAGAAAAGGAAAAAAGAAAAAAAAAGGATAACAACTGTCCACTGGTCATAGGAACCAAAACAAAACATCGAGACAACTCCAAATAAAATAAATAAACTAATATGTTATTATCTTAATAATGCTTATAATTTCCTTCCACTATATTTACAAAAATGTTTACTCTGCTTTATAGATAAAAATACTCGTTTAAGTGAGTTTTATTATAATTGTATTCCCAAGAACAATATTTATAAACTTAGGTCATAAAACTGTAATCTCCAATTTACAAGGGATACCAATTCAAACTTTATACTTAGCTCTCAGCTTTGAAACTAGAGTATCATATTGCTAGTAGTAGCACCACTTGCTACATGATCAATTATAAAATTCTCTTTATGATACATACTCAAATCTAAATATTGGTTAGTTCTTCAGTTACTCATATTTCTTACTATAGTCATTCCAGTTACTGTGAACAACCTATTTCAACTATTAATTGGATGAAGAATAGGGATATATGACTTTCATTACTCGAATGATGTATTCAACAGACATATGTACATATTCAACAGACATAAGCTATTTGATATAACTGCTTTGAGGATGTTGGGTTTGTCTTACCCCTTCTCAAAATCTGAACACATATTATTTAGATGCTCTAAACCATAATCCATAACCTCAATGATGAGCAGGCATATGCCAAAGTATACAATTTACCAATAACAACTGCAATCCCAGCACTCACTCTAAAGATAATATAAAATCTGCATATAAAGGGTATTCTAATATCTGAGCTCTTCTAATTACATTAACTGCCACTTCCCTAACAGCTGTATGCAGTACATGAATTCTCTTTTTCAACATTTTAGGACTATCTGGATTCTTTTCATTAATTAATTAAAAAAAATTCCCATTATTAATTAAGTCAATAAAACACCTCACTATTTGGCAGCATTTCACAAGATTTCATATGTCAAACAACATTGTCTCAAATAACTGCATGTACATTCCTTAAACTACTTCCCTTACCATCAATAGTTTAGGCCTAACTTTATCCTAAGAAAGTAATGTAATGACTTTAACCTTACAACTTAATTTTCTTAATATACCCACAGTGCTGTGGATGATTGATAGATAAATAAAAATGCTGATTTGCCAGTAGCCAGGCAGGAAGTATAGGCAGGAAAAGCAGAGAGGAGAATTCTGAGAAGTCAAAGGCTGAGTCAGAGAAGACGCTGTCAGCTGCCACCATGGGTAGAAACATGTAAGATACCGGTAGGCCACAAGCTATGTGGCAAGGTATAGATTTATAGAAATGGGTTAATTTAAGATATAAGAATTAGATAACAAGAAGCCTGCCACGGCCATACAGTTTGTAAGCAATATAAGTCTCTGTGTGCTTGCTCGTTTGGGTCTGAGCAGCTGCGGGACTGGCGGGTGAGAGAGATTTGTCATGTGGGCCAGGCAGGACTGGAGAAAACTGCAGCTATACCACAGTTCCTCTAATTTTCTAGATTTTTTTTTTACCAACTACAATGCATTGTTATTTACTAATAAACTAATTATTAAGTAAAATACAGCTTCAATCTTCTAGACTTAACCTGGTTAAAAAAGCAGTTACCTAAACTATCAAGATATCCAAATGTAATCTCTCAACAATTCCCAGTGAATCAAAAAGGAATAATTGAATAATTAAAAGATGAACAATTGTATTTACTTTTTAAATTGAAGTACCTATGTCT
Source organism: Onychomys torridus (assembly GCF_903995425.1). Classification (NCBI taxonomy): domain Eukaryota; kingdom Metazoa; phylum Chordata; class Mammalia; order Rodentia; family Cricetidae; genus Onychomys; species Onychomys torridus. The sequence goes on along the minus strand of NC_050466.1, from coordinate 123,775,026 downwards.
TCAATTCTTACTATTCAGTTTACTTCAGTAATCTCAACTATAATAAAAATGCAAGTAAGGACCAAGATTCCACACTGTTTTTGCTGTGGGATAATCCTTCTGTAAATATGTATTACTCTCATTGGTTAATAAAGAAGCTGATAGGCCTATAGCAGTACAGGATAAAGTTAGGTTAGACAATCAAACTGAGGATGCTGGAATGAAGAAGAGTGGAGTCAGAGAATCACTGGCAGACATAGAGAGCAAGATGGGCACACTGTACTGAGAAAAGTTACCAAGCCACATGGCAAAGCATGGGCACAAATGGCAAGTAGGTCAGTGCATGTAGTGGTAAAGATCCATGAAATTTTTTGTTATTGCTTTAACTTGTCAATGAGGAAGGAAGTTAAGAATCTTAAAATGACAATAAGGGAGCAAATATTAAAGTTTAGAAAGAGAAAGGAAAATGCAGAATCAGAAAAAAATGGAGATCTGAAACTACTCATGCTATACTTTGGTTACAGATGACAAAATCAAATTGAGGAAACAGCAAAAGAGTCAAGTTTAATAACAGGACTGATTTCAGTGATTGGTCATATAATGTAAGCTAAACTACAAGGAAAGGAAACATTAAGTTAAGGGTAGTCTAAAGTAGGTCTCAGTAGGATTGAAGTAACGTCAGAGTCAAGTTATTAGAAGTTGTAATATAGAAAGAGATGACATGAAATCAACATTATGGAAGAATACACTATTGTTAAGGAAACGAACTTGGAGTGTGAGTTTGAGAATGACTGTCTTAAGACTGAAGTGAGAATACAGGGCATTCTGCTAATGACTTGAAAGAATGAAGATAGGGATGCTTGGGTACCAAACCTTTCACTCCTTGCTCTCCTTGGAGTCCTTTATCACCTGGAGATCCTGGGGGACCTGGAGGGCCTGCTTTACATATCTCATCACCTGAGGTTAAAGATAAGTTAGCAAGCTAATTGTTGTTAAATGCTGAGAAGACTAGGCAAAAAATAAAAGAAATAAAAAGCCCCCAAATCTAGAAAAAAAAAACTTATTTTCAATCTCTTCTCTGTAAAAATACAACTCAATAAACAATATGGAGACATTGATAATGTTTGAAGACCAGTACATAACCAAAACCCCAAACTAAAAATAGTAGTGGCATCTCTTAGATATCAGAAATATAAATAATGATACCAAACCAGTCAGATTTACTTACAAATGAAATAAAGCAAAAGAATAGCCAAATTTGTCAGGCTAAAAACACAGCTTACTGGGTGGCAAATGAGGGCCAGGAGGACCAGGAGGCCCTGGAAGACCAGGAGCCCCAGGCTGTCCATCAAGTCCAGGAGATCCAGGAATACAAATTCCAGGGGGGCCTTCATCACCTTTCTGGCCCCTTTCTCCAGGATATCCAGGAGGACCAACAGGACCCATGACTGCTGTCCCTAAATAAGAAAATGTACCCATTAAAAGTGACCAAAATGATCTTACTTTGTAGACAATTATTTTGATTCTCTAGGAGACATTAGGAATGATAAAATCTGTCTTTAATATAATGTTGTTTGGATTTTCTTTTTCCATTTTTAAAATTATATTTTTAGTATACAAAATAATGGCTTGCATTCCGGCATTTTCATATATATGTTCATATCCATTTCCATACTACCTTATTCATCTCTCTTGACCTCCCTCATTTACCCTCTTTCTCCACCTAAACAGTCTCCTTTCTGCTGCCATGTCACATAATATAAAGCTAAATTTGATTCTGTATGAAAGAGACAATGCTCACTGTTTTGTTCTTATTCCCCTCGCTTTAAACCCCTTCCATCACACACTTAGTATCTGTTTAATTGGTTTGTGTCATAAGTTTTTCTATAAGAATGAACATTTGCACAGTGAAATGCTTTAAATGATGTAATAGCTTGAGTATAAGACATGATTATTTAAAGTAATGTCCAGGCATAGTGGCCCATGTCTTCAGTCCCAGCACTCAGGTGGCAGAGGCAGGTGTATCTCTGTGAATGCAAGGCCAGCCTGGTCTACAGAGTGAGTTCCATGACAGTCGGGGCTACATAGTAAGACCCTGTCTTGAAAAAACAAACAAGCATAGGTAATTTTATGGCTTTTGGAAATTGCTAATAAATTAATACTCCCTCTTAGACACTATGATGTTCTATCTCCAGAAATACCAGAAAATTATTAGTAATGAGGAAGGTTTTAGTAGGGATGGGTAGTGGGGGTAATGTTAGGTTAGAGAGGAAGTTTAACAAAAACTAAGGCTGCATGAAAAAAACATATAGAGGTATGCCAAGAAAGGTATATTCAGGTATGACATGGCCATTGCAAAGGATGAACACACAGCAGCTATGGATACTTTTATAAGCTGGGTCCTTCAATGCCATACCATGGAAAATGAAAGTACCATGGGGAATCTTATCTTTTCCAAGGACCTTTTGATTATTAACGGTTGATGGAGGAGGGGTGTCTTTTTTTTCAACAATAGTGTTGCCACTGGGGGACTAGTTAGGATGAAGGACCTTAAAGGGAAATTAAGGGGAATAACAGAAGCTAATGAGAAGGGAATATAACCACAATATATTATACATATATATGAAAGTGTCAAAAAGCAAAGAGAGAGGGGGTACTTTAATATGTTCAAATAAAACATAGCTCTGCTTCTTGGACATTTTTCAGTTCCCATCAACACATTTCATGCTTTGTTTTCAAAACTACTAAGGAAATAATTACATATTTTTTAAAATTATTTAAGAGTTTACTCATAATTAATGTTGGGATCAACTTATAAATTTCTCTTTACAATCTCATTGGAATTTTAAATCTGATAGCCAGAACATCTAAAGGTTATTTCTTGATATAATGAACTTTAAAATATTGATCTCTTACATAAAGTGCATCTTGGCATATATTTAGTCATTTTAGGTTATTCAATACTATTTATATATTTTAATTTATATGTGTTCTTGTGAACCTGTGTGATTTTGTGTACACCAAGTGTGTGCTGGTGCCTTCAGTGGTCAGAGAGAATTAGATTCTCTGGAACTGAAGTTAGGAGCAGTTGTAAGCCACCATGTAGGTGCTGGGAACCAAACTGGAGTTCTCTAGGAGAGCAAACAGCTCTCTAAACTACTGAACCATCTCCCCATCCCCATTCAATAGCATTTTACAAAGCCTGAAATGAGCTCTTCCCTATATTTTTTTGGGGTAGCTCAATTGCTTTTTTGCTATTGTCAATTTCTATACATTTATTGGTCTATTCTCTTTTACTTTGTTAATGTAGTCAGTTATAGCAATATAACATAGAAACATCCCTGACATCTTGAGGTAAAATTAAATGATGACAACATCAAATATGATTTATGGAAAAATATGGTCAGTTTAATTTAGTATTATTATAATTTCTCTGTTAATAAGTGAGGTTGAATCATTTTTATTTATTGTGTTATAAATGGTTTGTTACTACTGTTATTAGGTTTTCTGTTCACGCTTTAAAACAATTCAAAATATGGGGATTATCTTTTTTCCAATTTGATAGAATTCATCCAAAAAACTATATTAAAAAAAACCACCCGTAAATCAACACTTATTCTAGAGCAAAGGACATGGTCAACAAGACAAAGCAACAGCATACAGAATGGGAAAAGTTCTTCACCAACCACACATCTGACAGATGGCTGATATCCAGACTATATAAAGAACTCAAGAAATTAGGCATCAAAATGCCCAACAGTCCAATTAAGAAATAGGCTATAGAACTAAACAGAGAATTCTCCACAGAGGAAGTTCAAATGGCTGAAAGACATTTAAGGAATTGCTCAACATCCCTAATTATATGGAAAATGCAAATCAAAACGACTCTGAGATACCTACCACCTTACACCTGTCAGAGTGGCTAAGATCAAAAGCACAGAAGACAGCTTATGCTGGAGAGGATGTGGAGCAAGGGGAACTCTCCTCCACTGCTGGTAAGAATGCAAGCTTGTACAGCCGCTTTGGAAATCAATATGGTGCTTCCTTAGAAAATTGGGAATCCATCTCCCCCAAGACCCAGCTGTAGCACTCTTGGGCATATACCCAAGGAATGCTCAATCATACCACAAGGGCATTTGCTCAGCTATGTTCATATCAGCATTGTTTGTAATAGCCAGAACCTGGAAACAACCTAGATGTCCTTCAACTGAAGAATGGATAAAGAAAATATGGCACATATACACAATAGAGTACTACTCAGCAGAGAAAAACAATGACATCATGAGGTTTGCAGGCAAATGGATGGATCTAGAAAAAATCATCCTGAGTGAGGTAACCCAGACTCAGAAGGACAAACACGGTATTTCCTCACTCATAGGAGGATACTAGATGTAAAACAAAGATGACTAGACTACTACACAACTCCAGGGAGACTACCTAGAAAACGGGACACTAGGAAAGACCCAGAGATCACCCAATGACAGAGAAATGGATGAGATCTACATGAACAACCTAGACGACAGTGGGAGTAATGAAGGGCAAGATTTGAGGGAAAGAAAGCTTAGGGAAACAGGAGATCCCAGCTGGATCCAGAACAGAAAGGGAGAATGAGGAATAACAGACCATGATAAATGAAGACCACATGAGAACAGGAATAGGCAGAGTGCTGGAGAGGTCCCCAGAAATCCACAATGATATATCCTCTGGAGACTGCTGGCAGTGGTCAAGGGAGGGCCTGAGCTGACCTAGTCTGGTGATCAGATGACTAAACACCCTAGCAGTCGTCTTGGAACTCTCATCCAATAACTGATGGAAGTGGATGCAGAGATCCTCGGCCAAGCCCCAGGTGGAGCTCCAGGTGTCCAACTGTTGAGAAGGAGGAGGGACTGCAAGAGCGTGAATTGTTGAACCCAAGATTGCAAAAAGCACAGGGACAAATAGCCGAACGAATGGAAGCACATGAATTATGAACCAGTGGCTGTGGAGGGTCCAGATGGATCAGGCCCTCTGGATAAGTGAGACAATTGAATAGCTTGATCTGTTTGGGTGGCTCCCAGGCTGGGGGACCTGGACCTGTCCTTACTGCATGAGCTGGCTGTTTGGAACCTTGGGCTTACACAGGGACACATGCTCAGTCTGGAAGGAGGGGACTGAACCTGCCTGTACTGAATCCACCAGATTTAAATGAGTCCCCAGGGGTGTCTTGGTCCTGGAGGACATGGGAATGGAGGGGAGGGGCTAGGGGGAAGGTGGGGATGCGGGCAGAAGGGGGGAGGACAGAGGAACCCATGGCTGATGTATAAAATTAAAACACATAATAAAAAAGTAAAATGGTCTAAAAAAAATCAACACTTCTTCATGAAGATTGTCAATATTTCAAAATCTTCTATGAAAATGTTTCTCAACCTTCCTAATGCTGTAACCCTTTAATACAGTTCTTCATGTTGTGGTGACCCCCAACCCTAAAATTATTTTCATTGCTACTTTATAACTGTAATTTTGCTACTCTTATGAATGGTAATGTAAATATCTGATATGCAGGATATCTGACAGGTGACCCCCACAAAAGGGTCATGACCTACATACAGGTTGAGAACTTCCGTACTATGGCAATTGACTTAGGCTTCCTACTGTCTCATAACAACTTTCTTTAATAATTTGATTTTGTTGCTTAAGGAATTTATATTTCATCTGGAATGTCAAATTTATTAGTAGAGATTTATAGTTTTCCAGTAACTTAAAAGAAAAACTTATGGCAATATCCTTTTTCTTACTAATTTTATTTGTACCATTTCTGAGTTTTATCTTGCCTGTGTTTGTCAATCTATCCTCATTTCAAACTCTTTTCAACATAATTTTGTTTCTGTATTCACCTGTATCTGTTTTAGTTTTTACTTTATATTTTTTTTATCCTGGCCAAGTTTCCCATTCTACGTTTTTGTGCTTGTTTCATCATGTGTGTGTGTGTGTGTGTGTGTGTGTGTGTGTGTGTGTGTGTGTGTGTGTGTGTCTGTGTGTGTGAGAGAGAGAGAGTTAAATTTAGCCCATTTTATTCTTTTTTGTTTCTAGGGATATAACCTCATGCTACATTCCCTTTCCTCACTGAATTTGTTCTTTGTAGTCTTATGACAGAATTGGGGAACTATTTGGGCTATGGTCAATGAGTTTTGATATGAAGCACATTTTATTGTGGCTTAGCATTTAGTGGTTTAGCATTATCATGTATATCTCACTTTGTCTCTGGAGTTATTTTTAACTGTGTCAATATGCAAATATTAATATAAGAATATTTGATGTTTCCCCAGTCTACTTTACTGTGGTTGCAGAGAATCATGAGCATACATACTGTAGATTCTTTTCAGGTCAAATAGTGTCTATTCTTATAAATATTTTATGTAAATTTGTACAGAATATCTATCTTTGCTTCCTAGAATATTTTTCCTCACACTCATACATGCAGCCTGATTATGTTGATCAAAATATCTGTATCCTTATTTTTAGTATATTCAATGTGCTAAAGATCTGTCAATTTACCCCCTGAAGCTTATAAATTTTACTGCCTCATTAGATGTGTAAAGGTATATGACTTTAACCATTGCATCATTATTTATTAATATAAAATACCTGTGTTGTTAATGCATATTTTTATTGAAATTTCTTTCACTTGACATTAGAATTAAGACAACTTTCTTTTTTCTATCAATCATTTAATTAATGTATTTTTCACTTTACTTGCAAGTTTCCCCTTTCTGCTTCAGATATACACATTTTGCATACTACACTAGTATTTTATCTAAATTTTATTTAATATCATCTAGTTTGTGTTTGATCTTTTAACAATTGTTGGAGTTAATGATTTACTTTTCAGTATTTTGCCATCTTTTATTTTCTCTTTTAAAATCTTTTTAAGTTTTTTTATTTAATTAACATTCTTTCCATTTATTTTACATACCTACTACAGTTTCCCCTCTCTCCTCTCCTTTCAGTCCCTCATTCCCCTTCCATTTACTCCCTTCCCCATCCACTCCTCCTCCCTCTCCATTCAGAAAGGGGAAGGCCTCCCATGGACTTGAACAAAGCATGGCACATCAAGCTGAGGCAGAACCAACCTCTTCCCCCTGCATTAAGGCTGGATGAGGTAATCCAGCATGGGGAACAGGTTCCCAAAAGCCAGCCAAGCAATCTTACAGCTAGGGGCCCCACAAACAGATCAAGTTATACAACTACTACTCACATGCTGAGGGCCTAGGCTGGTCCCATGCAGGCTCCCTAACTGTTGGTCCTGAGTCTATAAGCTCCCATAAGCTCAGGTCTGTTGTCTCTGTAGATTTCGCCATCATGATCTTGACTACCCTGGCTCCTGCAATCTCTCCTCCCCTTCTTCAATAGGACTCCTGGAGCTTGGCCCCGTGCTTGGCTCTGGATCTCTTCATCTGCTTCCATCAGTTACTAGATAAAGACTCTCTGATGACAATTAGGCTAGTCACCAATCTGATTACAACAGATGGTTAGTTCAGGCACCCCTCTCCACTATTGCTAGGGATTTTAGCTGGGGTCATCCTTGTGGATTCCTGGGAGTTCCCCTGGCACCAGGTTTCTCCCTGACCCTGAAATGGACCCACTATCAAGATGTCTAGCTCAATACTCTCCCTCTCCAACCTGCCCCCAACTTGCCTCCTGTGCCCAGCCTGCCCAACATGCTCCTTCAAGTTCCGTTCCTCTCACCCCTCACTCCACCTCCACTTTACTCAGATCTCTTCTACTTCCCCTACCCAGGGAAATTCATGCATCCCTCCTTGGTCTCTCCCTGCTATCTAGCCTCTCTGGGGCTATGGATTGCACATTGGTTATTCTATACTTCACTTCTAATATACACTTATGAGTGCATATATACCATGTTTGTCTTTCTGGGTCTGGTTTGCTTCATTCAGAATGATTTTTTTTATTAGTTTCATACATTTGCCTACAAATTTCATGAGGTCATCGTTTTTTACAGCTTATTAATACTCCATTGTGTATATGTACCACATTTTCTTTATCCATTTTTTTGGCTGAGGGACACCTAGGTTGTTTCCAGGTTCTGGCTATTACAAATAGAGCTGCAATGAACATAGCTGAGCAAGTATCCTTGTGGTATGATTGAGCATCCTTTGGGTATATGCCCAAGAGTGGTATAGTTGAGTTTTGAGGTGGATTGATTCCTATTTTCTGAAAAACCACTATATTGATTTCCAAAGTGGCTGTACAAGTTTGCATTCTCACCAGCAGTGCAAGAGTATATCTAGGTTTATCTTTCCTTTGGCCTAATTTTAGTTTCTACTATATATATTGGTCTATTTTCCCTCTAATCAGAGTCAAATTGTACATTTTATTTCTATTCTTTTCTAATAATGGTTCATATAAATTTTGATCTATGTACTTAAATCTGTATTTTTCCTCTGTCTCTCCCCCCCCATGTATGTGTGTATTATGCATCACTCTCCATGCTATATTTTGAGACAGACTCTCTCACTGGACCTAGAGCCTAACAATTAAGCTGGACTGGCTGGCCAGAAGGCCCCTGGAATCCTTGTGTCTGTCTCACATGTGCTAGGATTAAAGGCATGCACCACTGTCCCTAGATTTTTACATCAGTATTAGGGATTCAAACCTAGGTCCTCATGTTTGTGTGGCAAACACCACAATGCACTGAGCCACCCTAAAATCCCTTAAATATGTATTAAAAAAACTAACAACAGTATCACTGGCTGACTTCTCATCCTCATGCCCTCTGTACCTGCCCTTACGATGTAAAGAATATCCACACATACAGTCCTGGTTTGTTACTTAAATCACATTTATTATGAACTTAAAGTTAATGTAGCTTATTCATATCTCTCTTAGTCCATGATTTTTTTTATCTTACCTCCCACCTCTACTTTATCATATATTCTTTCCCTTGCTGTCAGAGTAAAACCTTTAGTAATGACTTAAAAGAAGGCCTGGAGGTGGTAAACTGTCTAGGTATCCCATCTTCACACCAGGATGGCAGTTTAGTAAAATATAGGCTCCAAACTTCATAGTTATTTGTCCTCATTACTGTGAAACTATGCTCCATTATCTTCTGCAAACCCTGACTGTTCTGCAGGCAATGTTCCTTTTGTTCCCTTAGGCAGGTTTTCAAGAGTTGTTTCGTTATTTTTAATATTTTATTTTATTTTTAATTCCTAGTCATGGAGCTTTATAATTTTGTTCTTACTTTACTCTTGGTTGGTGTTTAATGATCTTTTCTTGGAGGGGTGTGTGTGTGTGTGTGTGTGTGTGTGTGTGTGTGTGTGCACGCATGTGTGCACGCGCCCCATGCTTACATGCTTTAAGGAGATGGATGGTCACAAGCATTACTTGTTTTCAAATACTGTGTGTTTCTTGTCCTGTTCTTTTGGGAAATAATAACTTTATCCCTTATACATCATACTTTTCCTTTATGTCTCTCAAATCCTGAATTCTTTTACTATAGCCCGAAAAAAATCCTTATTTTAATTTTCAAGACATAACAGATATTTAGCTCATTGTTTTGAGATAAGGAATAAAAAGTGCATATTTAGAACATAATGAAACTCACACTTATTGTTTTCTTCCTAAGAAGGTGTCACTTTCCTCATCATGGCAATATTTCCTTAGTTACACATTTTTGAATGGAAAGGACCTATAATTCACTGAGTATATATATATGTGCTAGATACTGAAATGGATGTTTTTTATGAATTTTTTTATAGATTCTTACACTTTAATAAACAGGATACATAAAGGCAGTTTAATTTGTGGCCAAATTTAAGTGGTACAGTGTACTCTGCATCTTCTAAGGGAATGATATAAAAATCAATACTGAATCTTAAAGTTTTATTACAAGTTAAAATTAACATGGAAATTTCTAATTCATTGATTCTAGAATTCTAAATGGACATTGCTGGTTACCAATATTATATAGGAAATATAGAAATGTTGGATATTTGTTAGGTCAACATCCTGTCCTCTGACAGCACGAAAAGTGTGATGATTCATCTACCAGATCAAGGAACTATTTCATACAATATATTTTTAATAGAAGGTAAAAATGAGATTTATGGCATTTAAGTGGATGTTTAAAAGGATATGGAAGAATTGGGTGGGAAACACAGTAGCGCAGGTTTGATACAGTTGGTCATTTAGATAGTGCCCATTTGGATACAGGAGACAGTTTAGTGATAAACTGTGAGTGGGAAAGCTTGAGGACCTGGGGCCATGCCCACAGAGCCCACTTCAAAATCTGGCATGGTGAGGCAGACATTCAGATCTAGGGGTATGACTGTCCAGCAAGCCTAGCAGAAACAGAAAACTACAGGTTTATTGAGAGGCTTAAAAAACAAAAGTGCAGAAAAACTTCCACAGGTGTGCACATGTGTGAGTTCACCAGCACACAGACATCTTACACACACATACAGGGAGTAGAACAAAAAATATTCATGTCATCCACTGTCATGCCCAATCAAACCAATATGATAAAATTGTATGTATTGATTGGCTAGGATACTGTAAGCACAGAGATATAAACACATGTCTTTTACCTGGAGGTCCAGGAAAGCCAGGTGGACCTTGTATTCCAGGAAATCCTCGCTCTCCTTTTTCTCCAGGCAAGCCAGGTAACCCAATATTTCCTTTTTCTCCCACAGTCACACCAGTCCCATGAGTAGGAATTACCTTTTCATGGAAATAGAAATTCAGGAATTCAATGAAGAAGAAGCTTGCTCTTCTAAATGTAAGTAAGCAGCTACATGTGATTATAATACTGTATTTTCAGACAGTTTTTAGATATAAAGTTCATTAAATCTATCACACAGATTGAGTCTCATTAAGATTGCTACATACATTAGGTCACCTTCATCACTTCTACCCTCCAACCAATTAAGAAACATGTAATAACAATAACTTCAAGCCCAAGGCTTAAAAAACGAGAAGTATTTTTTGTTGCCTCTTCTATATAACTAACAATTAATTCCTCTTGCCATAATCACTCTCCTAATCTCACACTGGAACTTTGCCTTTAAGTTTATTCCCTTGAATTCAAGTGTATTTACATTACACACTTTCCTCAAATCAATCTTTCTATGCAAACCACTTGTCTTAAGGACACTACTTGCTTACTTCTTACTGTACGTACATGATCTACTTGTAATCCTCAATTCCATCAAACTACTTTCAGTATCACTCTTACCTGTTTCTTTGCCTATTATTTCTTGCAATGAATTATCATCGTTCCAGCCTGTCTGAGTTATAATCATTCCACATATATAATGTGCACATTTTTCTTGTTTGGTTTTTGAGACAGGCTTTTTCTCTGTGTAACCCTGGCTGTCCTGAAACTCACTATGTAGACCAGGTTGGCCTCAAACTCAGAGATCTGCCTGCCTCTGCTTCCCCAGTGCTGGGATTAATGGCATGTGCACATTTTTTATCAGTGCTTTTACATATTCCTTTCCAAACATCTGCAGTGCCTTCCCCAAGCTTTTCATATGTCAACTCACATATCACTCTTCCTTGAAAGCATTCTCTTTCAGAAAGACTGCATTTATATAGCTCAATCAATTGACCATGCCCATCTTCTAGATCTTCTCATGATCTACTTGTCTTCTACAGAATTTCACAAAATAGGAATCTTCAAGTTGATTTGTCAGACAAATCAATACCTACTAGCAAATTGTGATATTTCACCTTACCTTGAATGGATGTAAAATGTACCAATGAACAAGTGACTAAAAGTCTCCACGGGAAGGTGTGCTGCACTCTCCTGATTTTACTTTCTCATTTTCTAACAAGATTATTTTCTGGAGAACTGAAATTATGATTTTAAAATGAAAGTAACTAAAAATGATCTAATATTTTTTTAAGTATGGCCTCCTGGGTTTGGTAGTGTTCTAAGTATGACTATGTGAGGGATATTAGCTAAGAAGAACTAAAATGTCAGGGTGTATAGACTAAGTTGAACAGTACTCACTGCTACAGAATTACCAAAACTTCACCCAAAAACATTGGTCGAACCGCAACAGTTATTTTCTTTTTAATCTTGATACACTTGGAAATGTATATGACTTAAATTCTACAATGAATTTAACTATGATGAGAAATTCATAATATCAGCTCCCCTATATTACTATTTCATATAGCACTTTCTTACTTGGTATCTAGAGCCCCCAGAAATCACACACTCAGGAAGGGGAGAGGCGTAAATCAGACAATTACAAATTGAGAAAACCTATTAGGACTAAGTCTGTTTGCCCTGAGCACTGCAGGGGAAGCCACCAATCCTGGCTTCCCCCAGAATTCTTTTTCTGGACCCTTTGTAAGCAGCAATTGCACCACTGGCTGGATGATTAAGAAAGGGGTTGACAACTACAATGCACAACAACGATGTATAATTTTGGACCTTACATATGAAAAAGTAATATATAGGCAGAACCCTATGAGGCTAGCCCATATTGGTTCTTTAAAAGCTATAATGGCTGCTAAGACAATAGAAGTTGGTAATGATTTGGATTTTTATGTTCTGTGAGGAAAAGGTAGGTAGTATATAACTTGTGTGCAAAAATGATGAGGCAATATTAAATTTGGAAAATGAAGAAAAACTTACAAGTCCAGGAGGTCCAGGTGGGCCAATATCACCCTTTTGGCCCTGTTCAATGAAAATAAGAATGACATGAAAACACTGCTTTCCTCAAGAAACAATTGAATTTCATAAAGACTCAGAAGTCATTAATAAAGTAATCAAATACAAAGTACAACATGAGTTAATGAAATACTTGTCTAAGCCTACAAAGACCTTGATGTTGTCTTGGATTTACTGGCTACATAATCTTGACCAACATCAATTAACTTCTCTGGCTTATTTAAAAGCCAAAGATATTAGACAGACTTCTATCAGCAACATTCTTTGTCATTAAGGGAGAAGACAATATTAAATTGTTATTCTACTGGCCAAGGTCAAGAATAGACTTCTCTCTCATACTTCCAGATGCATACTTAGTCTGCATCATGAGTTATTAATTGAAAGACAACCACATTTTAAGTATTTCATGTTTCCCTTTATTCCAATCATGTCTTTTAGGCTAAAGTGAAACTTGGTTCTAGTTTACAGAGAAGTCATCAGTAAAAAGGTAACTTCAGGATATTTCAAGTTTGCTGTAATTTTTTTTCAGTTTGGTTTTGATACAAAGCAGTTAGAGAACAGAGGGCATGGGGGATTGAATATTTTGTGATGTGCTATAAATAAGGAAAACTATGTGCTTCATACATGCTTTCAGAGTCACTTTTAAAACAGGTAACTAAATAAATGACCTCAATCAGGATGCATCAGACCAATGGGAAAACTTCAAAAAATTAGCCACAGATTTACAAATAATAATTGCATACAGAATGGAAAATGTTTAGAAGAGACATTCTAATTTTACAGCTCTAAGCTTTTTGAGTAAGAGAACCATGAATTAGTGCCCAATCCTCTTCTTAAAAGTTCTCCTGACACGTGCGTTCTTGCAGCAAAGGCACTGACATGATAATGGAAATGCAGTCCCATGTATTTCCCCACATACACTGTGATTTAGGGCAATGCAAGAAAATCTAGAGGACAGTGAATAAAAGGGAAAAATGGATAAAGAAGGCATGCATGAATACGAACATAAACTCATCATGATATTTTCATTTATAATTCAGTATCAACAAGGGAACAGTTTATGGTTCTAAGAATAAAACCAGACACATCAAAATGCAGAAATGCTTACCTTTTCACCATGTCTTCCTGGTTCACCAGGGTAACCAGGATCACCAGGCAAACCCTTTAAAACAGAGGATAGGGTGAAATCAGTAAACTTGGCAAAGTGAAGAGATGCCAAATAATCATGTCCTCCACAGAAGTAGTGAGAATACCAACTAAATCAATTCATCAATAGAACAGAAGATACAGGCTGTACAACTATAGTTATCTGATTTGCCAAGCAAAACATATTAGAAAAAGGAAAGTATGTTCAATGAATGGTACTGGAAAGCCTGGATATCAGAAGAGTGAAACTCAATTCCTATCTTTCACGTTGTATAAAACCCAACTCCAAATGGATCAATGACTCCAACATAAGACTTAACACCCTAAAACTGCTAAAACAAAAACAAAAAATGCTTCAAAATATAGGTATAGGCAAAGACTTTCTGAAAAGGATTCTGGTAGCACAGAAAATAAGACCAATATCTGAGGTGGTTTGCATGAGAAAGTCCCTCATTAAGCTTTGGCGTTTGACTACTTGGTGTCTAGTTTGTGGAGGAAGTATGGCACTGGGGGTAGGCTCTGAGGATTCAAACCCTGGTACCCTTCCTAGTGTTCTCTCTGCTTCCCACTTGTAGTTCCAGAAGTGAGCTCTCAAGTTTGCTGTTTCAACTGCTCTGGCTGCTGCTTCTCTGCCATGATAGACCATTATTCCTCTGGAACCTAAGTCTAAATAAACCCTTCCTTCAGTAAGATGCTTTGGTCAGGCTCTTTTGGTACAGCAGTAGAAAAGTAACTAAGACAATTGACAAACAAGATTTTGTGAAATTAAAAAGCAAAGGAAATTCAGTCAACTGAAGAGGTAGTCCACAAAATGGAATAAAATCTTTGCCTGCTATTCATACTCTGACTGAGGACTGTTGTCAGGAATACACAAGGGACTCAAAATGCTAAACACTAAGAAAACAAACAAACCAATTTAAAAATGGGTTGCAGAATTAAAGATCAAGTTCTCAAAAGAAAAAAAAATTTACAGGAGCTGGAGAGAATGGCTCAGTGGTTAAGAGCACCTTTTGCTCTCACAGAAGAGCTGTTGTTAGTTCCTAGCACCCACATGGTGGCTCACAACCATCTAGAACTCCCTTTGAACTCCTCAGTCACCAGACACATACATGATGCACATATATGCATGCAAGCCAAATACATATAAATAAATAAATAAATCTAAAACAAAAGAAAACAAAACATACAAATGGCAAGGAAACAATATATTAGTCAATATCCTTAGTGATTGGGGGACTTCAGATTAAAATGACTTTAACATTCAATCTCAACCCAGTTTAAATGACTGCCATCATGAATATTAGTAATGACAAATGCTGATATAGATGTTGGGAAAGTAGAACACATTGTTGGTGGGAACTTAAACTAGTATAGCAACTTTGGAAATCAGTCTGGGATTTCTCAAAACACTGAAAACTAGCAAAGGACTCAGCTATATCACACCAAGGCATAAGAGACTTTATGTCTTACTACAGACATACTTGCATACCCATGTTCATTGCTGTTCTACTCAGAATACTTAGAAAATGGCAGCCTAGATTCCCAAGAACTGATGAATGTAAAGAAAAATGGAATTGTAAAATTTGTATGTGGTGATATTTTATTTGTATGTTAATAGATAAAGTTTGCCTGGAGATCAGAGGAAACAGCAAGCTGTTTTAAGTAAACACAAAAGTCAGGCAATAGTAGCACACGCCCTTAATCTGATCACTTGACAGGCAGGAAACAGAGCCAATCCTGATGACACACACCTTTAATCCCAATACCAACCACAGTGACCTAGAGGTCTGTACAGACAGGCAGTAACAAGGAAGTGAGGTAGTTAGGCTAAGAGCCAATGAGAGGGCAGAACAGCAAGGCAATAAAAGCCTGGGTAGACAGGAAGTCTTGGCATTTTGGAAACTACAGAGCTGGTGAGGTAAGTGATTGGTGGCTCTCACTATTTCCCTGACCTCTAAGGCTTTCACCACTATATTTGGCTCCGTGTTCTTTATTTAATAAGACCCCTTAGAAATTCATCTACATTTGTAAAAAAATGTACAGAATTGAAAAAAGTAATTATTCTAAGTGAGATAACCCAGGTTCCAAACTACAGATGCCACATGTTCTCTCATATGAGGATCAATTCTTTATTATGGTATGTCTCATGTATAGTACCTGTACAAACCAGAAAACAGGGAAAGAAATGGGGGTACAGAGAGGTTACCTTAAAGGATGGGGGCATGATAATAGACCACAAGGAAAAAGAAAGTAAAGAGAGGGGGCTAATGTGTGCAAAGGCTTAGGCAGGGATAGAGGGGCAAGATTGGGGGAATAAAGATGTGGGTGGGGGAAGGCTTGACAAGGATAAAGGGATATAAAGAAAACATTTGAAAAGCAAAGTATTTCCATTTGTGTGATAGCAGCTTGACTTATTGTGGGATGTCACCAATTACCCTCTGAATGGATTCAAAACCCATTCAAGGTGAGGCAGGTGGGAAGAGGGGAATGCAATGCCTGGTAGTATAAGCCTGGCTAACAACCCAAGTTTGAAGAGGAAGTAGGATCATGTAGTAAATGGTTTCTATGGTTAACTTCCTTACATATCAGCAAATGCTTCCTAAATACCTCTGCCTATACCTATAGATACAAGCGGTCCCCAGCCTTAATCAGAGAAGCCTCGCCTAACAATGAACAGTGGTGAATGCAGACACTCATAGCGGGTAAAGATACAGAATATAAGTGACAGATGCAGGCCCAGTCACAAACAAGTCACTTATACCACCCCCCTAAGGCTCAGGGAACGTTTGGATGAGGAGGCAGGAAGTATGTAAGAGCCCAAAGATAGGGTGAAGGGTTACTAAATGCCAACCTCGAGACTTAATTCCACTACTATAATCATTAACTCACTTCAGCTGTAGCTGCCTGCACTGTGACCACACAAGACCAGCCCAGACATACAATCAGTCAGAAAAAAGAGGAGGGAATCATGGCGTCCTATCCTCTGCCTCTAAACTATTGACTTTTAATAGATTCTGCAGGAGGAGGAATCACTGTCTTTAGTTATGTGCCCTCCTCTGCTGAGCCCATCAGGCTCTAATGGAGAGCTCCAAACTCAGCCTTACCAAGGGCCTCAATTAATCTCTCTGGGCCACAAAACAAAATGAATAGACATGAACATGAGAATTATTTGTGTAGAGGTATGTGGGAGATGAGAGTGGTCAGTATGCAAGATGTACATCTATGGAATGGTAAATCATCATCATCATCATCATCATCATCATCATCATCATTATCAAATGTGAAGTGACCAGCCCATCTCTGCTCCTGCCTCCATGTCTTCCCTGAATGCTGCATATCTTCCCCACCATGGTGGACTGTATCCTTCTGTAGAAGCTTTTTTTTTTTTATGTCATTATAGCAACTGGAAAAGAATCTAAGATGATAAAGCATACCTCATTACATCTGCCTTAAAACCGGAGATATTTCAAATTTATATTCAAAATAGTTACAATTTTCAATCATTTAAGCTATTACCAAACTCCATACTGTGTGCCCCCTGTTTTTTAGCACCACCTACAAATAGTGCAAACATTACCAAATGCTATTGGTTGTTGTTTTTGAAGGAAAGGACCATAGCTACTCACTGGGACTCCTGGTTGGCCAGCCTCTCCATCTTTGCCTGGTTTACCCTGTAGGATACAAAGCAATGGCAGAGCAAGAGCAACAATTTGTTAGTTAGAAAGTACGAAGTTAAGGACTATAGCAATCATCAGTCCATCGGTCCTGCCTTGAACTATATAAACAGACCTTTGAAATGACAGTTATTATAATAAGTTATACCTGTAGTGATATTTTTAGGCAATGAAATTAGGATTCAAAAAGAAAGAAAATATTCCCACATGTGTGTTGTGGAAATTTAACTGTGTAAAGATGTGTTACATTTGTTCATGCTGCATTTGTTTAACAATGTAAGGATGTATGTTTAATTATGTAAAGATGTGTTGCATTTGTTTCACCTTGCCTGCTTAAGGCACCTGATTGGTCTAATAAAAAGCTGAATGAATGGCCAAATGCTAGGCAGGAGAGGGATAGGCAGGGCTGGCAGGCAGAGAGAATAAATAGGAAAGAGAGAATAAGGAGAAGAGAATGAGGGAGAAAGGGAAATGCTCAAGGCCAGAAGCCAGGCAGCCACCAGCCAGAAATGAGAAGCAGTGAGGGTAAGATATACAGAAGAAAGGAAAGGTAAGAAGCCCCAAGTCAAAACATAGGTGAAGAGAAACAGGTTAAATTATAAGAGCTAGCAAGGAACAAGCCTAAGCTGAGGCTGAGCATTCATAACTAAAAATAAGTCTCCATGTCATGATTTGGGAGCTGGTTGGTGGCTGAAAAAAGAAAGCCTGTACACGTGTGCATATTTAGAATTTCTACAAACACTAGTAATGGTCACAACACTTACTCTTTTGCCTGGCTCTCCTGGCTCACCTTTTTCACCTTTCACACCACCAGGAGGACCCTGCACATCAACAGTAGTTTCATGTTAGTTCATGAGATATTGTATTTCAATACCAGTTCATATTAAAAGATTCTGAAGCATTTTAGAATACTTACTGGAGGACCAGGTATTCCTGGAGGGCCTGGAGGGCCTCTGTCACCAGGAACTCCCTATGCAGGTATAGGGGGAATTAAAGCACATTAATACCAGAATATGCATTCTCACTGTAACTACTAGAATTCAGTAGAGTTATAACTACTGGATATGTTTAATAATGTGAAATTTAGGTTCATCAGATATAAACAGACAGCAGAATGTTTTAATTTAAAGCTGAAATCTGTTAGGGAACATAATATAAAATTCTTTCTTCAGTTAATATCTAGGATCAATATGAGCTAAATAACAAGATATGTCATAAGAATTCTTTTCATTCATGTAAAGTATTTTACAAAAAGCAAGAGAAAAGAATATAAAACTAGAAGATTTGTGGGCTATAAAACAATGTATCTTTTCACAGATAATTAAGTGGTTTAATTCATATTGATAGTAGATTTTAAAATCATTTTTTGTTTTCAATATTCTTATTAGCATTTAAGTGAATTAACATGCATATAATCTTGTCTGTTTAAAGGTAGGTCAACATATGCTAAAAGAACATTTGATCTTCTTGTGTAGCCTCAGAGAAATCAAGTATCATATAATGACAATCTACCTTAGCAGGACCTGATCTTAGCCATGCATATAAATCAAGGAGCAAAAATAGGAACAACCCAAATGGTTATCAGCTAATGAATAGGTAAGTAAAAGATTTACTATATTCACACAATGGAATATTATTTAGCCATAAAAAGGATAAACTACTGCTGCATGCTAAAAAGTAACTGAACTTGCAAACATTCAGTCATATAAAAACAACCAGCAAAGAAGGCCTAATTCTGTTTTTATGAAACACCAACAATAGATAATCTACAGGGTAAAGAAATAGAAAATGGAAAGTTAGGGGAGAATATGAAACAAAAACTGATAATATGCATGAGTTTTTACACAGAGGTGATGAGAATTTTCTAAGAGTACATTGTGGAAGTAGTTTGACTATCCTGTGAATACTAATGAATTATATATTTTAAGGATCAATCATTTGGCATGAAGATGATATCCTGATAAATCTATTGTTAAAATTTTAATTATTCAAAGTCCTTGTTATTGAAAGAACATGCACATTTAAGAGTACATGTCTATATATAGTTCATTTTAACATAAAACAAGTTTTTAAATTTTTCATAATTTTAAAAAATTTGATTAAAGGAATTATAATTGACAAAATTGTACACATTATGAATGCATGATGAGGGGCAGAGGGGAGGTGGGGGAGGGAGTGGAAGGAGAGGAGGGAAGGGAAACTGTGGTCAGGATGTAAAATAAATGAAAAAAACTGATTAATAATAAAGAATGCACAATGTGATATCTCAGTGTACCTACGCTCTGTGAAAGGATTACTACAAGCAAGCTAATTAACACATCTACAACAAAAATCATCAAATTCCCCTCCATGGGGGCTTACCTGATCTCCTTTCTGAAATTCTAGATCAATTGGTCTTTTCTGTTCACTGATCTGGCCAGGTGGACCAGGTGGGCCCTGAAGACCTTGCTCACCCTATTTACATAGCAAAAAATACATCGATATATAGCAGTCTGCTATGAGTAATAATATACATAAACTGTGTCCACTGTAAAAAGCAGGGGAATGAAAAATACAGAACAAATAAATGAGTGTGAATACAGAAGCACAGAGGCTGAACAACCAATTCTTCTTCTTTACTCACTTTTTCACCTTTGGGTCCCTGGAAATTCAAGCCCATGTTCCCCTGAAGAGAAAGTTTCAGTTTAAATTCTCATTAACAAAAAGAAAAACTAATCTACATAAAATAAATGATGTAAGAAGAAAAAACATTACCTTTGGTCCTGGTGGTCCTGGTGGTCCAGGAGGGCCCTTAGAAGACACAGAAATGAGAAAAAAAAACATTATATTAAGAGGTTTCTTTCAAATTATTTGGTTTCATAAAATGTGACAACTGAAAGGACCCTTCAAACTATTTTTAAGACTGGGGATATAGCTCAGTGATAAAGCAACTGCATACCAAAGGAGGTGCCACAAAAAATCCTATTTTTCCTCTTCATTGTATGATTGTCCAAAACACACAGTTAAGTGATTAAAACAATCTAGACAAATGGAGACAGCTCTGGTGACCTGATGGGAATTGACAGGGGTAGAAAGTTCGGATTGATATGAGAGAGGGAGAGGCAGCACAAGTACCAAAACCAAATAACTGAATGAACGTGTTTGGGGGTTTTTGTTTGTTTTTGCTTTTTACTATTATGTGTACAGTGTCCACGTGTCCAGTTCTCATTACAGATGGTTGTGAGTCATCATGTGGTTGCTGGGAATTGAACTCAGGACCTCTAGAAGAACAGCCAGAGCCTCTTAACCTCTGAGCCATCTCTCCAGCCATGGAACATGTTTTTATCAGAATTATGGGTAACAAAGTATCTAAAACAATGAAGTTCATTTTTAGGAAGAACATACTCTTTTCTTTCTTTCTTTCTTTCTCTCTTTCTTTCTTTCTTTCTTTCTTTCTTCCTTTCTTTTGCTCTCCCTCCCTCCCTCCCTCCTTCCTTCCCTCCCTCCCTTCCTTCCTTCCTTTCTTTTTCTTTCTTAATTCTTTCTTTTTTGTTTGTTTCTTTTTGAGACAAGATTTCTCTGTGTAACAGCTCTGGCTGTCCTGGAACTCACTTTGTAGACCAGGCTGGCCTCAAAATCACAGAGATATGCCTGCCAGAGTGCTGGGATTAAAGGCATGCATCACTGTGCCAGGCCACGCGCTCATTTTTAAACCAGCAGATAGATACTTCCTGGTTACCCTCCATAACTATATAGTAAGACCCAATTATTGAAGACACCTCATGCTTTTGCTGTAGTACACAGAGAAACCATTCTCAAACACACCAGGAAACTTTCTTCCTGCTGGCCAGATTTCATAGTGCCAGAAGATGCTATATAGAATGCTGGGAGAGAAAACACATCAATGTGCAATAGTGGCATGACTGTGATTGGGTAACTAGTCATTATCTGATTGAATTCGAGGCCTGTTCCACAGGGGGGAAAAATGCCATACCTCAAACCGTAACCCTAGTCAAAAGCCTGTGGCTGGGGTGGGCTTAGGCCCAATGGTAGAACCTACTATTATTATTTTTCTAAATGGTCATGCTGTCTACATGCCTTTTGGATATTTATTTTTATACCCATAGATCTGGATTGTCTTTAACCTTGGTTAGAAAAGCTCCTTTTTTTTGTATTAGGGAGTAGTCAATGGGAGACATATATGACTAGTCAAAGTCCAGAGAATAAGAGACTGAGTGCTGAGCCCTAAACTCGACATCTGTATCAACACCCTCTCCCAAGGTTCAGGGGACATTGAGGAAGAGAAAGTAAAAGACTGTAAGATCTGGAGGATGAGAAAGAGAGCTGTGAAATGCTGTCTTCTAGACATGGCATTACTATTGCACTTTCAAACTCACAGAAACTGGGGTTACCTATACAAGACCATCACAAGATAATGCCAGCAAAAACTTAGTATATATAGGGTAGATGACTTCCAGGCCCCACCTCTCCTTGAGGAGCTCTCATCAGTTGATGGTTGTTAGAGAAGGGAGAAATCATCCTTTCTTGATAGGATTTCCATGCTCGGGTGGATGGCTTCACATCCATATACTTAAAGGGTTACTTTTTAAAAACATGAAGTTGGGAGGGGAAAATGTTGACTGAGATATGGGAAGAGTTATAGGGGAGATATGGGGGATAAACATGATCATATTTCAGTGTACACATGTACGGAATTCTCAAGAATAAAAAACTTTTTTAAAAGAAAAGTTAAATGGGCATTTCTTTGCCTATGTTGATACTTTTAATATCATCATTCTCTGTGTATACCTCAGTGTCATTTATAAGACATTGCTTCCTCCGTTGAATAAGGGACTTTTGAAGGAATATACACAAGTGTGGATTAATAAGTTAAGTAGTTTACAAGGGTTAAAGAAATTCAGGGTTTGATACCAGACCCAGACAACACCAATATTGTAACAGCAGACCTATGAAGAGATGCCATAGCCCAGAGTCCCCTGCATTGCAGGATGTTTATAATTAAAATAAACTGAAAGGGAGGGTATGCATTTAAGCCTTTCCCAAAGAGGTACAATAGGTTCTTCTGGAATTAAGCACACATTATTTCCTCTACTTAAGAGTAAGAACCGATTGTCACAAACAAAAGTGCATTATCCATACATGTATAATCAAAATTGTCACTTAAATACATAGTCTATAGGATACAAAATGGCATGTGAAAAATTACTTTGACAGGAATCCAATTTTGTTGCCTTTTTTAAAAAGAGATAACAGCAAAGATCTAACTTAAATCATAACTAGGATGAAATCTAAGAATTATAATAGGATTTATTATCTTTAACTTTTTCTGCACTAGAAAGATCAGGACCTCATATGTACTAAACAAGCATTCTACCATTGATCTATATGTCCAGCTTCCTTGTCACATATTTACTTCTATGTGTGTCATTTTTTTACCTCTATGAAAACATAGGAGCTTTGCTTACTTAGAATACACTCTTCACCATAACAGAGTCACCATTAAATAACAAAATTAAAGGCATGAATATTAAAATTAAGTTAACTTTCAAGTAATACAATCAGTAATCATGTTTTTGAGTCAGAAAACAAAGGAGGAAAATACAATTACAAAAACTTACCATTAAACCTGGTGGTCCTGGAGGACCACTTGGCCCTGATATACCCTTGGGACCAGGTGGACCCTGTTATAAAGGGAGTAAATAAAATGATGAAAAGCAAAATCCCATAAACTTAACCATTTATTTTATAAAGAAATAAAGGTATGCAACTTAAGATATTTTCATAAGTCTATACCCTGCAATATTATCAGAACTTAAAATTATACAAACAGAAGGGTTAAGTAGCTTATAAAGTAACTCAATAAAAGATATTGAATACAGATTTCAGAAAGATTATGTTCTACAATAACAGATAAAAACATACAATAAATACATAATGAAAAACTATAAAATAAACTACAACCAAACAATTTGAATGAATCTTAACAAGCCAAGGAGAGAAGCATTATAAAATGTATATGAATATAATATAATATAAAGGAAAATTAATAGAGTTTAGGGAATTAAGCTGCTTTAGAATCAACAGTTTATTCAGGCCACTAATGATATATTGAGAGAATCCAAAAGAATGTGGCTGCCAGGTAAAAACCTATTGATTCAAAATTATTTGTGATGTTTTAGTTCTTAAATATTCTGTAAGGTTTTAGTGTTCCTTTTGCATTGTATCAGCATAGAATCTGGATATACTGTTACATTTTTATCTTAAATATTTATAATAAATTCCATGAGCTCTCAAGGGCAAGATAGAACAAACTTAA
This sequence comes from Onychomys torridus, assembly GCF_903995425.1. Lineage (NCBI taxonomy): Eukaryota > Metazoa > Chordata > Mammalia > Rodentia > Cricetidae > Onychomys > Onychomys torridus. Next base: position 123,751,232 of record NC_050466.1, on the reverse strand, counting down.
GAGAGTAATATCAAGTAAAGAATGAAAAGAGAAAACAAGAAAAAAATATCCCAAACATTGTATCTTGGCGATCAAGATACAATAGCAAAATCTCATGATTTTATTTTTGGTAAAGGTACTGATTCTCATAAATAGACTTACTCCTCTATAAATACTCAAAAACCATTGTTGATTTTCTGTATATTATCTATAAAGTAACACAATCTTTTTTTAAGATTACACTTGATGTTTACCATACACAAATTACATTCCTTCAGCCTTCAAAGTATGTATGCTCAGGTATCATGCATAACTGATACTCCTACAAATGGCATTTTGGATATCTTAAAAGAGAAATCAATGATTTTGGTTTGTGAATAAAAGCACATTTACAATGGACTCTACTGCTACCTATAGCATAAGAAGAATGTAGGAAATTACTTTTGATCCCACATACACAAATATCTATGGACACTGGATATAAAGGTAAACAAATGCAAATACAGCTTGTTAAAAGCCTCCCTGTCCCATGTTGTATTTTTTAATTTTAGAATACATTGATGCCTTGAAAACTTCAAATGATAATTTGTATAATTAAAACAGGGAGTACTGAAGGGTCAGGACTTGCATGATCCTCGGATTTAATCATGTAGTGAAGAAGAAAATCCCTATATGCTTACTTGTATTCCAGGAGGACCTGGGTATCCTTGATTACCCTTTGGTCCTGGCAGTGATGACATGATTATACTACCTGGTTCCCCCTAAAAGAAAGCAACAATATAAGTTATAATCATTACTATACATGAAAATCATCAAGAGCATAAATAGTAACCTGAGAGTTCATTTTAGTGCATAAATACAGTGAAAGATTAAGTATACCAATAACATGAACAAATTTACCTCTGAAAAGTAAATTAAAAAGTATCCTTGGTATACTTAAGTATAGTAGATTTATTAGGAGTTTGTGACACTTTTAGCTATCCATTAATTAAAAACATGTATTAGATATAAAATATTTGTGGAGAATTGTGTTAGGCTCTGGGCACTTAGTAATAAAAAATGTAGAGCTTCTTTTCTCATGAGGTTAACAATATAATACAGAAACATAAACCACAGTAAGTAAACAAAATAGTAATATTTTTTATCACAGTCTCTAAAGTAAAACAAAATGGCATAGTGATTGATAAGTAATACAAAGAGTTAGCTAGATAGTAAAATAAGAGTAACATGTGCAAAGAACATGTAGGTCTCAATCTTAAGGATAAGTGTAACTTGCCACAAGTAGCTGAATGCTGCACTGGTTCAGTGGTAGACTGCTTATCTAGCATGCATGAAAACTGGTATAAAAATAATAATAATTTTAAATTCTCAAATGAGCTAAATTCAGACTAGTGGTACTAGTGATCCAGGAAAAAATGCCCTAATGTAAGGCCATCACTACAACAATAACCAGCAAGACAAGATATAGATATGGGTACAGTAATGGCATTACTGCTATGGAGTTATTCAACTGATCTCTGATTAGTTTTAAGGCCCACTCCACAGTAGGAAACTCATACCTGGTAGTGTATGTCTGGCCAAGAGCCCATTGCTGGGATGCTAATAGGCACCAATGAATATACCTAGTACTAAAATTTTGTTAAATCGACATAGTACCAAACCGCCCTCTAAATTCATATCTTATCAATTCAACCCTTAGATTTCATGAGAGAAGTTTCTTTTTGTGTGGAGAATGGTTAATGCAGAAGCTACAACTGATCAAAGTGTAGAGAATAAGTGTTAATGGAATGCTCAATCATAATGGGGAAATTTGTATCACACTCCTCCCAAGATTTAGGGAACTTCATGGAAAAGGGGTCACAAAAATTGCAAGTGCCTGAAGTTAAGGACTAAGGCAAAACTGTGTCTTTAGGGCATAATGGAATCCACAGTAGCTGTGGTTGCCTGCACAAGACCTGCACAAGATTAAGCCAGTCAACATTGCAGCATGGAAAGAGGTGGGTCTCATGAGGCCCCTCCCCCTATCTGAGAAGTTATTGATAGCAGATGGCATCTGGGGGAGGGAGAATCAATTATGTTTAAGGGTATGGCTCCTGGCAGGGTGATCATGCTTCAGTGGATGGACCTACACTCACAAGAATATGAACAGCACAACTTGAACTCAGTGGGCTATGGGGGAAAAGGGGGAAGAAATGGAGTATAACAAGGTGGGAGTGGACCTGGAAGAGTGAGGGCTGAATAAAAACAAAACACATTGAATGTATATATTTTCAAAAATTAATAAAAACACAATTAAAGAGTCATGTAAAAGTCATGCAATTTATACTGAATTATATATATATATATAATATTATATATGGCGATTCAATGGATAGGGCAGGATTATTTGAGGGTTAACTTCTGACATGCTAATCTGAGCATCTGGGAGATATTTAAGCAGAGATTTTAAGGCAGTTGTTGAACACATACATCTTGAACTCCAAGAGAAAAACACAGAAAAACTAATTTGAAATTATATAGATTGTCAGTAACTACATAATCATCAATAAATACTGTGGACATTATTAATGTCACCAGGCATAGAGGAGAAGGAAGAGTCAGGCCATGTTCTTGATGACTGCTGAACAAAATAGAATTAACCTATATTAAAGAATGCAGGACTGTCAGATGCACAAAGAAAAAAAAAAAAAACTATGAAACTAGAGTGTTACAGAAGCCAGAGATAAAGAATACACATCTAGAGAGAACCAACAGTCAATCCTAACAAAGTACAAGAAGATAAAGTCTGAAGGTGTCAGAAAAGAAATATCTGAGCACCAACACATACCTTTTCAAGAATATCAGTATAGAAAATTGCACAATATATTACTTAGAGTGTTTCTCCATGTGTAGCTGCATAATTTCTATATGTATTCATTTAGAGGCAGAAGTTGTAGTTACAATCCTACTGCAGTTGCAGACTTTCTACGTATTTTATTCAAACTGTTTATCTTCTCAGCATGAGTGCTTACCTTCATACCTGGGATCCCAGGAGGTCCCTATTGTTAAAAAGAAAGAAGGGAGTTTTATACAAATTGGGCAGGGGTAAAAAAAAGAACCACATGCTATACAAAAGAAAAACAATCTGAATAAACTTCTATGGAGTCACTTCATAATATTTATGTTTTAAGTAACATTTATATTAACTAGCATAAAATCCATGGTTTTATTCAATAGGAAGCCCTTTTAGCCATTTCTTTAAAAAAAAAAAAACACTTTTGTTTGCTACTTTAAATATGTGACTTGGTTCCATATGAACGAACTTTGTATTCACACATTTTCTGTTAATTCCTGAGTTCATTTTAATTCTGAATTTTAAAACTTACTGGGGGACCTTGTAAACCAGGAAACCCAGGACTGCCTGGAAATCCACGTTCTCCCTAGGAGTTAAAAAGAAAGAGTATAGAGAAAGACAAAACAGTAAATAACTGCATGAACAATGACTTTCTTTAAAAGTTATTTGAAACATACCAGATTACCAAAAATTCATTAGCATCATCCTACATAACAATTCATCCTACTAAGATACTCTCAGCCCTACTCATCTACTCCAACCAAAGCTAAAGGGGAAACGCTACCACAGTCATTTGCTTTTGAAAAATCTATTTTGAGAACATCACACTACAGATTTCTGATGATTGCTACATTTAATGGTTAATGATTTGCCCCAATTTCCTGACTATGTGTATACCTTCTTATTTCAAGCTTACCATTTCATTTTTCCTTTATTGTAAAGTATTTCAAATTATTTTTGTAAAACGAAAAGATAGCAAGGAAAAAGGCTATTAATGGCACCAAGAAGACAGTAACAATGGTTCTAGCAATTGCAGGCCATTATATTTTTTAGGCACCCAATTTTTCTCATTCACTGTTGTAAAGTAGCAATATAGACATTTGGTTTAGAAACCAGTTAAAATAGAGGTAGAAGAACACCATCACAAATTCCTTTCAAGTACCTATGTATGCTATAGCAATTCTAGGAAAAAACTGTCAGAAGGTTTAAAATGGTAAAATTACTACACCTCTGAGTTTTTGAGTTATTGTCAAACGGCCTTCTCTGCATCATCTTTTATACATGGAAAAGGTAGGTTCAAAGAGAGAGGAAGCAGCTGCATATCAAGTTTAGAAGACATTAAGGAAAAAATAACCCATACATTGTGGATGCAACATTAGGATTCATATTTTATATACCTAGTGAGAAATGTAAGACAATTCTAATCTGGCAGTATGCACAATAAAATCACTAATCATTTAATTTGTATAAAACTTATTACATAAATAAATTACATAAATTTATTGTTAGATCTAGGAAATGACTACTTTTAATTATACAATACATTGTACCTGCATGTGCATTTGGCCTCCCCATTTAAAACTTTGAGCACTGGTCTTCTTGTTGCATAAGGCATGCTGAACACACTCTCTCTCTCTCTCTCTCTCTCTCTCTCTCTCTCTCTCTCTCTCTCTTTTTAAAAAAAAAGAAAAAACAAACAAAGAAACAAACAGACCAAAACATAGCTATGTCACCAGAACAGGAAAAAGAAAGTAGTTTACTTTCTCAGGAAATTTGTTCATTGTCATATGTTGGTACTATCGTCAAAGACTGCCTGAGCTAGAATGAAGGGCACAAATCTCTCAATCTGGACACTTGCCTTACAAATAAATCTATACATTAAAAAATTATAATTGTTATGGAAAGCATGTACACATTTAGTCCTAGAACTTTGGGAGGTAGAGGCAGTTGGATTTCTGTCAGTTTGAGGCTACTCAAGGCTACATAGTGAGACTCTATGTCAAGAAAAAAAATATTATTGGCAAGAGTTACAGAGACTTGGGAAATACTTGGGTTGAAAAGTATTGTGTTGATTTTATGTGTTTTAGAAATTCTCAGAAAACATGTTCATTGTAATGCAAAAAGTTAAAGCACACATTCTAATGTAAAAATTTGGCATACATCATTAATTAAAAAGATATAGGGTAGATGTAATTTTATAGAATATTATGCAGAAAGTAGAAAATGCTCAAAAGATAAATATAAAGTAATAATACATTTACATGAAAGAAAGAGGCTACAATATATCAATTTACAAGAAGAGAAAATTTTGCTCATTGTACATTAATGTCAAATTTTTCACTCAAAACAAGAAAAGTGACATTATCTAAAGTTTTTTTTTTCAAATTGTTAAATGCATCATTTTTGCTTATGAAACAGTTGTAGTTTTCACAGTAACATTTAAGTAAGTTAAAAAAATAAAGCATGAATCAGTGAAATGGTTTGGTAGGTAAAGGTATGTGCCTGCGGCCAAAGTACAGACAATCTGAATTTGATATCCATATCCTACATGGTGCAAGGAAGTAATCTACCCCCATAAGTTGTCCTCTGGCTTCCACATGTGTTCCATGGCATATGGGAACCCCTTCCTCCTCTATATAAATAACATACAATAAAATTTTTTAAACTTAAAGCATTCAAAATTTAAATAGTACCTATTTGTAAGGCAAAATTAATAACAGACATTGCTCATAACAACTTCTATAGTATGTGAAATACATATATCCTAATTCACTTTTAATATTCATACTAATTTGCATAAAGGTTTGCAAGGAACTTCTAATGCAGTACATTATCCCTACTAGTTAAACAGGCTCAAATAAACTACTGATATCTAAAATACTGAAAATGTTGATTTAGAAACAAAGCCATTCTATCTCTTTCAGACTAAGTCTATTATGATCAACATACTGTCCACAATTAAGTTCAATAAACCTCACCTTGGTTCCATTGCATCCAGGGATACCTTGAGGTCCTGGAGCTCCGTCAAGGCCTGGCATTCCCTTTGAAAAGGCATATAACACATTTATGGTACTTCTTAGATTACTTTTTAGAGGACTTTAAAATAATCAAAATCATACTTACGGGAAGACCTGGTGTCCCTGGAAATCCAGGAAGTCCAGGAGGACCCTGTAACAATAAAGAAATCCCTTGAGCAAATGATGAGGCTGTTGTAAAATGTGCCTTACTGTTACCAACCAATATTGGTTTAGTAACTATAGAAAAGCTCTTTCATGTAGATGTTTTTCTTATTAAATTTTTAATTCATTTTGCATATCAACCAGAGTTTCCCCTCCCTCTTCTCCTCCCACTCCCCCCCCCATGTCTTTTCTACCCCACTCCCAATCCACTCCTCAGAAAGGGTAAGGCCTCCCATGGAAATCAACAAAGTTGAGGCAGGGCCTAGCTCCTCTCCCAACATTAAGGCTAATTGAGGCATCCCACCATAGGGAATAGGTTCCAATAGCTGACTCATGCACCAGGGATAGATCCTGGTCCCACTGCTAGGGGTCCCACAAAGAGACCAAGCTACACAACTGTCACCCATATACATATAGATGCATTTAAAATCCATTTTATAGAAAACTAGAAACTCCTGACTGTAGGTATGTTCTTCATTACAGTTAGTAGCTGAAAGAAAAGAGGTAGATGAAATGTCTGTTTTAACATACAAAATTCTTTCAGGTTTGTGAATAATGAATTTACTAGATGAGAGGGTAATGTCCTCCCGCTGAGGGTATTAATGTAACTAACCCCAAATCTCTTTCAGTTAAATTTCCCTTTCAGGACAGGCAAAACACAACTTGTCAACTATTTCTGTTGGTGAAGATATAGGGAAAATAGTATTCTCATATGTGCTGTGAATGTGGACTCAAATGTTATGGCAGGAATAGCTACCAAAATTGACACACACACATACCCTTTAACCTAACAACTGACTTACGTGTATCTAACCCAGAGGCACACTACAAACTAGAAAAGACAATATGATATTTAAGGTTTGTGACTGCAGCATTATTATAGCAAGGTTTGGAAAAAAGAGCAGAAGATGTTTCTGGAATATTGTATGCCAGAAAGCAAGAAAGTCTCGGCAATCAATGACTACTGTAAAAAGGACAGTGGGCAGGAATAAAACTTGAAAAGGCTTCTACCAGGTCAAGGATGGCATAAAATGGGTTTCAATAGAATAATATACATGGTGGTATGTTGTGGGAAATATTAGTTGAAGATGTATTATATTTGTTTATGCTGTAGAATATTTGTTTAATGATGTGAATATATGTTACATTCCTTTATGTTGCATTAGTTTAACTCTGTGAAGCCGTGTTACTTTGCCTGATTTGTCTAATAAGGAGCTGAACAGCCAATAGCAAGGCAGGAAAAAAGACAAGGGGCTGTCAGGTAGAGACAATAAATAGAAGGAGAAAAAGAGAAAAAAAAATGAGGAACAAGGAAAGGGAGATCAAGGAGTAAGAAAAGAAGGGTGCAGCCACCCAGCTACACAGTCAGACACTGAATAAAAAGGAAAGAAAAGATATACAGAAATAGAGAAAGGTGAAAGCCCAGAGGCAAAAGGTAGACAAGATAATTAAAGAAAAGCTGGCTAGAAATAAGCCAAGATAAGGCTGGACATTTATAAGAGAAATAAGCGTCTGTGTGTGACTTATTTGGGAGCTGGTTGGTGGGGCCCACAAAGATCCAAAAGAGTGAAGAGTGAAAACAACAGACAACAGTAGTACACACCTTTAATCAAAAATATAGTTGTTAATAAATACTGAACATACTGAAGTTTTCATTGGTAAAGTGGAAGATGTGAGGGATTTACTTTAAAACATTTGCAAAAATAGTGGTTGTTTAGAGACAGTAAAATGTCAATGTTCAATTGTTTTGAAAGTAACAATAAGCATAAGGAAGTTTAACCTAGTATGTACTCTCTGAATTTGTCTAAACTTAATTTTTTTTCACTTTTAAACTTTGTATATCTAGAGCAGTCTGGGCTGAGTGGTGGTGATTCACATCTTTAATCCCAGCACTTGGGAAGCAGAGGTAGGCAGATGGATTTTTGTGAGGCAAACTTGATCTACAAATTGAGTTCCAGGACAGCCAGGGCTACACAGAGAAACCCTGCCTTGAAAACACAAAACAAATAAACATCATCAACAACAAAAGAGTGGTCTGTAAGCTGAGACCTAAAAATACAGGCTATCATATCAAGCACTTCTAAAATTGTACTTCAGAAACAGAAACAGGGTCTACTGAATACCCCCAGTAACCATTAATAAAATGACCAATTCTTTTTAGTTTCCACAGTGCTTAGCACATGGTAGCTATAAATGGTCATTGTGAGCTACAGTGCTATTATTATAAAGAGTTTCAACGGCACATGATACCAATTTACTACAAAAATCAGTTATACCTGACAAACTAAAGGTTTCAACTTTCTTATTTTTTTCCAGTACTGTATCTACACAAGTCATAAATACTGTATAAGGCAACCTACATGGATTTTTCGTTTTGGCTTTGGTTTTGAAATTTATCGAGACAGATTCCAATTCTTTACCCAATGGTGGCATGGAACTCATGAAAATCTTCTTGCTCAGCATTCCAACTGCTAATATTACAAGTATGATGTACCAAGTTGAGATACCACATGCTGCTAAAATTATATAGCAAATATAATGTTTTTAAAGATTTGTGCACAATTTACTTATCTAAACATTTGAATATCAAAGAATTACAATATATGAGGGTGTAATAATAATCTATACATAAGCATGCTATGTAACCATCCATGCATTTAATAATCAAAGTAAGAGATACTATCATATAAACAGAAGTTTGGAGCAAAAAGAGATCTTGCAGATATACTCTTTACCTTTAGCATGTGAAGAAACTAAAGTTCAGACAAGATAGATCTTGTCTTTGGAAAAACTATCACCCTCTAATTCTTCTTATTCTTCTTCTTAGTGATTTTTTAGACAGTTTCTCTGTGTAGCCTGGCTGTCTCATTATGTAGATTAGGCTGGTCTTGAACTCATAGACCTGCCTGGCTCTGCCTCCCAAGTGCTGGATTTAAAGGTTTGTGCCACCATGCCGGGGGCCTCAGTATTCTCTAATTCTAAAACCAGTCATATGCATACCTTTATCAGGTAATTTTTCCAGAGCAACAGGACAAGAATTTAGACAGAAATTAGTAACAACAATTGGGACCATTGTTGTGATAAAACTGCCCATGCAGTTCTTAGGCCATTGAAACTGCTTTTCAGGAGGAATGTGGAAGAGCTGAAACATTCAGTTAGAAATGTCCCTAAAATGCTATAAGCAGAGCTGGGAGGAATGAGCAAAGTAGGGGCTGGTCATTGAGATGTCAGAGTGAACAAGGACTCAACAACTGGGCTAAAGGCTATTAATGTGATATTTTGGCCAACAAACTGCCTTCATTCTTCTCAAGTCCTGAAAACTTTATTGAAAGTAAATTTAAAGATAATGGGTTAACTTCTTTGGCAGAGGACATTTCAATGCAGGAGAGAATTCAAGCTGGTACTGATAACATAGCTATAATTGTTAAAGAGATCAGCACTACTGAAGAGGACCCTCCTATATTGCATTGGAACAAAAGAAAACGTGTCTTGAAAGCAAAATCCCAGCCATCAGAGGCTCTATCGAGAGCTGGCAGCAGAACTTGGCAGTGTAGTTCATACTGTACAATTTTTAGAGGCATGAAAGATATAAGATTAAGCAGGACACTGGGACTTTCTCTAATGTTTTAAAAAGAACCTAAGGCCAGAGGATTTATGGTATTGTTGATGCCCCTGGAAAGAATCTCTAAGAGGCCAATATGTGAACTTGTAAAGGCAAACTTTAAGTTGCAGTAGAAACACCAAGATAGTGGAGATGACAGGAACAAGAGACAGCTTCCAAGGAAAGGTGTGGGTGTAGAATAAAGCCAGCCAAGAAAAGACTCTATGTGTGCTGCATGTGGCAGAAGTGAAGGTGTGTGGGGCTGCTCATGTGTTTTAGACTCCAGTTGATTACATTATAAGCCACAAAGACTGGACGTGGAGCTTTGGGATTTGATATTTGTTCTATTGGATTTTGTTTTACATTGACCTGATTATTTGTGGCTATGTCCCAATTCTTCTATTTTATAATAGGTATATTTACTTTGTGCCAATATTATGTTGGAAGTATATATTTTGTTTTTGTTTTTTATTTTATAGAAGCTCATAGCTAAGAGACTTATGACTATGGGGACTTTAAATGTTAGATTGAATGCATTTTACATTATATCATTCTCATGAGCCTATGAGAAAAAGGCATGGAAAGTTACAGCTTAAAAGCCATGTGTTTAGGTGTCAAGCTGAGAGGTATAGATGTACTATTTTATTTTAGTTGTCAACTTGACAGAATCTAGAATTACCATTGAAACACTACTCTGGACATGCCCGTGAAGATTATCTTGATTATATTAACTGTATGAGAAGACCCATTTTAAATGTGGTCAGGATCACCGGTAGGGGGATCCTAGGATAGAAAGTGAGCTGAGTACAGTATATTGGTTGATCTTGACTTCCCCACAAGGGTGGATATTACCTTTCAATTGTGACTCAGGGAAAAATGTGCTAATGTGAATGAGGAAAATCTCACAGGGACCCACTCTTATACAAAGAACTACAGATAATTAGCTACTCTGGAGAGAGGGAGACTTAATGATTCCCCATGAATGAGCCTCTTAATTGATAATCCAATAACAATTGGTCAGCCTTGAAATGGTATATGTAAAAGCAACACTAAATGGACTTAGATTGTTGTGTTTAATGTATGTATATGTGTATGTGCAACAATAACTAGTATTTTTCTTGTTGTCTCCTATCATTCCACTTGTTTTTATCTGCTGACATCAAGGAAGAATTTACCATACAATACTAAATATTGCTTACTCTGATTCCTTTTGGTCCTGGCGGCCCTGGAATTCCATCATCACCCTGAAAAACACAGTATGTTTAGTTCTTTTGTCCTTCAAATAACTGATTTCCCACATAGCAGCCTTAAATTTTTGTAAAAATATCTGCAAGTGTTAAATTCCTATGCCCAAAGAAGATTTATTATTAAGGCTAAAGACATTGGTAAATTATATGAACAATATCAAGAAAATCCATTATTTTGCTGGGGAGATTGCTGACATGAAGAAGAAACTTTACATGCATAAAGTTATACAAGAGACATACAAGAAAATGAAGATAAGATAGTAATACAGATATTTCTGAAATCATTTGTGCATAAAAAAGAAAAAAGAAAAGCTCAAAATCTTGACGGTTTCTATGGTATATTTAAACTTCAGGTGCATGGTCTGCTCTTGAATTTCTGCTTTTATCTTGCCATCTATTTCAAAAAGCACCTTCTACTGGCAGAACCACACCACCATAAACTCTCCCTTTCAGCTTCTGCCTCTACTCCTTGAAAATTCTACCTACCCATTTCTAGTCACGCCTGTATCACTGAAATGTTTAAATCTGATCTCAGTGAAGTTTCCATTAAGTATTTTCTTTTAAATTTTGAATAAAGAAAAACTAATACCATTTGATGTAAAGTAGTACATCCACAGGTTCTGGCATCAATGACATGGATATTATTAATGTAAAATCCATTAAGTCTCCATAAAATATTCTCCTTTTTAAAAGTTTAATGATGTACTTGTTCCAAAGCAGAAGCATGTATAAGAAGATTAAATGAATTCTGATTCCCAGTTAAAATAACTAGAAGATTTCTTGTTCAATAAATATTTTATGTCTGCTCACTGAAGGCAGAAATTAGACAATACCACTTCAACATTGCACCAGTTAGACCAAGCAGCAAGGTTAAAGCAGAGGAAGAATTTCAGGAAAGAAAATTGGAAAGCTAGAAGTTGTGAAGGACATCTGTAATCCCAACACTCAAGAGACTAAAGCAGGAAAACTGCCACAAGTTTGAGGCTAGCCTTGTCTATATAGAAAGTTCCAGGGCAGGTAGACCACAGAGTAAGACTGTCTTAAAACAAAACAAGAAAGAAAAGTGAGGAAAAAAATGAAGCTGAGGTTACCCCTGGGTAGAACATTTACCTAAAACATGTGAGGCCCTAAACTTAATCCCTAGCACTAGAGTCAAAAGCAGAAAATTCTACAAAAGATTAGATAGAACCACTACTTGCAAATGATACATTGGTATGCCTGAAAACCAAGATATTCAAACAACTGTAAAAAAATAATGGTAATTATACAACTGTACATAAAACTAATATTGCAAAGTCAACAGCTTTATTATAGTAATAATTTGGGAGACTTAATAGAAGAAAATATTGTACCTATAAATGGCAAAACAAATTACTTTACAGTGAATAATGCTCAAGATTTATAATAGGAAAAATTTAAAACAGTTGTGAAGTTCACAAAGAAATAGTAAAATAATAAAAGAAATTCGATGTTACTAAATAAAGAAATTCAACATTTAAAAAGTAAATCACAATTTAGTTAGAACTTTTATACAATGAAAATAGAACTAGACAGTATTTCTAAAGTTTATATGAAAAAAAACCCAGCAATATCTTTGAGAAAAACTGTAAAAGAAGTGAGTGGACCCTACTACCAGTCAGATATAAAACAGTTTGAGTCTTATATTTGAATAAACTGAATACTGGGAAGACCATCAGAAAGGAAGTTCATATGAATTTGGCATACAGAAGCCACTCCTTATCCAAGGAGGATAACTTTTTAGATTCCACATAGGTACCTGAAACTGTGGCCAGTACCCAAACTTACATATGCTGTATATTTTCTTACATGCACATAGGTACAACAAAATGTATAGACATTGTAGGACCTTAACAATAAGAATAATATGGGACAAGTATAGCAATATACTGTAATGAGTTCTTTAAAACCAATGAACCATTAATTTTAAGAACTTTTCCATTAATTATTTTCAGACAGTGGCTGGCACATAATTAAAATCATGGGAAATGAAACTACAAATAAAGGATGACTCCTATGTAATGACTATGGCATTGGGAATGAGTGGAGAAAAAGATAAAGGTGGATTTTACATTACAAATCACATACCAGAATAGATTCCACACAGGTAAAAAATAAATTGACATACTGAAAGAAAACTTTTGAGAATTAATGTATAACCTTAAAGTGTACAAAATTTGGTCTGCTGAAAATCCATATGATTTAAGAAAAGGGTCTCTCATCCAAGTACAATGCAGCCTTGGTGCAGTGGGAAGGGGCTTGGACCTGCCAAAACTCAGTGAGAGACCTTGATTTGGGCGATGTGGGGATGTGGGGTGGGGTAGCTTGGGAGAGAGGGCTGGGGGGGGGGGGAGGAGGGAGAAAGTGGGATCTGTGGGTGCTATGTAGAGTGGGCAGAAAATTTCTTACAAAAGCAAAGGGGTCTTTGAAAAACAGAGACTTAGAAATGCATAGACTTGTGGGAGAATAATGCAATTCACAGTATGTGCATGGAAATCATCTTCCTAACCAACAGGTCAGCAAAGTATGAAAATCCCAAAACTCCACCAGATAATGGGTAAATGATATGAAAATACAGCTCATAGAAAAGACTAATGACACTTGGATCTGTGAGAAGCTTATTCTTACTCATAAAAAGAGAAATGCATCAGTTATTGGATGAGAGTTCCAGCTCGACTGTCAGGGTGTTTGGCCATCTGATCACCAGACTAGGTCAGATCAGGCTTTCTCTCGACCATTGTCAGCAGTCTAATCGAAAGTACACTGAAAGATCACTCTTCTACCATAATGACAAATAGAAAAGTTTCATAGGAATAGTGATGAAGCTGTATGGAAATACATTTTTGTTTTTGTTGCTGAAACAAAGGTAAATTATGTATGTTTGAGAAATGGTGATCTAGTAATATCTGTAAAAAATCACATGTGCATACATATGCACACACACGTGTGTGTGTGTGTGTGTGTCCATCCAGTGTTCCAGGAATTCGTTTCTCAAAATTTATCTTACATAGTCATGCTTATTGATGTAAAAAAGTTAATCCAAGTTTTACATCTTAGCAGTTATGTTTTATAGCAGCAAACTGTTGAAAACTGCAGAATCATGTATAGGGAACTGGTGACAACATTATAGCTTATATAGACAATGAAATTGAATGTAGTAAGAATAACATGTTCTGGGTACACTGATATAAGAAAAACACAAACTAAGCATGACACATCTTATTTTATAAATAAAGAGGATGAAAGAATGGATATGTACTCAGTGACCAATAAGCACACAGGTGGAAAAGAGATTTTTTTGTATACATTATATTTACCTTGAATAAAATGAATATATTACCCATAAAAAGGAACATTTTATTCAATAAATAACTCCTTTGCAACATTACATATATACATTTATGCAAATATACACGCATATACATCAGTATCACATTCTAACCAACTGAGCTAAGTGGCCAGTTTATTTTACAAACCTATACTTTCAAAAACAGGAGTACACCAATGAAGAAGAATTCTATTTTATTTTTTTTACTTTATACACACACAAATACCCAAGCACATAAAGATGCACCTTCAGGTGTAGAATCTAAGATGTTTAGAAAGCAGTACACATTCACACTTTATAAATAATGAAAAAGAGTTGCAGCAAAGGTTAAACTTTATCTGCACAGAAGCACATCTTTATTAACTGTTACACTATCATTAAACAGTCTCAGTTAATGCTAAATTATTTCAAAATCATTTAAACGTAACTTCCTTTAATGAGACACAAATATTTACTCTTAATATGCATGGCATGCAAGAAACTCTGGCCTTGATCCCAGATAAACTTGAACTCAAGAAATATAGCTTTTTCTATGGTTCAAATTACATTCTATTTCAACACACCCATTTCCATAACACAGCTGAAAGTTAATCAATTTTTGTTTCCACTTGAGTTTCACAAGACTCTGCTTAAGTTCCAGTGCGTTGTGCTGCTATATTATTAGTGCTCAATCCCATCAACTTTCCTGCTTTTAGATCTCTGGGCTACTTCTTAGGCACTCCTGGGTGGCAAGCATCATTCTGCTGCTCTTGCTGTGTTATAGCACCTAGGAAATTCAGTTGAATGGCCCATCTACAAAATTCTATGCAGTTATTTAGAGTCTTAGTGTTTCCTTAGTGTTCATGTTCTATTCAGTGAATTTTAGCACAGGTCCCACTTACTGCTGGATTCCACAACGCTATCTTATCACAATCATGTCATCTCTCTCACAACATCTATCTTTTGGTATAACTAAAGATATATAAAAAGTCTCCATGCATTTAATTTTCCTCCTTATTGGAAAACTACCCGGTGATATCCATTAATGATATGGTACAGCATCATTATATGAACAATAAAGCTAGAGGAAAAAATGTCATTAAGTCAAATTTTACTTTTTGGTCCCTTCCATATACTACTTTACTAGTCTACCTAATAGAGCAAGGGGCACTCAATCAAAAGAGCCATTAAAAACTAAAAGACACTTCTCCCAGTCTCAAATTTACTATTATCTTTCCTACTTCCCCATCTTAACATACACATAGAGATGCTACCCTTACTCATGGGGAAATGTGTATATATATAAAATCATCCAATTTGTTCTGTTCCTCCACAGAACCCTAACTAATACACAAGGTCTATGATAATGATAATGGAGCTTTAACACTCCCTGGTGGGAAGAGGAAAAATGATTCTAGAGACTCTCATCTGAGACTCCAGCTATTGACCCTACTCGACCCAGCAGCTCCAAGTGATTTAGGGAGATGTCAGAGTACATAGAAAGTTAGGAGGCTGATTCAAAGTGGGACTCAACAGCACCTTCCATGAGATCATTATCCATGCATGATACAGCTGTTTTAGAGTCACCCACACTTCTGTATGCAAACCTTTATTCATGCCCAGTTTAAGTCCAATAAACTCATTGTTCTCACCAACTTGGAATTTGGTTAAATCCTACTTTGGTCTGTCATTGGTGCCCATCTTGGGTGAGAAGATGTTTATTTGCATCTCCCCAGGAGAAGTTTAATGTAACAATTCCAATAACCATGTACAACAAACATCTTCAAAAAAATCTGAATATGGTAGTAATGTCCAAATTACAAAAACAAACAAACAAACAAAATCCACTAAAGTAAAGATCCACCTTTCTTGAGTAAGTATAGCTACCACTATTCACCAAAGGAGCATCTCACCACAGCAAATGGAGAACATCATAAAAAAAACCTCAACTGGTCAGAGGGGTTGTGGGGGAGGAGATCAATGTCTTGTGGGGACCCCGGCCCTACATCTATGGCTCAGAGAACATCACAGAAGAGGAGATGAAAAGAGCTTATACCAAGAAGTCTGGTGTGAAACGATCAAGTCTGGAATAATAGCATTATCAATGGACATATTAATGTGGAAATGGGACAATTTTATGGGGTCCCAGTGGTAGACCAAGGACTACAAGCAACTAATGATTGCTTGGAAAAGAATTAGTTTCACCATGGATGAACCCCCTGACTAGCTGTCCAATGAAAGTGGTCAGCACTGAAACCATATGCATACAAATAACAAAAACAGACCCAGTAGGTTGCAGATATATATATCTGCAACACACATGTATTGCATATGTAACAATAATCAAAGAAAAAGAGGTCATCAACTTTAGAATGTTGAGGGTATGGGAAAAGTTTGAAGGAGGGCATCTGGGAGGAGCTTGAGAGAGGAAAGATAGGAGAGAAAAATGCAATCTACTTCAATTAAAATATTTACAAAATAAATTCTATGAAAAGTAAAGAAAACAGAAAATAACCATCCCTTTAATTCTGTTGTTCGATTTAAGCAGTAATTACTCATTACAATTCAGTGAACTTTTAGTTGGATTGCCAGTTTTGTCTTACATTTAGGGTGGTTTAATTCCTCTGCTATTGCTGGTTGCTATGGAAACAAATACCTTTTGTCCCCGAGGTCCTGGAGGCCCTTCTGGACCTGGAAATCCTGGCAAACCTGGATGGCCCTCCAAACCTGGAAATCCTCGTTCTCCCTATAATTGAAGAAAAATTGAAAGGAAAGTCATTTGTGAACTTTTAAGCACAGGCATAGTTGAATTTCTGAAAGTTCAAATGACTGTCACACGAAAGCATCTTAATATAGTGATACTATATGTCTACAGTATCTACTAACATGGACACATCCAGATGTGAGGAGAAAAACACAAATCATCCAAAATGTATATAATATATAGTGGATGTAATCACTTTACTACTTGCAGAATTAAACAGTATATCACAGTAAAGTGGGAACATAATGGCAAGAATTTAACCTCAACTCAGTTATAAAAAAGAGGGAAACAATTAAGATTTTCACAATATTAAGAGCTAGACTATCTCAGATTATTGAATGTCTGTTACTAGCAGAGCTAGGACTAAAACTCTGATTGAAAGTTTCACTCAGATAGAAAAATAAGAAGAAAAAAATCTAGTTTCAGTGTATTTCTCTAAGTACAAAATAGATTCATGTTGGCATTTCAGCTGGTATTTAGAGTATATCTCTGTCAAAAGTATAGAGTATGCTATGTGCACAGCAGGGTATATCTGGGTTACAGATATAAATAAGGATAAACCAGAGACTGAAAATAGAGGATGCTGGCTGGTGGGGTGGCTAGGCAGGCAAAGATACCTGCCACCAAGCCTAATGACCTGACTGAGTTGAGTCCCCAGGAACCACAGCATGGAAAGAGAGAATTGACTTCTGAAAGTTGTCATCTGACCTCCACTCACTGTGACATGTGCATACACACACACACACAGAGAGAGAGAGAGAGAGAGAGAGAGAGAGAGAGAGAGAGAGAGAGAGAGAGAGACAGAGAGAGAGAGATGTGCGCAAATTAAAAATTAATTTTTAAAACTGCATTCCCTTTCTTCCCAGCAGCTCCTCCCTGGTGTCCACCTTTCAATCCCCTCATACCCTTCCACTCTCAAATTGATAGCCTCTTTTTCTTTAATGATATCTGTTAAATATCCATATGTATGTGTATGTATGCTCAGGTAAAATTTTTAAAAGAAACTGGAGGAAGCTTAATTATGTTGTTATCAATAAGACATTATACCATTTAATGTTATATCCTGAAACTCTCCCACATTATCACAGAACTGGAGACAGAACATCAGGTAATATACAGTAGCAAAAAGAATTAAAAGGAACAATCCTGAGACTTTCAATGTAGAACATTTGCTCAAGTAAAAAATTCTATCTTTCCTGTGTAAAAACGGGCTAAAAGTAGGGTTTTCCACCTAATTTCTAAAATGAATAGTAAGAAAAGCTAACACTAGTCATGTACCTACCTTTACTTCCTAGGTATTCGTTTAATCCATTTAAACCATTGGAGATTTGTGCTGTAATTTTCACATATTCATAGACTAAATGTAAAACGGTATGCCTATTTCTGAAAGACAAGCTTTAAAAAAAAAGTCTGATTTATCCTACCTGCCCTTGCTTAGATTTTAAAAAATTCTTTGTCAAATAGTATTACTCTAGATTCTTTTATTGACTTCTGTCTTTCCCTGGGACGTTGAAATAGTCAAGGTAAGTTCTTATCAGCCACTCTTAAGCATTTCCACAGGCACTTAAAACCGTAAAAATAGCTAGCCTGTGTTGAGAGTTTTCTGTGTGCCAGATTCTTCAAATTTCCTCCATGATTTGTCCTACTTGTTACTCTCTATGACAAGAGAAAGTAAAATTGCTATTTCAATTTTATTTGTGAAGTCATGACAAAGAGAAGTTTTAATTTTTTTACTAAATGTAAACTTAATATGCAGACCACAACTACACTGTATCTTTACCACATTGGCTTATCTATCTCAGTCAGAAATTACCCTGGACACCACTTTTTCCTTTACCCTTGCATGGAAGTAATCATGGCTTCTTCAACCTTGAATTCTTAGTGTCCAATACAACAAATATTCAGGAAATATCTATTCAATAAATGAATTTCTTTAAAGTGTTAAACAAAAAGTTTTAGCAAATGCTTTTATCCAAATCCAGAACAAAAGGTAAGATTTCCAATTTTGATAAATTATACAAGGGAAACCTATTTTGTAGTAAGTCTAGTTCATTTATTGTGTAGTGATGGATATGAAATTTACAGTCTCACAAATAGAAGCCAAGTACTCTACTACTGGGCACAACCCAGTTATTAGAAGGTTAATTGACCGCTTAACCATGACCATGACTCTTTGTAAGCATTTACCCATCCTTTGTCTTGCAGATTGAGAGGTATAAGCAGTAGTAACTAATAACTAATGTAAATTTACCAAGTGTACTTCCCTTCTTTAAAAGATGATCACTTCAATTTCCTTCCTTCCCTTGTAATCCCAAATGAACCCCTTTTAATATTTTGACACTATAGAAAGCATTCTTGTTGCAACTCCCCTAAACATGTTACTTACATGAGTGTTATGTAGAACATCATTCAGTAACTTTTAATAGGTCTCTGCTAGGGGGCAGTGTGTTACATGGCAGAATGGGGCTTGTAAATAAGATTCTATAAAATAAATAAATGAACTTATTGCCACCAGGACTTTTGACATCTTTCACTATGTTAATGAATACTTCAGTGACTAACTGGTATACTCTCTAAAGATGTAGTCATTAACTTTTCTTCATATATAATTAGTAACATCCAGTCATTTACTCATTAAAAAAAGTTTATTGAGTTACGAAGAGGGAAGAGTAATAATGTAAGATCCCTGTCTCCTAGTACATTTATCTTCAGGCTGCAATTCATTATCCTGTTTTAAATTTCTAATTTTGATGTCAGTTACTGACACACAGACCAAAAGGGGCTGGAAGAAAAAAGCCCTCAAGTTAGATGTCATCTGAGGCATATTTTGACTGAGCCAAGAGCTAGGATTTCTTCTACTTTTATTAAATCTTTAAAAATTCCTGTAAGGCTGGGTATGGTGCCTCAGCCTTTAATCTCAGCACTTGGGAGGTATAGGTAGATTGTTGTGTATGAGTTCAAGGTGAACCAGCCTGATCTACATAGTGAGCTCCAAGCCAACCTGAACTACATAGAGAGATCATGCCTTAACAGGAAACAAAACAATCCACTGGTAAAGTAACAGGTTTCTAGAAAGGATTTTCATCCATTATTCATTTTGTTGATTCTCCCCAATCCCTGCTCCCTGTTCCCTGAACATTTCCTTGTCCTTTCCCATGCTGACCCCTAAAGTTTTTGGATTACTTTTCAATAGTTCTTGTGGGTTTTAGGTTTTGTTTGTTTGTTTGTTTGTTTTTGTTTTTTGTCTTTTTTTTTTTGAGACAGGGTTTTACTGTGTAGCTTTGTGCCTTTCCTGGAACTCACTTGGTAGCCCAGGCTGGCCTCAAACTCACAGAGATCCACCTGGCTCTGCCTCCTGAGTGCTGGGATTCAAGGTGTGTGCCACCACCGCCCGGCTGGGTTTTTTTTTTTTTTTTTTTTTTTTTTTTTAAGGAACTAGGGATGTGGCACAGTTGTAGATTGCTTGCTTAGCTTGTGCAAAGTCCTGATCCAATCCCCAGGGGGAAAAAAAAACAACAGAACTTCTATGTACCAAGCCTAAAATATTTATTACATGGTGCCTTACAGAGAACATGCAGTTTAATCTTTGTAAGTTCCCTCTGTAATGCAGTAGAATTCATTGTATTTATTTGTAGACTGATAGAAGCCTAATTTCATTCACAAATAGAATTTGATTGTTTTACTCAGAACATACCTTTTCCCCTTTTATAACACTGCAGTCACATTTTGATCCAAGGGAACACCCATGGCAGGCCTATAGAAGGAGAAGGGGAAATCATTAAGTACAAACTTGAAAGCAAATAAGACTTAGAAGTCAACTGAATACAGCAATTCAACCTTATAGAACCAACACAAGGAAAAAATCTAAAAGGACACATTCAAATGACAATGGTATTTTATATCCAAGCTTTTGCTATATGTATTTCTTTTTCAACTTTTCACAATATCATTTTAAACTAATAAGTATCTCTTAAATTTTACATCTCTCTCTCTCTCTCTCTCTCTCTCTCTCTCTCTCTCTCTCTCTCTCTCTCTCTCTCTCATACATGCATGTTATAGCATGTGTGTGGTGGTAAGAAAACAACATAAAGTTCTTAACCATGTATTTATGTATTTTCAGGGATAAAAATCATCCCTTGATAGCCATCTCCTTTTCACACTGAGGAATATCTTTTTGTTTTTTTGTTTTCATCTTTTTGAGACAGGGTCTCTACATAGCCCTGGCCGTCCTGCAAATTAAGGTGCAGACCAGGCTTGTCTTGAACTCCGAGAGATTCTACTCACTGCCTCTGCCTCCTGAGTGCCAGGCTAAAAGTGTGCACCACCATGCCAAGCTGAGTAATATCTTTCTTAAAGATGCTAACATGAAAAGAAAATTCATATATCATTCTGGTTGATATGGTTTCTCACTTGTCCAGGTTGTAGGGACACCTCACATGGATCATAGACCATCTAATACTGTATTTTACTTCCTTTTCATCACTAATAGCTCAATTTTTAACCATTCCAAGATTTATACAAAGCCTAAATACTCTGAATTGTGACTAACAAGTAAATTTAACTACATTAGTAAGTTCTGAAGCCAGAGAATATCTTTCTGTAATATAAAAACACCTAGATAATGGGAAGAGAGTAAGTGACATCTAGCATACAGAACTATCTTTGACATTATTTTGGAGCTGAAATGCTTAGAGAAACTAATAGAAATTAGAATGATATATACAGATAGTGCAGTATTTTTGTATAAAAAAATAGAATACATTTTGTCAAGCCCACTACTGAAAACCTTTGCACAAGGAAAATATAAAACATTGGTAATCACTGTTCCATCTTCAGAACCCATGGCTTAAAAAGTAAGCCAGCCTCCTGTCTTGTCTTCCAAGTTTTCCTTTCGATAGTGTTTACTGGAGAACTTCCCAAAATTCTAATCAATTAACTATGTCTCAAACTAGAAGACACCATCCTAATGAAACCTGTTTCTTTGATTATAAAGGAAAGCCAAAATGGTGTAATGATAGAAGCATCTCTCACACTGCAAGAGTGTGTTCCAGTAAAATGTATACTCTGAAACTTCAACTTAAAATCTGTTATTGTTCTGTATAGTTTTTTTTTGTTGTTGTTGTTTTGTTTTGTTTTGTTTTGTCAACTTGACAAGGAAAGGGAAATCAAATGGAGAAAATGACCCCCGTAGGAAACCCTAAGTAGCATTATTTTTTCATAAATGATTGATGTGGGAGGGCCCATCCCACTGTAAAAAGTGCCATTCCTGGATGCTCATGAGTTGTATAGGAAAGTAGGATGAGTAAGCCACAAGAACAAACTAGTAAGCGGCAT
Source organism: Onychomys torridus (assembly GCF_903995425.1). NCBI lineage: Eukaryota > Metazoa > Chordata > Mammalia > Rodentia > Cricetidae > Onychomys > Onychomys torridus. Next base: position 123,728,970 of record NC_050466.1, on the reverse strand, counting down.
TCCTCCATGGCCTCTACTTCAGTTCCTGCCTCCAGGTTCCTGCCTTGGGTTCCTGTTCTGTCTTCCCTCAATAATTGACAGTGGCTGGGTCATGAAATCAACACATACCCTCTCCTCTCCAAGTTGCTTTTGGTCGTAGTATTTATCACAGTAATAGGAAGCATATTAGTTACACAATCATTACTATACACAGGTATTTAGACTATACTCTGTTTTCAGTATTACATGTTAACTTATAACTCCACTAGATTTATCTAGGTATAATCATTCATCAAAAAAGCATTATTATTGAAGGCAAGAAAACTTGTTAGGCACAAAGATATCAATATAAATAAACCCATGTAATTCTGGCTTATACAAAGATAAATTATTGGTTATAAACTATGAATTTATAAAATTAAGAAGCCACACATTCACAAATTCTTGAGAAAGGAACAGTCAATACTCATAATACCCAATTAGGTTTTATATATTGTCATCCACAATAGCTACAAATATGAGAATAATATTTGACATTAGGAAGTGTATCTACAATTAAAATATGAATATATGCACATTAGATTTTGTTATAAATATAAAAATGACATCTTTTTGCATTTTCAGACATTTGAATCAAGAGATCTTTCCACCAAGTACAGATTGCGATAATGAAAATAATGAAAAACTGCCTAATAGAATTTTATTAATAGAAACAAAAACAACATGAATTCCCATTACACATGTATTTCAAGTCTCAATATATAACCATAACACATAAATCTTAAAATAATTTATGAACAAATAAAACATTTTATATTCCTGGTTATATGCAATGTTCCTCAAGATTAATGATTTCATCATATTAAACTTCTTTATCAATTAACATGAAGTATATTTTAGAGATAACACTCCTTAAAACACATAGGAATTCTAGAAAAAATTGTTTGAAATTAATTTAAAATTTTAAGTTATAATCTATTTATACCAAATAGGTTATAAAAAGGACTGTTACTCTTGGGTTTAAAAAAAAAAAAGACCACTATAAAGCCAAGTCATTGTAATACACACACCAACCACTAGATGCCACTTTCCATGCAGTTATTAGTGGGAAGCCATAAGGAAATGGCCCTAATTAGACATCTCATTAGGTGGAGCAGCTTTTCATTTTTAAGCAGTGTCTATTCATATCGACAAGGAACCTGATAAGCACAAAGCACAATGGTATATCTATGAGTGGCACAAAAATATGTAGACCTGGGTGCTTGCTGCCTTTAATGCACTTGAAACCTAGTTTTTAAGAATCTAGCCATAAACAAATGAAAATGTAATTAAAATTCAGTGGAATAATGCTATAGCAGTAATGAAAAAAGTAATAACACGCAAGAAATATATCCTGATCTTTCTATAGCAAGTCAATCATTATGAGACCATGGAGAAGCTGTCTACATACTCTAGGGTTTGTTTCACATTTATAAAATGACAGAAGTAGATAATATTATTTTGCTTAGTAGATTCAAGCTTTGATTATAGTTATATAGGATTCACCAAATAAAAGAAAATAACTGCTATCCATGGTTATCACAGTTAATAAAGATAGCTCCCTTGAGGCTAAGAATTGTTAATAACACTTGGAAGGTAGGCAGAAAATCTTTGTAGACTAGGAAAAAAAAGATTACACCAAGCAATATGATGAAAGACAATTTGAATGAGGCAAATAGTGAGATAAAATGAACACTACATATCTCAGTTTAAAAGATCCTAAGTCTACATGAAAAGTATAATAGGAAGGTATTGCTTGTTAGCTTCCTTTTGAGACAGAGTTTATGCCCCAAACTAACATGGAACTTGTACTACTCTTGCTTCAGCCTCTCAAGTGCTAGAGTGGTAGCATGGCCATCAATCTTAGCTTTATGTTTTCAATAATATGCTGCAAAATTTATTTCTACAAAATCATAGATGGTTGCTAATGCATGATAATTATGGATCTATAGTAATATTTTTAGTTTTTATTCTATGAGAAAGTATCAAAATAAAAATTGAGGAAGGTTTATAGTACCACACATTAAAATATATCATAAAACTACAATAATTAAAACAGTATGGAACTGCTCCAAGATTTATCGCTCAAAAACAATCGTTTAGTATATGGTATTAGGATAAGTATAGAAAATAATAATAATTTTAGTTCTTAGAATATGAAAATAAAAAACAGATTAGAATATTACCCAAGCCACTACTTTTAGATACTAGAAAAATCCAGATTATCTGCTCATATCTTAAGATTTGGAGCTAAGAACTTCAGATAAGATAGAATGTGACATTTCTTTCTAGATCTGTGTTATCTCATTCCATATGATCTTTTCTGGTTCTATCCATCTATCTGAAAATACTCATGATTTTGTTTTTATTTGCAACTGAATAGTTTTCCATAGTGGTTATGTACCACATTTTCATTATTCATTCGCAGTTGTTTTATTTTTAGCTATTTTGAATAGAGCAGAAATGAACATGACTGAGCAAGTATCTGTGGAATAAGATGTTGAATCATTTGACTACATGCCAAGGAGTAGTATTACTAAGTCATATGATAGATTTATTTTGACATTTTGAGGATTCTCCACACTGATTCCCAGAGTGGCTGGACCAGTTTGCAACCCTACCAACAGTGAGCAGCAGATCTCCTCTCCAATCTATTCAGCACTTGTTTTCAGTTATTTTGTTGGTCTTTACCAGTCTTACTGGGGTAAGGTAAAACCTCAACATTTTTTTTTTTTGCCTCATTTCCCCATTGGCTAGGTACAATGAACATTTTATGAGATGTTTCTTTACCATTTTATTCTTCTTTTGAGAACTTTCTTTTCAGGGCCCAGGCCCATTTTAGAAAGGGTCATTTTTGTTTGTTTGACTGTTCTTTGTATATTCTGAATTGTATGTTCTGAATATTAACTTTCTGTCAGATGTACGGAAGAGTCCTCCCATTCTGTGGGCTTTCTCTTCATCTGGTTGATTGTTTCTTTAGCTGTGCAGAAGTTCCATTTGTCATTTTTTTGTCATTAATCCTTGGGTAAATGGAGTCTTATTAAGACAGTCCTTTCTCATATCTATACCATATAAGATAGTTTCTGTATTTTCTGCTAGCTGTTTCAGTGTTTTGGTCTTTGATCCCTTTTGAGTTAGTTTTTGAGAAAGATGATAAATGCATGTGGACATCCAGGTTTTATTAATAGTACAATTTTATTTGTAATTTTTTAGATTAAATCTTAATCACAACATTTCTTCCTTCCCTTTGTTATCTCCAAACGATCCCATATGCTCTCCTTTAAATTCACGGACACCTAATTTTCCCATCACTATTTATTGAAGATGTGTTTGTCCAGCTCATATTTTGTCATCTCTGTCAAATATAAAGTGGCTGAATTTTAGCCCTTCCTATTTTGTTCCATTGCTCTACTTGTCTTTTCTTTTTGCCAGTACCATATTGTTTTTATTACAATGGCTCTGTAATATATCTTGACTTCTGGAATGGTAATCTCAGCAGCATTGTTCTTTTTGCTCAAGATTGTATTTGGCTATCCTGGGTCTTTTATGACTCCATATGAATTTTAACATTTTTTTCTTAAAGTGGAAAACACATTGAAAAGGTAAAATTATAAAAAATTTTTAAAAAATAATTGGAATACATATTCCTGGTATTTGCTTAGTCAGTCCCTCTTAGAATATTCATCAAAAGGGAAGCTGCTTTTGAATGGGGTCAGAGTTTAATTGCCAGCAGCCATGTCAGAGGCTCACAACTACACGGAACTCCAGCTCTAGGGGAATCTAGAACCTCTTCTGGCCTCCACAGACATCCATGTGCACATGGCATTTAGTCACAGATATAGATACACACACACACAGAAATAAAAGAAACACAAATCTTTTTTAGAAATTTTAAAGTTATCAGAATTAAAAAGTGAAAATACTTGATAGGTGAAGTGTATTTATAAATCATATTTCTCATAAAGGAGAATATATACATGTATAAAGAGACCTTATACCTTATGAATGCAAATACTCCAATTTCAAAATGAGCAACAAATGTTAACCATTTATTTTAAAAAGACAGATACAGAAAGCATGTGCAAATACAGTATCATCAGCCATTAGGGAGATGAAAACCAAAAACATTTTGAAATATCAATTCATACACTATTACCTAGCTCTTATGAAAAAGATAGACAATAATAACATCTACTGAGGATGGAGCCTAGATAAAACCCTCATACATTGCTGGTGGGGTTGCAGAATGATATAACCATTTTAGAACAGTCTAGCAGTTAATAAAACAAACATAATTAACAAACTCTTCCATTCTTAGGCATATATCTAAGAAAAGTAGAAAGTGTTTATAAAACACCTTATATATGACTATTCATAAATCATTACAAATAATATACCAAAGGATAAAAAACGATCCAGATATCCATCAAGATGAAATTATTAAATAATATGTAGTATATGAAGCCAATGAAATATCATTTGATAAGAAAGAGGAGGGAAATATTGTTTCATGCTACAACATCCATGTGCTTTGGAAACATTGTGTTAAGTAAAAACACAAATACAAAATTTCACATCGGCATGAGTTTACTTACATTAAATGTTGAGAATAGATAGAACTATAGAAACAAGTACACTGGTAGTTGCTTGTGGCGGGTGTTAATGGGAAGAGAAAGTTAACGGATGCGGTTTTCTTACCATATTGATAAAAATGTTTGTTCTAAAACTCATTTGGATAATGGCTGTAAAATTATGTACATACTCTACAAAACTACTGAATATATGCGTTAAATGGACAAACTGAATAATGTTTATATATCAAAGATGCTGTTACAACTCATGTAAAGAAATAAAATGTAGGAAGATACACAGTCAACAACTAAGAAGAGGTTAAGACATTTCTCTACTTGAAAACTAACAAGTAAGTTTTGCCCCAGTGTTATGGGATAGTTCTAAAAATGTCAGACTTCTGAATCAGACATAAGAATTATTATTCAAAGCCATATTCTGGGCTTTCCTAAGCTCCCATTTCCACAAGGTAATGCTAACCAGACAGTACGAACTTTCACACAGGTCACATTGCTGGCTGTTGCTGAAGAGAAACCAGGCATTTAAAGAACTTACTTATCTCATAAGGAGCAGGAACTATTTTTCTTGAGGTCTTGTTTTTATTATTCTATTAGGTAAACATAACTGGCTTTTCTTGCAAAGGGAGATAACTATCACTAGTTCTCAAGTCATTTATTATAAAACATCCTTGAAAGTAAAGTTCACTAGGAGGACAGCTCCTCTCCTCCCAAGATGTACAGAGGAGGTCCATGGAAAATTTTCAACAAAATTTTATCTTGAAATTTGAAATTTTAAGAGAATAAACAAAAGTAGGACATAAAAAACTATAAAAGACACGATCCTTTAAAATGATTGATTTTCTCAAGGGTGATAAATTAGTAGAAATTAATGTAAGACATGATTTGTGATGAGGTTGCTAGGTACATGGTGCCATGCTGTTGGTAAGTTACTTTTAAATAATCATTGAACATGCACACACATAGAAATATTAGGAAGCAAGAGTAAGAAGTATGAGGCAAATACAGCAAAACACTGACATACTGAGTCTATATGAAGATGTAATTATTTTCATTACATATTCCTACTATGTTTTGAAAATGCTACTAAAATCTTAGGTAAATACTTTGAGAAAAATGTTGGAAACAAATACCCTTAGAACTTCAAAAAAGGAAGCAAATTTTAGAATGTATGATATGATATTTATCAGAGACATCAAAAGCCTAAAATTACATAGAAAGGTTGAAATAAAAGATGAAAAAGCTATGCACAATAATAACCAAAGAAAGCTGGTATCACTGTATTAATTTTAGACAAAATGGATTTTAAGGCAGAACACATTACAAAAGATAAAACAAATTCACTTCAGAATGATAAAAGATTTGGTTCACAAGGAAGATTTTCTTTAAAATACCCTAAATTATACACATTAATAACATCTCCAAAATACATAAAATAAAAACCAACAGATTTATAAAGGCACACAAGTATATGTAGCCGGAGATCTTAAACAAATCTCTCACAACTGACTGGTATAACACGTAATCAAAATAATATGTAAGGACATACAAACATTTGAACATGACTAATGAACTTATTCTAATGGACTTCTATAATGCAATGTATCCATCAAATGACAAGCACAAATTTATATGAGATAAATCCTAGAAATGTATTAAAATTTACCATACACTGTTCTTTAATTTGAACACATGTAAAAAGGTCAGAGATCATACACAACATAAAATTTAACCGTAATGTTACTGAGCTTGAGTACAGGATTAAAATCTAAGTGAACAATATCAGAGAACAGAACAGATAAAATTAGCCTAATTTTGTTACCAAATTTACATAAGACTGAAAGTGAAGGATGAATTCCAGACTTATTTTACCAAAGAGTATAGATGTAGAAATACCAAATAAAACATGATTGAAGTTGGACTTGACAGAGCACTGGCCATTTTTGAAAGGAAAGGAAAGTTTGGGAAAGAAACACAAATGTCACTCAGGTTAAATGACTAAAGGTTTAGGAAATTCAAAAGAATTTCTGCAGAGAATAGTTTAATAAAGCTGCTGAATATAAACTAATATATTTACATGAATTACATTTTCATATGCCAGAAAATAACAGAGAGGCCACGTACAGTGACACATCAGTCTGGTCTCCTAGGTAGGGGAAATGTGAGGGAACTAGATCACTATAGCACTTTTTGAAAGAAAGATAGCTCAATAAATGCATTGCATGGGTAAATGAAAGACCTACATCAAACAGTATATCAATAATATTCACATACTCAAAATATGAAAGCACAACTTACTGATTTAAAAATGGTATAATATAGGGAGAAGACTGAAAAGAGGATTTAAGTGTTGATAAACAAAACAAATTATTTGCTATTTTTGCCCTTGAATAACTGATTGAGGGATTCAAGAGTGATGAAGAATAGAACTGATGGGTTCCAGTACAAACTAAATTTTGGGCCATAATTTTATAATACAGTACTATATCATCCTAACATGCAATGGCTCTTCTTTTGAGTTTAAGACTCGATTAGAAGACATTATTTTAGTGTATTTTTATTTTGTTATGTGTGTAGGTGTTTTGCCTCCATGGATGTCTGTGCACCACTTGTGTGCCTGGTGCCCACAAAGGCCAGAAGAGGGCATTAGATACCTTGGAAATTGAGTTAAAGATGTTTGTGAGCTGCCATAAGGGTGCTAGAAACTGAACCTAGTTCCTGTGGAAGAGCATCCAGTGTTCTTAAATGCTGATCCAACTCTCCAAGTCAAGACATTATTTTAAATGGAATTTTTAGAAACAAGTTGTCTTGAACCTGATAACATAACACAAAATCTCCACTGGAAGAACAATTGTTAATCACTTATTGTTGAATTCAAAGCTAAAACTTTTGGGTATTTTTGTACAACCTTTCATTGTTATCCTGCCACAAGCCATAAATACATCATATTTCTTTATAACAAATGCTGACAATAAAACAGTGCTAGAGGAGTTGTAATAGATCCTATAAATTAACTAATGTACTCCTATCATTTTAAATGTGAAAAAATGCAGAGCCTATCAGTAGCAGAGGCAGAGCCAGCACTATTTCCCCTGACTTCTCCAATATTTCCAGTTGATTCTCATTTGCTTCCAAATTCTGAGCAAAAGCCAAGACATTTTGCCAGATTTTCTATGAAGAGGAAATATTTTTCTTCTCACTGTAATGAAAGTTTTCTTTAAAAATCAAATTATTGATGAACACATTAATCAGTTGGAAAGCCTTTTAACCAAAACAGCACCTGCCAGTTTCTCCATATTCAGAGTAGAAACATTAATGACTCAATAAAATATGATGTAGGAGCAAGGGAGGTTGTTCAGTAGGTACAGCACTTCCATACAAATGTGAGGAACTGAGATCAAACCCTCACCACTTATCAGTGCTACAGTAGTGGGTATCTGCCATCCCAGTGCTTCTTCAGCAAGGTGAGGAGTAGAGACAGGAGAATTCCTAGAAGCTCCCAAGGCCAGCTAGCCTGCTGTATGCAGAACAGCAACAGATAACAAAGAGACCCTGCCTCAACCAAGATGAAAAGTGAAAAACAACACCTGAAGTTGCTCTCTCATCTCTGAAGGCATGGAGTGGCACACACATATCCACATACAGACACACATGCATCACACACAAAAATACAACGATGTATACATGTAAAATTAAATTTTGACACCTATAAGTAATTCACAATTACAACATCTAACTTTCTAATGCTACTTCACTTCTTATTAAAACTTTGAAATTTATTGGGATAGTTGAAGAACAACATATTTTTTTCTATTTTAGAAACTTTGTTGCTGTTGATTATTCAGTGGATAATAAGCCTATAAACTCACATTGATCAAAGTGAGCCCTATAGTTTGAAGATATCTGTGGTGATTTGAAAGAAAATGGCCCCCAAAGGATATGACACTATAAGGAAGCTTGGCCTTTTTGGAGTAGGTGTGGTCTTGTTGGAGGAAGTGTACCACTGTAGAGGTGGGCTTTGAGGTTTCATATGTGCTCAAGCATTGCCAAGTGAGACAAACCACTTCCTGTTGCCTCCACAGATGTAGATAGAACTCTCAGCTCCTTCTCTAGCACCATGTCTGCCTGCACACTTCCATGTCCCACCATGATGATAATGGACTGAACCTCTGAAACTGTAAGCCACCCCAATTAAATGATTTCCTTTATAAGGAAATTGCCATGGTCATGGTGTCTTTTCACAGCAATAGAAAATCTAACTAAGACAAAATCAATTAACAAATGGCAGCATTTCTAACACTTACTCTGGATGATTTACCAGTTACTTCATTACAAGTACTGTAATCTCCAAATCCACAGACAAGTTTCTCAGATTAGCAACTGTAACTTTACATTTGGTGCAAGAAAAACAAGCCTATGCCTTGCATTAAGTAGCCCTTTAAAAATTATAAAGATGTATTTATTTTTAAATTTATTTTATGTGTATAAACATGTGCCTGCACATGTGTATATCACATGTATGAGATACTAATGCAGAACAGATAAGGCTGCACATCTGGAACTGGAGTTACAGGCAGTTGTGAGCCGCCTAATGTGAGTTCTGGGAACTGAACCTGGGTCCTCTGAGTTCTCTTAGCTTCTGGGACATCTGTCCAGCCATTGGGTAATTATTTTATTTATAAGTACTTCTAGATAGAACTTATGTGAAACGGCACTCATTTTTTTGGTAATTAGGTTGGATAAATAGGACTTCTATATACAAAAATTACCTAGTCAAATTTATGTTCATTGTTACCTCAAACTTGAGGTAAGAGGTTGGTCCTGGTTCAGGTAGCTTGTATTTGGTTTCTATTCATTTTTTTGAGACAATATCTCATATAGCCCAGGTTATCAAACTTTCTGTGTACATGACAATGACTTTCCTGGCCCCAAGTATGGGAATTGGAAGTATCCACCATCATACCTGGCTTCTTTGTTTCTTATGTTATCGCCATAGAGTGCATTTTTAACAAATGTCATTCTAACTTAGGGTAAGTTTTATATATGGAAATCCCATTGTGCATGAAGCCCTGGGTTCAATCTCCAGCCAAATTATACTAATAGTAAATTAAACTTAATAATTTTTTGGGGGGAGAGGGGTTCGAGACAGGGTTTCTCTATAGCTTTGGAGCCTGTCCTGTACTAGCTCTGTAGACCAGGCTGACCTCAAACTCACAGAGATCCACATGCCTCTGCCTCCCGAGTGCTGGGATTACAGGTGTGCACCACCACCACCCGGCAAAACTTAATAATTTTAAAGAAATGAACACTTAAACTCTAAAAAACAAAGATGTTTGGGAAAGTCTCTTATTGGGCTCTACAGTTGTTTTACAGAGATTAAATTGTTTACTATCATTGTATGACTCTGCATTAATGAATATAGAACTGTTTCAGGAAAGCCTCATATTATAAATGACTGTCTTCCAATATTTTTAGCTTGGAGTGTGCCAAATTTAATTTTAAAAAGTTATTTGGAAAGGTGATTGGAGAGGTTTCTAAGTGATTAACACACTTGTTGCTTTTGCAGAAGATCTAGATTTGGTTCCCAGAACTCACAATCATCTATAACTCCAGTTCCAGGGAATATAATATGATGCCCTTATCTGACCTCCATGGGCACCATGTGCACACAGATAGAGACAGAGATAGAGAAAGGGAGAGAGAGAGAGACACAGACAACACACACACACACACACACACACACACTAAAATACATAAATACAAAAAAAGGTTTTTTGGGGATGGAATCTTGCTACATAATTCAGGCTGAACCTGGAACTTGCTAATTTGTCCATATTGTTTCCAAACTTGCAATCATTCTTCCTCAGTGTCCTCAGTACTGGGAGTTCAAAAGTGTTCCTTCATATGTGTTACATAAGAGCTCTATCACAGAACTATATCACCAACAGTTTTTATTTATTTGAAGACAGGATACTCCAATGTTGCTCAGGTCATCCTTGAAATTGCAATTCTCCTGTCTCAGCTTCCAGAGTAGCTGAGATTATAGGGTTGTGCTAGAACCTCCAATTATAAATTTTATTTTAAACTGATAATGGCCTGATGCATTTATACATTATTGTGACTCTTAATATTAATTATTAACGTAACAGGATCTGGAATCACCAAGGAGACAAACTTCTAAGTATCATTGTGAGGGAGTATATAGATTGTGTTGAGGTGGGAAAACAGACCCTAAATATCAGGAGCATGATTCCACTGGCTAATCCCGGATGCAATAAAAAAGGAGAAAGAAGCCTGTGTATTAGAACTCATCTCTCTGCTTCTAGACTTCTTGTAAGATAGAGTCTCTCAGGGCAAGGAATAAACTGAAAAAAAAACAACACTGTTTTAAACAATATGGGGTAATAGTAATTTATCATGCTCTTAACACATGGATTCTCAAGCATACTATCATATTTACTTGTCATATATGAAATTACATATAGAAGATAAATTAGGAAGTTTGTTATGAAAGCTTACAAAACAAATAAAAATGAAAAACACCACATGTATAGCTCTTTGCAATTTATAGGCAAGAGGATAACTATTTGATCTCTGTAATACATCCAAATATAGTGATCTAGGTTTTTAAAATGTAGAAACTGAAGTTTACAGGGATCAAATGACTGTTTAGGATCACAAAGTAAGATGATACTTAAACTCTCACATCTCTTAATTACAAATGACAAATTCCTTGCACTATTAAATAATTCCATTGGAAGTAAAGAGTGAAGCTTTCCAAATGAAAACTAGTGGTTCGAAATGATGATAGCGTGTGGGCTGGAGTGAAGACTCGGTAGTAAAGAGTGTGGACTACTCAATTGTAAGGACTGTAATTAGGTTTCTATCATCTATGGTATGTGGCTCGCAAACACCTGCAAATTCAGCTCCAAGAAGTTCAATACCCGCTTCTGCCCTCTAAGGGCACTCTCACACAAGTTTGCACACACACATACACAGATGTCTGTAGGCCATGGGAAAACATTAGATCCCCTGGGACGAGTCATAGACAGTTGTGAGCTGTATTTGGATACTAGGAATCAAACCCGGGTCCTCTGGAAAAGCAAGTGCTCTTAACTGCTGAGACATCTCTCCAGCAATTTACTCATTTCTTTACCATGCAATGTAATAATAGAATGAGACAAAGTCAGTGGTTATTATCACATTTAAGTTACGAGATTCTAAATGACTAAACATTCCTTCAATGACGTTTTCTCCCATTCTAAAATACATAACTTATTTAGGAGTGCACATGGGACAGTTATATCACGTTAGACATAATTATGACCTGGTTATTGTCGTCATTTGGAATTTGAGCATGAGATAAGGGATGTGATTGTGCATCAAGTTGACAAGAGGTGGACTTGTGACAGCTGATTTTGGTTGTCAACTTGACTAAATCTGGAGTACACTAAGACCTGATCTGCTGGGCATAGCTGTGAGGGATTTTCTTAATCAGATTATTTAAGACACATCCTAAATCTAGGCCACAACTTCTGGTGGCAGCTCACATAAAAGAACATAAGAGAAGGAAGCTTTTGCTTTTTGCCTGCTTGTCTTCACTTTCCCTGGCAAGTTTATCTATCTATCTATCTATCCAGTTGCTGACATGTTCCTTTGCAGGTATGAGAACCTACTTTTTAGGGGTTGAAGTCTAGTGTGATAACCAGCAGATTTCTAGAAATATTGTGGGACTCTAGCACCAGATTGGGACAACTAAACTATCCAGTCTTGTGGAATGAACAACAGACAGATTATTGGCCTTTGTTGGACTACTCAAACCATAGTCTAATAGATCTCCCTTTAATATATATTTATTCTACCAGTTCTGTTCCTTTAGAGAACCCTGACTAAGACACTTGGCCTTGGAAAAGTACTAACAACACAGATAAAAGCAGCAAACAAGAATACCACAGAAACATGATTATAAGAATAAAAACTTCAGAGTTCTGCTGAGCATAAATATGTCTGGAATGTCTCCTATGAAGCAATCAAATTCTGTGTTTTAAGTCCCAGTGAGTCCAAATCCAGGGCTCTATGCCAATGTAAAAATCCACTAAGATGTCCTAGGCCTACTTGTTGCCTATTTACAGGAAGAAAGAAAGAAATTTATTTTTTCCCTGATGAGTGGACTAGAATATTTTTAATGGAATTACTAGCTCAACATCTCAGCAGCTGGTATTCACAGTCAGAGGAGCTAATATGATCTTAAACTCTACTACAATGTTCAATCAGACAAGTGTTCTATATGAAATCTCCCCAGTTCATGCTTTTGAATGAGCAGAAATCACAGAAACACGTAAAGCAAGAATGCTTCAGTTCTGCCTGTTTCATTTGTGAACAACAGGAAAAGACAAGGTATTTTAAATAATACAATTGTATCACTAATTACATAAAACAACATATGAAGTGTGGAAAATAATATAATATCCCCATAAACTCATCCAAATATAAAATTTCAATACCATGCTGCAAAATTATATCTGTGACACACCCTATACACTCTCAAGTCAATGCTTTGAAAACTAACAACTTCCTATTGAAGTTGACAGTACTTTCTCCATACTCAGTCATATGGGACAATTATTTCCAAAGAAACTCTTGTCTCTTGTTTGTATGTTCTTCAAAATATATTGTCACTTTATATGATTATAATGACAAAAATCCATCTTTTTCTTAGCCCTCTCTAGATGAGACCAGTTGACACAGGTGAGAAGATGATTGACAAACGGATATGGAAGATGGATGTGTAGAGTTCCTTATAAGAAAAAAAAGAATCTAGATAGGCTTATAATGAAAATAGCAACCATCTAGCAACTGGCTTTGAAATCTCACTTTAACATGAAATTATACATCATACCTGTCACTGGTTATTAAGGGAATTCTGGGTGAAAAGGTCTAATAGCTGCATAACAATTTTAGAAATTCAAGTCTAATTGGATAGATATTTGCATGCCCAATATCATTGGAACACTGAACTCGAAACAGAAATAATGAAACAAATGTAATATATTAGAAATTAAAATGGGTGGGGAATTACTCAGTGGTTAAGAGCATTTGGTTTTTATAACAAAAGGGCCTAGGTTCAAAACCAGCACCCCTATGTTGGTTCACAATTGCCTGTAATTCCAGTTCCGGGAGACCTTATGTCTCCTTTGGCCTCTTCATATACATCAGGAATGAAAGTCATACACAAATATACATACAGACAAAACACTCCTACACATAAAATAATTTTTTAAAAAGAAATTAAAACAACAGTTACAGATCTACAAGTAGATAAAATTAGAACAGAGTATCTTTACCTGTATTAGATTTGTAGGAGTGGAATGTGTCTGTTATTAAGAAAGCACTGGCTATATTTCTAGTTAATAATCCCCTACAATATATAGGCACATAAAGAGATGAGGTAAACACAAGTTGGTTCTATAAACATTTACATGAATCTTTTTTGTTTGTTTGTTTTGTTTTTTCGAGACAGGGTTTCTCTGTGTAGCTTTGCGCCTTTCCCGGAACTCGCTTTGGAGACCAGGCTGGCCTTGAACTCACAGACATCTGCCTGCCTCTGCCTCCCGAGTGCTGGGATTAAAGGCGTGCGCCACCACCACCTGGCTTACATGAATCTTAATTATCTCAAAAGCAATGAGTATTACTGGAGATACAGAAATATTGTTCAAACATGAATTGGAATAAAGAACCCACCTTAAGAGATTTTGTAATTCAGCTAGACAAACACAGAGGCAAATCAATAGCTTTTATGAAATAATAACAATCATACACAAAATTCTGTAATGAAAGGAAGTGTAAATTAATTGATGTGACTTTGATATGGTGGCACATGCCTGTATGGCTGATAAACAAAGACTGAGTTTGAGGCCATTCTAGGCTCCTTAGTGGGAACTTTTTAGCAAATAAATAAATAAATAAATAAATAAATAAATAGGTATTAGAAGAAAGAAGAGCCACTTTAATTAGGAAGGGAAAATGACAAAAGAAAGTCAATCTGAATTTTATTGGAAACTTAAATGGAAGTAATATGGGCAATTATGAATTTGGATCTTTTATAGTCAGTACAATCTAGACTGTGTAACATCTGAAATTAAACTAGTCCAAACTGAGATTTTCTGTGAATGAAATCTATACACAAGAATTAAAGAGTGTAAAATATCTTACTCTCAAATGATAAATTTGAAATGATAATGACTATGAAGAATGACAAGAATGAAAAATCCATTATGCAAACAAACAACAATGGGAAAGAAAATATGCACAAAGCAGAGGAACCTTGACTAAATTGGAGTTTAAAACATGTAGGAACATTGACTATGGGAATGAAGACAGGCAGAAGCAAAATAAAGATATGCAGATGGAGGGACACAAACCTGAAAGAAAATGAACAATCAAACTCTAAAAGGAACCAACACTTTTCAGGAAACTGCTGAGAGAAAGAAAAGCGACATGGTTGACCTGGTATTTGAATAACATTTTGTTCAGTTTATCTGCAACAAGGAAGGTGGCCTTCAAACTAATGAGCACAAGAACCAATTCCTTATCTAAGGGAAGACAATGTGAAGGCTGAAAGAGCTACATTTTTAGACTCAAATAATCATGTGTTAAGCTATGCGAACTTTTTCATAACTACTGCTGAAACACTTGTAAATATGAGAAGTAAGAAACAATACAATCAGATATAAAATAATCCGAAAAACTTTTCTAGTGTTAAAAAGAGATGAATTACAAGGAATATGGAAACCACCACATAACTAAGTAAGTTAAGTACGATAATAGTTTTGCATGTAATGGAAACAGAAAAGCTGAGTGACTAGAATCCACAGCAAGAACATACATGTAATATTCTTACAGGTGAAATACTGAACAAAATAAGATTCAGTTCTCTATACTCCCTAATATCCTGCCCATGAACCATAAGGGGGTCCTGCATTGCCTAAATTCTCTGCTATATCCCTGGCTATATTTCTTAAATATTATTCTATTCTCCAATTTTCTTATGTGGCCTAACTCCTGGAGTTAAGTGTAAGACTAATGTAGTTACCCTGTATACCTGACACTCTTTATGAGTTCCAGGCAATGTTACCTAATGTTAAGTTCAAATTTACTTGTTAATTATGCCCAATTATTAGAGATATGTCCTCAGTATATAATAGTACTAACATTCTGAATATTATAATGGTTAATCTATTCAAGGAAAATATTCCAGCAAATCACAATTATTATCAGGAAAATGAAATTTATTATCATTTGTTAAAAGTTTGCTTTTCTTTATTAGATGTTTTGCATATTAACTTTAGAGTAGTCAAAACTTGGTTACTGGATATATCATAAAGGTACAAAAATTAAGACAGAGTGGTACCAGCATAAGGATACCCAAATAAAGGAAACAAAAGTGAGATCGCATGTGGCTAGTTTTAAGTAAAGCCATCAAAAAAATCAAAGAGGAAAAATATATTCAATTGGTTCTGAAACAACTGGATGCCCATATATAGACAAATAAGATTCAGTCTTTGTATCATACCAAATTTGAAATGGATCATAGACTAAGAAACAAAAACTGAAACCAACAATGTTTTTAAATAAAAAAAAGAAACAAATTTAATAAACAAACATAAAGATTATAATTGGAGCTTAAACAAAGATTTTTGGAGAAGACAAAGAATCAACATTAATAAACTATTAAATAAGATTTTATCAAAAATTCAAAACTGAATTCATTAACATATATCATCTTTAATATGTTTAATAAGTAGGACAGATGTAGGACCACATATTTACAATGTATAATCTCACCAAAACAAACAAACAAAATTATATATCCAGGATATAACACTGATGAGGGAAAATTTTACCACTGTGTTTTTCATTTGGATTTTTCAGGTGGATAATGATACCGAGTATTTTTTTCATGTAATTGTTAGCCATTTGTATTTCCTCTTTTGAAAATACCTCTTAACACCATTTGCTCATCTTTAAACTGGACTGTTCTATTTTGCTAAGGTTTGTAAATTCCTTATATTATCTCAATACCCAAGCAAAAACATAATTAAAAGGTATAAAACAATATATTCAACTAACATGGAAAAAGATATTGAAAGAGGAAGGATGGTAAGACACAGGTGATGGATATGAAGGAGGGGATAGGAATAATGGGGGATTCCATTATTGTAAGTGGAGAGATGGATGGGAGGGTATGGAATAGGAGGATGCAGGGGAGAGATAATGAGCACTTAGGATGTTTTTTTTTAAGCCATGTGGAAAGCTACTATTTTATAAGCTCCATGTGTGCATGCGTGTGTGTGTGTGTGTGTGTGTGTGTGTGTGTGTGTGTGTAAAATTTTTCACATAATAGAGTTTAATTGAAGTTACCCTACACAGTGGATAATATTCCTCCCCAAAAGCATATGTTGCCAAATAAGTAGCCCCGTTCCAGGTATGGAAAACTTACCCTCATATTGTTGGCCACGGGTATCCTAAAGAGCAGCAAAGTATATAAGCTGTTCCTATAGCTCTTTGTTGCCCACCAGAATTTGATGATAAGACCAAATTGCTATAGACATCACACAGTTTGGTCACAGGACATGGAGAAATCAAGCTGATACTGACCAGAAAGTTCTCTCCATGCCAACTAGCTTTCATAGTAGAAGATACTGTGTAGACTGCTGGAGCAAGTGTCACCAACATTTTCCCCTAGTAGTGAACCTTGTGAATTGCCTTAATGAGTGATGTGTCAAGATATGCTCACAGGTGCACCAGTGGCATGAATGTTATGGGGGAAGCCAACTGCTTTCTGATATGATTTAAGGCAAGCTCAATTTGGAAATTCATGTCAAATACTATAAATCTGGCCAAGAACTGATGATTGGAAAATTGAAAGGGCCTAAGAATACTACATTTATTCTGCAAAATAGACATAATATCAAACTGTCATCTAAATGCAT
Source organism: Onychomys torridus (assembly GCF_903995425.1). Classification (NCBI taxonomy): domain Eukaryota; kingdom Metazoa; phylum Chordata; class Mammalia; order Rodentia; family Cricetidae; genus Onychomys; species Onychomys torridus. The sequence goes on along the minus strand of NC_050466.1, from coordinate 123,711,374 downwards.
TACTTCTATGGCCATAGATTCATGCTCTCAGACCTCATCAGAGAAGATTCTTTAGGCAGTCTACATGGTTAACACAGAAACTCACAAATGATTTAAGTGCCAAGACTGTCTATGGGTTGCTCAGCAAAAATGCGGGCGTTGATATCACTTGCCCCATACATCAAAGTTGAGGAGACTATTATGGAGAGGGGGTCAGAAAGACTATAAAAACAAAATCTTGAGGATGAATTGAGGGCATTTTTTCTGGACATTATAGGACTTCTGCAAGCATGAACTCAAAGCAGCTGTGGCTGTGATCAAGATCAAACTAGTATACCTTTCTACCATGGAAGGAAGAGTTATGATCCCCTGTCCCTAACTGAAGAGTTACTAACAGCTAATGAGTTATGGTAGAAGGAGAGGCAAGATTTTTAATGATTTGGCCCCTGGTAGGTTGGTCACACTCCAGGACATGACTTCAGTACAAATTCGACAAATGTATGCTACTTTTAAAAAACAGAGGGCATGAAATTGTGGAAGGTGGGTCTGGGAGGAATTAAAGGAATAAATATGATCAAAATATGTTATATGAAATTCGTAAGTAATTAATAAAATAATATATTAAAATTGAAAGTTCCAGAAATAATTTGTTTAAAAAGCAATAGAAGCTGGGCATTGGTGGCACACACCTTTAATCCCAGCACTCGTGAGGCAGAGGCAGGTGGATCTCTGTGAGTTTGAGGCCAGCCTAGGCTACAGAGTGAGTTTCAGTATAGGCTCCAAAGCTACACAGAGAAACCCTGTCTTGAAAAAACCAAAAAAAAGCAATAGATTCTAACAACACATGGAAATTATCATTCACCAAGATGAAGTAGTAGTCACTCCAGCAATGTAAGGATGGTTACAAATAGACAAACACATTATATCAACAAAATAAATGACAATAATTATATGATTATCTTAGTAGATGCAGAAAAGGTATTCAGTAAGACTCAATATTCCTCTGTGATGGAAAACTTTGAACAAATCATGTATATTTTAACAGAATAAAGAATATATACAACAAACCAGCAATAAACATCACAATGAGTTAGGAACAACTACTAAGTATTTCTTTTAAGATCTAGAACAAAATGAGGATGTCCTGTGATTCAATATGTAACTGGAAGTTTTAGTAAGAAAAATTAAACAAGAAAAAAGGAATAAAAATCATACAAACGTGAAGCATAAAAATCAAACTGCCTCATTTATATATAGCATGATATAAACCTACAGAATCTATTAATATATAATTAAAATTGATAAATTCAGAAATTTGGCAAAATTAAAGTCAACAAACAAAAGTCAATAGAATTTTTATACACCTATAACAACCTTTTAGGAAATTAGTATCCCTCAAACCAGTACAAAAATAAAATGAAATAATGAGTAATTAATTTACTAAGAATGTAAAGGACAAAATATGAAAATTAAAAAACAGTAAACTAAGAAAGTGAAAAAAACATATCTACTACACAAACAGCAAGACCATATTCATGACCAGAAAAAAAAATATACTGTTAAACTGTTCATAATATCAAGTAATTTTCTTAAGTTCAATATAATCTCCACACATCATAGACTAGAAAATAAGCTAGAATTTTATTTCACTGCCACTGGCCAGATTTCACAGTACTAGAAGGCGCTATACATGCTACCAGAAAAGAAAGGTATTCATCAATACTACCTAGCTTTGAACCTTGTGTGCTACAATAAAAACCTGACTGGTATGAGAAGCCTCTTGTCTAATAGTGGTAAGAAAGTCATGAGAGTAACCTATCATTTTCATAGGCCCTGGAGGTAGAACCTACTAGTAGTCTGGTAATCGTCAATAGTATTAAAGCAATTCCTACTGGCTTTTTGTTGTACCCACAGATAAGTATATCTCTGAAATCTCATCAGAGAAGATTTTTGTTTTGAGTAGAGGGAAATTAAAACAGAGACCCATAACTAGACAAGATGAAGAGAATTAGTGACTACAGAGTGCTCAGTCCTAAGTGAGACATCAGTATCACACCCCTTCCTCCCAAAACTCAGGGACTATTGCAGAAGAGATAAGGGGATGAGAGCCAGGAGCAGTGGATGACTACAAGGAAATAGGCTTTGCCAGACAAATAGAGCAGTTGTGCACACAAACACACAGCACATGCAGCAAGAGAAAAATCTAAGCATGGAGGAGGGAGTTGGGCTCAAAGTCTCGCCCCTAGCTAAGGAATTTTTGGTAGTTGATAGATGCCAGGAGAGAACAAGAGAGCTAGTTTTCCTTAAGGGTGTGGTCCCTGGCAAGTCTAACATAACGCAAGTCTAACAGTGGATGGCCATACACCTAAAAGTATATACATAGCACCAATAGGTTTAAAAAAATTAAACATAAAGTTGGTTGTTTATGGAATTGGGGTGACTATGGGAGAAGATGAGGAAAGGTCAAAATACAATGCATGAAATTCTTGAGGAATTAATAAAAATGTTTAAAAAAAAAACCCTAACTAGAAACCCACTTTGAAATATCAGTGTAAGGGCCAGACAGGTGGCTCAGCAGGTAAGGCCCTTACCTCCAAGCCTGATGATTAGAGTTTTATCTCCAGTACCCACATGGTGGAAGGAGAAAGCTCCTGGAAGGTGTCCTTGTGGCTCCACCGGTTCATCATGGTACCCACCCACACATTAAATAAATAAATGTAATAAAAATTTTCTTAAAGATTGCATCAGTATAAACAATAACTTCTTGGATATGAGTCCCAAAACAAAGGCAAATAAAAGCAAAAACGGAAAAGTGGGATTATATCAAACTAAGAAGCTTCTACACAATAAAGAAAACAATTGACAAAGTGAAGGGACAACTTACAGAATGGAAGAAAATATATGTAAATTGTTTATCTCTCCATGGAATGATATCCAGAGCATAAATAAGAAAGCTTTTCAAGACTATAACTGCTTTATAAAAAGACTAGGAAGCCAACACTCCTATTAGTCAAGTACAGCATACTTTGTTTCAGTAAGAAGAATATTTAATACTGGCTGAAGTATAAGAGTACATAATTGCAAAAAGAAGAAAAAATAGTCATGCTCACGGGATGAAGGAGACTCATTTATATTGAATGATAAAAGTTTTACCCCTGCTTTCCAATATAAAAAATTACACAATTTTTGTGCTCTCAATATGAACTGCATAAATTTGTAATTTGTAACATTTAATTTTCCCTAATATCACAACCATGTTAGTTCATTCTACTTACCATAACAAAAGATCACAGACTGGTGGCGGAACCAAAATTAATTTATTATTTTGCAGTTCTGGAGTCTTAAAACTCTAAGATCAACATTCCTTCAAGATTTGATTTCTTTGATATCTCCTTATGTGGCAGAGAGAAAGCAAATTGTGTGTGTCCTTTTAAGTATACAAATCCTATGACATTAGGGCCTTGTTTGACTTTAATTACATCCCTACTCCAAATAAAGGAACACTAAGTGTTGAAAAATTGTGTGTGTTTGTGTGTGTGTGTGTGTGTGTGTGTGTGTGTGTGTGTGTGTGTGTTTTAGGTAAATATAAAATAATGTTTCCCTGTGGCTTTTACAAACATTCTTAGTCTCATTTATCCCTCTTTCCCTCCCCAGTCAAAGCTCTACAGACACCGTTCTTTACATCCTTGTATTGTGAGGAAGGGAGTTTCAACACAAAGTGCTGTTTAATTCCCCTAATCAACTGAGGAACTACCTCAAGTGAACTGTATTTGATAACTATGTAGATGAAGTATCCATATAATCTCCTTGAATAAACATAATTGAAATTAAAAATTAGTACATGTACTGACTCACAATTTCAACTAATAGCAGAATTCATCAAATTGAGTATGGAAATAAAAGTCAGCACAGGATAGTGCAAAGAAGATGCCAAGCCACTAAATTGAATTCATCCCCAAATGGGCTTAATTGAAAAAAAAAAAAAAGATCTTGCTTATCAGTTCTCCAAGTATGTTTCTTATACATTTGACATGAAAGTAGAAAGGAAACTGGAAAATATAAAGATGAACAGGGAGAGAGGAGCATGGGAGAAAGAGATGATAATGGGTGAAAAAGATCAAAGTATTATTATTATTATTATTACTGATTTTTTGAGACAGGGTTTCTCTGTGTAGCTTTTGGAACCTGTCCTGGAACTTACTTTGTAGACCAGGCTGGCCTTGAACTCACAGAGATCTGCCAAAGTACATATTAAAGAGCACGCCAGAGGTGGAGGTAGGAACGTTGTAAGTTCAAGGCCTGACTAAGATACACAGAAAGACCCTGTCTCCAAAAGGTGAACAAAATAATAAAACAGATTTCTTCATAGAACATATAGAAATAATCAGCAAGCACTTGAAAAGAAACTATAAGCAACCATTGGGGAAATGATATCAAAGACACAAATACCATTTGAGACATGATGATATCTACTCTAAGAAACCATGTTATTGAGAATGCAGTGAAATTAGAAATCTTTATCCATTATTTTTTGGAATGCAAAAATTGTAAAGCTTTGAAATAGTATGGCAGTTCCTCTAAATAGTAACAGCAGAATTATCCTATAATCTTTACTTCTGCGTATATGTCCAAAATCATGAAAAGCCGGCCCTCTAATGGATGCTTGTATACTTCTTTTAATTCTGAGGTCATCCTAAAAGTTTCTCTGAATTCCTTATATATAACTCTATTTGTGCTGATACAATGCCATTTCCTAGTAAATATGATATCTAGACCACCATTGTGTTGATTTTTAAATTAGTTGTTTCTTTCCCCTTTGTGTGGCTCTTTTCTAAGAAAATAGAACATTTGGGGCTAGGGATGTAGCTGAGCCATGCATTGTTGCCCACCAGGTAGGAGAAAAGAAAAGAAGACATTCTTCATACTATAATGGAGTAAATCTGAAAGAACATCCATATCCAGGGTTTAACAATGCTTGGGGTTATTACTGCTTGTTTAGTGACTTTTCTAAACTACTTTTCTATTCTCCAGCCCATGTTGTGTGTGGTCACTAAAATCTCTCCCTATTGTGTCAGTGGGGAGCTGTTAACCATTTGAGACAAACTTCCTATGATGCCTAAAACAATGTCCTGTCTTCATGTATGTGTAGACTTCCATCACTTCCTATTCTAGGTTAGGCCTCACTTTCAGTCACACAGAAGTGAAAGCTTTAAGCTTCTCAGGTCCCCTCCAAAAAAAAACTTTGCCCTGATTCTTCAAACTACATTATTTATTAGGCTCTCATATCAAGTTTTTAAAATTGTTTGTCCAATTGGTATCCTTAGCCCCAAAAACAGCTGATAATTAGTATTAAATATTTGTCACAAATGCACTTCCTCCTTGAGACAGTTCTGAGTTCTTAAAAACAAGCCCTAGAAGCTGACTTTTAAGAAGTGTCTACACCGGTCAAAGGGAAACAAACACAATTCTTTAAGAATAAGTCACTTCTACTATCTTCTGTCCTAGGAAACTATACTAAACAGACTAACACAGTGGGATGTAGACAGTTACCTTCAAAGCCTTTTCAAGCTGTGGGGAAGAGAATTAAACAAGTCAGGGTACATACAATGGTACAAATCTCCATTACTGAGATCTAAGTATTATTTTTTTAGTTCTCAAGTATTTTCCTGGTTGCTGTGTACTTCTGATTAAACTCCAGGATGTTGAAAGTATGAGTTTGTGTCAAGCATTTATAGAAGGAGATGGTTCTGAGCATCTCTGCTCTGCCATTTCTGTTGGATTCATACTTGATTACATCTTAAGACATATTCAACTCAAAAAAGTACATAATGTTGAACAGTTAAAACATGGGAAAAGTAGGCACGCAGCACAAGATGTCCTCTACACCTTAAAAGATCTCAATGTAGCTCCAAATTCTAAAATTTGCTGCTGCAAATTCTAAAACAAAAACATCTGTGGAAAAATTAATTCAGAATGGACCACAGATTTCAATTTTAAAACAATTGTAAAACTTGTAGAAAAATGAATGTGGGAGAAAATATTCACCATCTAGGGTCAGGAAATCAATGAAAAGAAATAGTATTGACTTAGACTTCACTCTATTCATCATATTTCAAATCTTTCTGTGGAAGTTCTGCTTAAAGAAGACAACTCCAGACTATAGAGTCAGGGAAAACACCTGCCAATCACATAGCCAATAGTGTATTGATACCTAAGATTTACAGAGAGCCCTCAACAAACAGTGGAAAGAACAGACAGCCAACTAGAAAATGGTGGGAAAACCCAGACAAGCTATTTCACAGAACTGGAAACACAGGTAGCTAACCGACACAGAAAAGATACTCAATATCATTAGCTACCAGGGAACTGCAAACTAAAAGCATACTGAGATGTCATGACGTACCCAAAAGAAGAGCTGAAATTAAAAAAATTCAGCCATGACTGCAAGAAATGTCAATGATAGTGAGATTGCAGGATTACAAAATTCATTTGAGAAGGGAATGAGGGAATGCCACTTGTTAAAATGGTTTGGCAATTTCTTGTGGCTTCTATATGTAACTACTATATGACACAGTAATTACAGCCATAATCATGTATACTAAAGACAGAAAACATGTTCACACAGAAATATTTGCAATAATAGTTATAGTACTTACGTTTGAAAGAGTTCCAAACTGGAATCAGCACAGATTTCATTCAACACGTAAGTTAATAAGCTAATACATATAGAATGTGGAATGTGATGCAGCAATTATAGAAAGTGAAAAAAAGGAAAAAATAACTAGGGGAACACAGTGGCACATTCCTGTAATCCCAACAATAAGGAAGTAAGAGCAAGTGTGAGTCCAGCCTGGGCTACATACTGAGTTTGAGTTTATAAAATGTTCACTGTTGAGAATCAATTCAGATTTATATAGCAGATTGAATAACTTTTCAAATGGTATGCAGTTTATAATAGCAAATCTATGGATTTATAGGTAGTTATGAGGAATTATAGGGAGACCCCCTACTACAAATTGTCCATTTTCTTTCAGGATTAACATTTTGTCAAATGATTGAATCTGCTCACGACTAGGATATAAGTATTGATTATAGCTATTACATACATCATATGTAATGTTTTAGTTCTATTCAATTTTCTCCTGCATCTATGTTACAATGGCTACCATTACAGTTATAATCCTAAAGCTTCCCACACTATAAGCATGCATCTTGAAACTGTCCTCACCTATGGAATCCACTAATATGTTTTTCCTTTCTAAAATTTTATCATTTGAAAATGTTATGTAAATATAATAATGTAGCATGTTGCCCTTTGTGATTGACTAGTCTTGTTTATTTTGGGGGGTTACTTCGGGTTTTGACAAAGTTTTGTTACATAACCCAGGTTGGCTTCAAAATCAGTATGCAGCCCAGGCTGACCTCACACTTGGGATCCAATTGCTTTCACCTCTTTATTGTCAGGATTATGGGAATATTGTATCCAAGTTCATCATTTAGTCAGTGCTAAAGATGAACAAAATTATATCCTGTATGACTTCATAACATAGTGAAAAAGACACAACTAGTTATGAAATATCATTGACTCTGATAAGTGCTATAATGGAAGTTATCTACAGTGCTGTAGATGAAGCTATGAAAACAATTTATTTGATGTAAGAAAGTCTAGAGTCACGTATGACTTATTGAAAACATTTAAATATACGTTGTACTCCTAACCTTCCTGTAATGGATCTTAGGGATTAATGGGAAAAAAAACCATAAAACATGTCACAACCTTTAACAATTCTATGCAAATTCTAGCTATTGATACATTTCTAAATAAGGAAAAATTCTATTTTTCTTGGAATATAAAATATATTTTATAAGTATGATATGTATTAAGTAATAAAAACTTGAGACAAATCCCTTGAGTAATTCAAATCATTTTAAATGAACTCATATATTCCATATTCTGCAAACAAATATTTAAGGAAATTTATGGGGGATTCAGATTAATTTGTTTGTGGACTGTAATACTATGATATGTTAATTGTACAACGAGTGAGCTATCAGAAGCTGGTGAAAGCTTACAATACATAATGCACTCTTGGCTTGAGTTTGACCTACATGTGCTCTCTGGAAACATCCTGGTTATTTATGTTAAAGAACATGACAGCAAGTAGAAACTGAAGACACTGTGCTCATCAATTCAGAAGCACCTTAGCCATTATAACAATTTTTATAATTATTTTATACATATTATATTTTATAAATGCAGGTTTTCCATACAAGAAAAATGCTTAATATTATACAGCAAAAATTCAAATTGAAACCAAAATGAGATGCTTTTAATTTATCATATTTGTGAAGATGTAATGTTTCCTAGCTCATGGTGTTGGTGACAATTGGGAAAAAAAAAACATATACAGTGCAAGTATAAATATAAATTGGCCCAACCTTGCAGAGGGAATTTTGGCAGGATCCATCAACATGATGAGAGTAAATACCATCCAAATCAACAATTCCATTTCTAGAAATTCAATCTACAGACACACAAATCCGAAATGACCTCTTACAAGAATATTCATTACATAAATGCAATCGCAAGTGACAGGAAACAAACCTAATATCTCATAATAGGGGGCTCATTAGATAAATTGTGCTACATCTGTATGATCAAATATTATGAGACCACAGCTCTTTCCAGTTATATAAAACACTGTAAAACAAAGTACAGAGATATATGTTTAAAAAAAAGGGGGGGGGACAAGGAATGCGTGAATATATTTGCAAGTGCCCATGCTTGTATATGTATGAAATTTTTCTAGAAGTAAAAACAAGAAATGTTATTGGTGCCTATGTCTGGCAAGGATAACTGTGGCGGGGTGCAAAGTGTGAGAAGCTTTTAGGTGTGTATGTGTGTGTGTGTGCGTGCGTGTGTATTATAACTGTCAAATTCTGAACCCCATGAACATAGGACCTAATCAAAAATGATTGGAGGCAGTAAAAAGAAAAGCAATCTAAAGCACAAATCATCTTCTTGAGTAATTATATAGCTAATTTCCTCTGTCTAAAGAACACCATGATGAAAGACAAGACCCAAAGATGCCATTTTATTCAGTTATGAAATAAGCAAACAAGTTTATTTTGTTTCTTTCATGGTGTCCATGCTGAAATTTCCTGATGTAATGCTAAGAGACCTTTGCCTTTAGCCAAGCCTTCAGCTCCCTGCTGTGGATATCGGCTCTGTGTAAATAAAGTTCTGATTGGCCAGTGGCCAGGCAGGAAGTATAGGCAGGACAAGAGAGAAGAGAATTCTGGGAAGTGGAAGACTGGAGAGACACTGCCAGCTGCCGCCAGGAGAAGCAACGTGTAAAGACACTGGTAAGCCACAAGCCACGTGGCAAGGAATAGATTAACAGAAATGGGTTAATTTAAGATAGAAGAAACAGAGAACAAGAAGCCTGCCACGGCCATACAGTTTCTAAACAATGTAAGTTTCTGTGTGCTTTCTTGGTTGGGTCTGAGCGACTGTGGGCCTGGCGGGTAAGAGAGATTTGTCCTGACTGGGCCAGGCAGGAAAACTCTAACTACAGCTCCCAAACAGTATTTAGTCAAAAAAAAAAAAAAAACAAACAATATTCTGGAATAAATAACCAACTATATTTTACATATAGATGAGGGGGCTGTATTATAATATCATGAGTATAATTATTTTTAATTAGTTAAATGGAATAAACCATCTCATTTGATTTTTAAATTTTTATTTTTAAATTTACTCCCCCCCCCCATGCATGTGCGCATACGCACGCGCGCACACACACTCAGGCACATACATTGCAATGCAAAAGTTTGACAACAACCTTCCAAATTTCCTCCTCAAATATTTGTTCACTCATTCATCCTTACTGTGCTTAAGTCACACTGATTTATGTTTTTTTTGAATTGCAATAATTCGGGAAATTCCACTTTTAGCCTTGTACAGTCTCTCTGAACATTAATAATAGTAATTTTTATTTGGTGCATTAGGTCAAACCTATTAAAGTGTAACGATATTTTAATAAAAAAAAACATAGTTGAGAAATTTTCGCCAGGCTTAGGGGTGTAGGCTTGTGTATGCAGGCTTATAATTCTAGCTACTCAGGATGTTGAGAAAGTAAGATAAAAAGCTCAAAGCTTTTCTAGGCTACAGAGTGAATTTAAACTTAGTTACAGTATGTTAGTGAGTCCCAGTCTAAAAAAAAAACAAGATGGAAAGCTGAGAGATGGCCCAGTTCTTGCAGAGGGCCTGAGTTCAGTTCTCCACACCCATATGGAGGCTTACAACTATTTGTAACTCCAGTTCCAGTGGATCTGACATTTTCTTCTGGTCTCTGTATCCACTAGGCACACGTGTGGAGTACATCCAAACATGTAGGCAAAACAAAACAAAACAAACAAACAAAAAAACACCACACAAAATAAAAATACGTGTTTTAAAATACAAAATTGCATAAAACTGTGACTCATTGCTATAGTGCTTGCTCAGAATGCTCAAGGTCTTAGTTCAGTTCTCACTACTGTCAAACAAACAAACAAAAAAGAAACAGAAAGAGGGAAGGAGGAAGAGAGGGAAGGTGGAAGGAAAGAAGGAAGGAAAGAAGGAAGGAAGGAAGGAAGGAAGGAAGGAAGGAAGGAAGGAAGGAAGGAAGGAAGGAAGGAAACGAAAATCTCTTATGCATTGTGTAGTCAGTTGGATAGTGTCCCCCAATTCATGCACTCTTTACTGTCTTAGAAAGTGATTTTCAGTGAAAGAGAGTCTTTGTAGATATAACTAACACTGGGTTCAGGGCCTTAACCCAGTAGCAAATATCCTTACTAGAATGGAAGAATTTGATCAGAGACACAAAGATGGAGAATGCCACCATGATGACAGATTCACAAACTGTCATAATGTAAGGATTGCTGACAACCATCAGAAGCAAAGAAGAGGAGAAATCAGGTAAAAAGCAGTCAGGCCAGTGCATCAACTTTAGACTTCTAACCTCCAGAAGTGCGTGACACAAATGTCTGCTATTTTAAGACACTCAGAGTTTGGGTTGTCAGAAATGAATACACATAGAAAATGAAGTGCCCAAAGCCAAGAAAAGGAAATAGCTGGTGTTAACAGCACTACTTACTTTTGTAAAGCATCCCAACATTTTCCAGCCCAATTGTGATAAGATAGTCAACAAATGAGCAATGATTATTTTCCACATTACCAAACATGTGGCTTCGTTACCCAGTTTAGTCTGAGAAATCAAGCACAATCCTGTTCTCAGATTTGTTTTAGCAATTGAGCCTCCTCTCAAATTTTCCCTGTCACTATATCGCTTCACTTGGCTATTCTACATCTTAACTATTTTCCAAGGATAATCTCTGGTATTACCCACTTCCTGGAAGCACTACCCAACAAAAAGAGGCCACAATAATGTCTCATTTCTGTTAATATTGAAAATACTCCTTGATAAGTAATTATTGGACATATTTTTGTCCAATTCTAAAGTCAGCCTCCAAATGATAACTTACATGGATTTATAAAAATTTATTATAAAATATACTCAAATCTATTTGTACTTGATCATCCATTGGACTATGTTAAAGACATAACTTACATAAAATGTGACTATATTTTCTGATACAAATTGGGTCATTCCCCAAAATAATACATACAAGTAATTATACAGACTGAGAAGGTTGTGTTTATGTATTTATTAATATATATTCATACACACATATACACATGTAACAATAATTAAATTTCAGTTACTTGGGAGGTTGAGGCAGGAAGATCATGCATTAGCAACTAACCTGGACTACAGTATCAGGCCATCCATTAGTGAAACCACATCTTAAGATTTTCTAAAGTCCTGGGGCTATGTTTATTGTAGAGCCTGACCCTAGGTTTGACCCACAGTGCCACACACTGTAACATATATGTGTGTGTGTATATATATTACACATATAATATGTGCACATACTATATATCACATATATATAAATAGATACTGCTATTTCATTTCAGTCTCATAGGATAGAATTAAGTTGGATAATGTGATAGTTAATTTATTCTGTCAGCTTGACAAGATTGAGAAGCACCTAGAAGATTAATTAGTAAAGAATACCTCTAGAGTTTAGATGGTTCTGTGAGGCTGTTTCCTGAGAGAATTGACTAAGGATTGAGATCAGCCTTGAATCTGGACCTGTAAGAACTAAATGAGGAAAGAAGAACACTAGTGAGCACAGGAAAGTTCTGGTACTGCTTCTGGGCACTGGGCATGAACTGTTCTGTTCTGCTCTGCCCTATCCATCATGATGGACTGAAACTTCCATAACTGCAAGCCAAAATTGTCTTCCTTCTTCTAAGTATTTCTTACCAGTATTATGTCACAGAAATGAGAAAAGTAACTAATAATCAGCATCCATAATGTTCCAACAGATGTTGTAAACTGGAATTTCAACCAGTTTAGCATAACTCAAAGAGGGGAAACTAACTCAGATATCCTGATCAATATTTTCATTCACAAGGCAAGGATTTTCAAAATTACCATCAGTTTAGACTTGCCATAGAAAGTTTCAAGTTATTTAGGCTGAAAATAAAGACTTCAGTTTCCTCTTGGCCATTATACCTCTGATCCAAGAACATTGCCAATGTTTATTTTAAATATTTTAGGAATAATTATCTTTTTAAATTATTTTTATTTTATTTTTATGAGTATGAATGTTTTGCCTGCATGTGTATTTGTGTACCACATGTGTCTGGTGACCACAGAAGCTAGAAAGGGACGTTGTATGTCCTGAAACTGGACTTTACGATGGTTATGAGGCATCATGTGGGCACTGGGAATTGAACCTGGGCCCTATGGAAGAATAGCCAGTGCTCTTAACTACTGCCTAAGGTTTGAAGTAAATGAATAAATCAACTTACAGCTTAGGCATCATCATTTGACAGCTGTCTCCTCTTTTAACCTATGACCTCCAGAACCAGAGAGACAGGCATGGCCACTGTCTTCTACAGAACCTGGCACTTCCAAAATTCCACCCACCAATACATACTATTTCAAAATTATTAATTTAGTCAAACGTGAAAATGTTCTTTACTAAAATATGTGCAACATTTTCCACAAAGTTCTTCTGTTTCTCAGCAAAAGACAAATGTCAAAGAAAATCGCTTGCTAGTCCAGGTTTATCTGAAGAATAGAGTCTGCATTTGTGAAAATCAAGGAAAAAAGAAATGAAAATGGTATATGAGAAAGAATATGCTCACCATTCAATATGTTAGCTGTTTTTAAAGCCTACACCTAATATAGTATTTAGTTACAGAAGCAATACTGCAGGCTGGTTGATTCGTTGTCATAGAAACTGAGTGAGTAGCCATGCTGGGCTTAGCAGCATCACTTAGCAGCATCACCTGCCTGTATTCACTAGATAGTTTTAGCAGCAAAGATATCTCTAGACATTGCCAACTCTTTGCTCATGGATGAAGGGTAAATGTTGAAGAAGTTACAGAGAGTAGTGAGGGGTGAATAGTATCAAAATACATTATACAGATATATGTTATTCTAAGGTAACAAAAATATATTAAAAATAAGTGAATATGAAAAACAGCAAGATTAAATTGGTTCCAGTTTCACAGGCTTCTATCCATCCATGATTGGCTGATTCAATTGCTATGAGTTTAAAGTAGGGAAAAACATTACAGTAGAGGGTTTGGTACATGTGGTAGGAAAGCCACTCACTCGCCTTAAGTTGGCAAGACATGCATTGGGATGGGCAGACAATGAGGGCAAAATAAAGGACGTCACCCTTTCATGTGAAGTCTTCAGTAATCAACTTCTTCCATATATGCCATATCTACATTAGAATTGTTAAATCCATTCAGCTTTGAACTAAAAATTTGCAACAATCTACTGATTAAGTTAGAGCCCTTATGAGTCCAATCGTCTTTCAGAAGCTCACCTCTGAATGCTGGTGCATTGAGTAACAAGCTCTCAATGAATGAGGCTTCAAGGGCTATTTCAAAACCAATCACTCCAACGTTGTGCACACGAAAATTCCTGAAAAATTTGTAAAATTAATAAATAATAGAACTACTGCACCAAAATGAATAAGACACTGATAGAAAGCTAAAATAGTAAGCAAACTGAAAATCAGGAGATGTATATCAAATGACTCAATATTGTGTGAATTTATAAGATAAATACAAAGTCAAAATTCCAGACAACTCAGAAATCAGGACACTTTCCCCCAAATTTATATGGAAATAAGAAAGTTCTCATTGTAGTTAGAGTTTTCCTACCTGGCCCAGTCAGGACAAATCTCTCTTACCCGCCAGTCCCACAGTCGCTCAGACCCAACCAAGAAAGCACACAGAAACTTACATTGTTTAGAAACTGTATGGCCGTGGCAGGCTTCTTGTTATCTACTTTTTCTATCTTAAATTAACCCATTTCTGCTTATCTATACTTTGCCACATGGCTTGTGGCTTACCAGTGTCTTTACATGTTGCTTTTCATGGCGGCGGCTGGCGGTGTCCCTCCCCAGCCTTCTACTTCCCAGAATTCTCCTCTCTCTTGTCCCGCCTATACTTCCTGCCTGGCCACTGGCCAATCAGAACTTTATTTACACAGAGCGATATCCACAGCATCTCATAGTTAAGAAAAACTTGCACTAGCCTTATTTCAAGTCTTAATGTAAAACTATAGCAGTCAAGAAAGTGTGATATTGGTATAAGGACAGACAGATTAAAAAACAAAATAAGACTATGGGGTTCAGAAACATCCATACATGGTTTGTTAATGAGCAACAAAACTGAAGATATAATTCACTATCTAAAATAATGTCTTTTCAAAAGAAGAAGAACAACCACAGTGCAAAACAACTGCATGTTAGCAGAGAAAAAAATGGAACATCAGTGAAATGGCAGAATAGGCAAGACTAGGCACATGTTTCACCATAGAAACATGGAAAATTAAGCATAAACCAACAACAACTTTGACAGAGCTCTGAAAAAAATTTCAGCAACTGAAAAACAATGATGAATCAAGACACTACTTTTAAATGGTAAGAACATATGTTATGATTTTGTTTGCCCTTGATTCATCTACTTCACCTGACTCAGTGGCATTTTGAAAGACATCAGCCATGTTTATAGTAAGGGACCCTTGTCCTTATTTCCTGACAGAACAGTCAAAATTTTATTCTCGATTATCTGTTCCTGTGGGAGTTACTTAAAAGACTGATGCAAGACATGTGATTTTTTTTATTAACTCATAAAAAGAACAGTAGGCATCTTTGGAAACATTCTAAGAGAACAATATGAAGTTGCCTGTGGTAAAAATTACAGAGAAGACATACAACACACCAAAAGTCAGATAAGGAAAGCTGAGAGGACTTACTTAAAAAATATATGTAGGGTATTGAAAACTGCTCTGGGTACTGAGATATTTAAACAGCAAGGTACATGCCAATGGAAGACTTGTGAAAACTTTCATTTTAACTGATTGCCAAATAACTCCAAATTGCCTAGCAATGTTAAAGAAGTACCCAAAAGCAAAATCAATATACAAAAAGAAGAGATATGTCTTTTTAACCATTCATTATTCTTCTGTTATTTTATTCCTTCAAGGAACATAACATAAGCTATGAGTTGGTACAATGTTTGTGTAGCATATGTGAGGCATTAGGTTTGAGTGTCAGCATTGCAAAAGAAAAATAAAAGCTGAATATCAGTAAATGAGCACTGATTTCAATAAAAGACACAGAAAGAGAAATGGTTTTACAAAATGGATTGGAAAGAGTTTAAACAAATAACTAACTGCATCACTCAATAACAGTAACATTAGTGCAGGGTAAATTTGATTTCCAGTTAAAATATTCAAACATCTATTTGTTAATGAAAACACAAAACATACAAAGAAAAGCAGAACTATGGCCAAATCTGAAACTTTCATTCTTGAAAACGTTGAGACATTGGCTTTACTGGACAAAGATTTTAAAATAGATATCTTAATTGTGCTCAAGGAACTAAAGAAAATTCTGTAGAAAATTTGTAAAAGTGAGTGGAAAACATAATAATGCTATTAGAGGAAATGAAAATATAACAAAAGTTACATGTAACGAAGTCAAAAGTTTGTTTTATGAAACAGGGTCTCTCTATGTAGACTTGTCTATTTTGGAAATTGCTATGTAGATCCTGCTGGCCTTGAATCAAAACAGAAAGTTGATAGCTAAAAATCACAATATTTGAAAGGAACATTTCAATTTATGGAGTCAACAAATTGAGGTTAGCAAAAGAAACTACCCCAAAACTTGAAGCTAAGGCAATTAAAATGATCCTGTTTGGAAGATAAACAGGAAAAAACTGAAGAAAATTGAGCAGAGCCTGAGACATCTTAAATGACCTCATTAAACAGACCAGCATATGCTTTAGGGTAGTCTGTAAAAAAGGAGAGGGGGAATGCCTCAGAAAGAACATTTAAAGAAATAGAATCAGAAAGCTTTCCTAATACTGTGAAAGATACCAATAAGCACAATAAAAATTTCTATGTAAAGTAACCGCAAAGAAATCCACAGAGATTCCTTACAATCCAACTGTCAAAAGACACAAAGATAAACCTACATACACACACATATTCAGAATAAAACAATTTAAAGAAAAGGCATAAGTAAACTATTAATTTTGCAGATGACATGATCACCAGAAAGCAAAACCTCATAGAATCTGACTAAACAATGAACGTATTTGACACAATTGATTGGAATCTGTTAATAAGCAATGAAAACATTTAGCACAACTGATTGGAATCTATTAGTAAGCAATGAAAATGTTTGGTAAAATTGATTGTATAAGGCCATGACAGAATTGTTTATACACAAATACAATGAAACTGAAACTAAGAAAACAATTCCAGGGGTTGGAAATATGACTCAGTGGTTATGAACACTGGGTGTTCTTTCAGAGGACCCAATTTCAAGTCCCAGCATTAACATGGTATCTCACAACCATCTGTAACTCTAGTTCCACAGAATCAGTCACCCTCTTCTGTCATTCACAGGCAGCAGGCATGCATGGAGTGCACAAATATAGATGTAGACAAAAAAACCCATACACATAAGATACAATTTTTAAAAATTACAGTTACAGTATAATCTAAACAAGATACACAGGGATAAAATTTTATCTAAGAAACTACCAAGCATTGAGAAAGAATAATTTCAAAAGACCCAAGTAAATGGAAAGTGTGATGATATTGTGTTCCCCAAAATATTGTGCACCCTAATAAACTTATCTGGGGTCAGAAAACAGAACATCCACTATATAGACATAGTGGCCAGAAAATGGTGGCACACACACCTTTAATCCTAGCATTCCAGAGGCAGACATCCATCCGGATCTCTGTGAGTTCAAGGCCATACTGGAAACAGCTAGTTGTGGTAACAAGAGCCTTTAATCCTAGGAAGTGATGGCAGAAAGGTATATAAGGTGTGAAGACCAGAAACTAGAAGCTTTTGGCGTGGTTAAGCTTTTAGGCTTTTAGCAGCAGTTCAGCTGAGATTCATTCTGGATGAGGACTCAGAGGCTTCCAATCTGAGAAAACAGAATCAGCTGAGGAATTGGCAAGGTGAGGTGGCTGTGGATTGTTCTGCTTCTCTGATCTTCCAGTGTTCACCTCAATAACTGGCTCCAGGTTTGTTTTTATTGGCGAGACCGAGACCCTTTAAGATTCGTGCTACAGGAAAGACATTGTATGTTCTTAGATTGAACAATTTAGTTTTTTTAAGGGATTGCAGCAATAAGCAGTCTATATATTTAATTAAATCACTGTTAAAATTTCAACATGTTTTTTTTTCTTAGAGAAATGGTAAGGCCAATCTTCAAATCGCATGGAAATCAGTCTTCAAATCACATGGAATTCAAAGGGACGCAAAGATCAAACAATCCATTTTAAAAATGGGCTACAGATCTAAACAGAGAATTCTCAACAAAAGAATCTCAAATGGCCAAGAAACACTTAAGGAGATAGATGTTCAACATCCTTAGCCATCAGGGAAATGCAAATCAAAAGGACTCTGAGATTCCATCTCATACCTGTCAGAATGGCTAAGATTAAAAATGCTAACAACAGCCTATGTTGGAGAGGATGTAGAGCAGAGGCAACACTCCTCCATTTCTGGTGGGAGTGCAAACTTGAACAGCCACTCTGGAAATCAGTATAGTGGTTTATCAGAAAATTGGGAGTCAACCTACCTCAAGGCCCAGCAATACCACTATTGGGTATATACCCAAAATATGCTCAATCATACCACTAAGACACTTGCTCAACTATGTTCATAGCAGCTTTTTTTCCAGAACCTGGAAACAACCTAGATGCCCTTCAACTGAAGAATGGATAGAGAAAATGTGGTACATTTACACAATGGAGTTTTACTCAGCTGTGAAAAACAATGGTATCATGAAATCTGCAGAAAAAATGGATGGAACTAGAAAAAAAAATCATCCTGAGTGAGGCAACTCAGACCCAGAAAGATAAACATGGCATGTACTCACTCATAAGTGGATACTAGATATAACTGCTACAATCCACAGCTCCCAGACAAGCTAGGTAACAAGAAAAGCCCAAGGTGGGGATGCATGGCTCTCCCTGGGAAGGGGAAATAGAAGAGATCTCCTGGGTGGAGTTGGGGTGCATGGGGATGGGAACATGAGAGATCGGGTTGGTGAGTGAATGAAGTGGGAGAGCACTGAAAGAGATGACTGGGAAGGAGGGTATTTCGGGGCCAGATAGAAACCTGGTGCAAGGGAAACTCCCAGGAATTTGCAATGATGACCCCAGCTAAGACTCCTAGTGCTGTGGGGTGTCCTGTATGCTGTGAAGAAATATAACACTGATTGGCCAGTAGCCAGGCAGGAAATATAGGATAGGCGGGACAAACAGAAAAGAGAGGCTGGGAGGTGGAAGCTGGAAGAGACACCAGCCTGCCGTCCAGGAAGCAGCATGTAAAGGCAGCAGGTAAAGCCACGGAACATGTGGTACCATATAGATTAACAGAAATGTGTTAATTTAAGATAAACTAGATAACAAGAAGCCTGCCACAGCCATACAGTTTGTAAGCAATATAAGCACGTGTTTACTCAGATGGGTCTGAGCTGCTGCGGGACTGGTGGGTGAAAGAGATTTGTCATGACCATGGGCCAGGCAGAACTGGAAAAAACTTCAAATACATGCTAGGAATGGTGGATACATAGCCTGAACTGGCTATTTTCTATGGTCAGACTGATGATCAGACTTCCCCAATTGTCAACAGAGAGCCTTCATCCAGTAACTGATGGAAACAGATGCAGAGAGTCACAGCCAAACATTAGGCCAAGCTGGGAGGGAACCTGCTGAACAGAGGGAGGAAGGATTGTAGGAGCCAGAGATGTCATGGACATCACAAGAAAACCCATAGAAAAAACTAACCTGGGCTCCTAAGAACTCAGCGTCTGAACCAACAACCAGGGAGCTTTCATATGACTGATGTAGGCCTTCTACATATATGTGTAGCTTGGCCTACTTGTGGGACTCCTAACAATGGGAGCAGGGGCTGTCCCTAATGCTTTGGCTGGTTCTTGGGAACCTATTCCTCATACTGGATTGCCTTACCCAACCTTAATGCAAGGGGAGGTGCTAAGTCTTACCTCAACATGATATGCCATGCCTTGTTGATACCCATGGGAGACCTGCCCCTTTCTGAACAGAAACAGAGCAGTGGATTAGAGAAGAGGAAGGGATGGAGGGAGGGAAGAGAAACTTTGGTCAAGATGTAAAAATAAATGAATACAATTTAAAAAAAAAAAAGAAAAGAAAAGAAAAAAGATTCCAGGGCATCCAGGGCTACACAGAAGAACTCTGTCTCAAAAAACAAAACAAAACAAAAATACAAAATAAGAGAATATTATCACAAAAAAATGACAAGACAACCATGAAATGTGGGAAAATAATTGCAAACAATCCATTTGTCTAGTATCCAGAATATATACATTTTTTTTTCAAATCAAAAGAAAAAGCACAAATGACCCAATCTAAAAAAGCAGACTTTGAATAGATAATTCTACAAAAAATGATGTACAAATGATTATAAAACACATGAAAAGATACAGATTATTATTCAACACTACAAAAATGAAAAATGAAACTATAACAAATAAACACTACTTGCTTAATTAGGAGGACCATTATAAAATTTTTTAATAGAGATTGGTGAATAGATGTAAAAGTTAGAATCTATGATTCTAGCTCTACGAAATATCCAGAATGGATAAATCTAGCTAATGGTTTTCTGATTCTAGGGGTGAGCAGAATGGAGACAATGTACTTATTGGATGTCAGACATTATTTTGAAATAATAAATATTTGGAGTTAATTAGGACCTTTATTTCATACTCTGCAGAAAAATAATTCTGAGTGGATCAAAAGCATTCAGTATACATAATAAGTTAAATATATAGAAGAAAATAAGCAATATCTAATTAATATATAAGCATAAAGGATTCTTGTAGGCAATGCAAAAAGAATGACAAATTTTTACAAATTGAAAAATAGGTCATAATCAAATTTTTTTTAATTCTTCTAATTCAAATACACAGCTGGATCAGGCCCTCTGGATAAATGAGACAACTGAATAGCTTGAACTGTTTGGGAGGCATCCAGGTAGTGGGATCCGGACCTGTCCTTAGTGCATGAGCTGGCTGTTTGGAACCTTGGGCTTACACAGGGACACTTTTCTCAGCCTGGAAGGAGGGGACTGGACCTGCCTGTACTGAATCCACCAGGTTGAATTGAATCCCCAGGGGAGTCTTGGCCCTGGGGGAGATGGGAATGGAGGGGAGGGGCTTGGGGGGAAGGTGGGGGCAGGGGCTAGAGGGGGGAGGACAGGAGAACCCATGGCTGATGTATAAAATTAAAACACAAATATAATAAATAAAAAAAGGAGAAAAAAAAAGAAAAAGAAAATATAGTTCATAGACTAGGAAAAATACTTTGTGTATCCTTGGATCATACACTAACAACATATATATCAATACACACATGACAGAATATGTAATCAAAATATGTAAATAACTTATAATTACAAATACACTCCAATTTTTATAATATTGATAATATTTTAAGAAGATATTTGTCAAGCTGGGCAGTGGTGGCGCACGACTGTAATCCCAGCACTCGGGAGGCAGAGCCAGGTGGATTTCTGTGAGTTCGAGGCCAGCCTGGGCTTCCAAGTGAGTTCCAGGAAAGGCACAAAGCTACACAGAGAAACCCTGTCTCAAAAAAAAAAAAAAGAAGGAGATATTTGTCTCAAAACAAATGTCCAATAACCACTTGAAAAGATGATCAATAGAAATGAAAATGCAATTTAAAATAACAAGACAATTATTTCACATCCACCAAGATGGCTATAATTAAAGATCCTTACAGAGAGCTGGTTGTGGTGGCTCATTTTTTTAAATTTATTTTTTTTAAACTTTTTCTTTCATTTTACATACCAATTCCAGTTCCCCTTATCCCACACCTCCATCTCCCCCCATCCCACCCCCCATCCCCTCTTCAGTGTAAGGTCTTCTTTGGGGAGTCAACAAAGTCTGGCATATTAACTTGAGGCAGGACCAAGCCCCTCCCCCACATGTCCAGGCTGAGCAAGGTATTCCATCCTAGGGAATGTGTTCCAAAAAGGCATTTCATGCACCCGGGATAAGTCCTGGTCCCACTGCCAGGAGCTCCCCAAACTGATCTAGCCACTTATCTGTCACCCACATTCAGAGGGCCTAGTTCAGTCCCATGCATGTTCCCCAGCTGTCAGTCCAGAGTTCATGAGCTCCTACCAGCTTGGGTCAGCTGTCTCTGTGGTTTTCCCCATCATGATCTTGAGCTTACTTGCTCCTGTGATTATCTCCTCCCTCTCTTCAACTGAAGTCTAGGAGCTTAGCCTAGTGCTTGGTTGTGGATCACTGCATCTGTTTCCATCAGTTACTGGATGTAAGTTCTATGAAGACAATTAGGGGAGTCACCAATCTGATTATAGGAGAAGGTAAGTTCAGGCACCCTCTCCATTATTGCTAGCAGTCATCCTTGTGGATTCCTAGGGTATTTCTCTAGCACCAGGTTTCTCCCTAACCCCCTAACAGTTCCCTCTACCAAGATATCTCTTTCATTGCTCTCCCTCTCTGTCCCTCCCTCCACTTGATCATATCAGTTCCTTCTTTTCCCATCCTCCCATCCCTTCCCTTCTACTCCCACCCCCAGTTTACCCAGGAGATCTTAACTATTTTCCCTTCCTGGGGCCCTCCATGTGTGTCCCTCTTAGAGTCCTCCTTGTTATCTAGCTTCTCTGGAGTTGTGGATTGTGGCCTGGTTGTCCTTTGCTTTACAACTACTAACACTTATGAGTGAGTACATACTGTGTTTGTCTTTCTGAGTCTGGATTACCTCATTCAGGATAATATTTTCTAGTTCCATCCATTTTTCTGCAAATTTCATGATGCCATTGTTTTTTTTGTTTGTTTGCTTGTTTTTTTTTTTTAACTGCTGAGTGTACTCCACTGTGTATATGCACCACATTTTCCTTATCCATTCTTCGGTTGAGGGGCATCTAGGTTGTTTCCAGGTTCTGGTTATACAAATAATGCTGCTATGAACATGGTTGAGCATGTGTCCTTGTGGTATGATTGAGCATTCCTTGGGTATATGCCCAAGAGTAGTATAGCTGGGTCTTGAGGTAGACTGATTCCCAATTTTCTTAGAAACCACTATACTGATTTCCAAAGTGACTGTACAAGTTTGCACTCCCACCAACAGTGGAGGAGTGCTGCCCTTACTCCACATCCTCTCCAACATAGGCTGTTGTTAGCAGTAAGGTGGAATCTCAGAGTCCTTTTGATTTGCATTTCCCTGATGGCTAAGGATGTTGAGCAATTCTAAATGTCTTTTGGGGTGGCTCATTTTTTATGGACATAACTTTTATTAACATGATATTCCTGAGAGGCAGACTTGGTGTAAACATTATTCTGCTTTACAGGAAGAGAAACAGAAGCAGTTTAACATACACACAAGACATTTGGAACCCTCTGTTAGCTAATATACACTTATGCCTTTTCCACATTATTATATGTAGACAGATTAATACTAGAGATAATAATCCCCATTTTCCTTGACATTGCAGCTCACTTCCAAAGCCATCTGAGATCCTGAGGCCCTGCTTTAGACAGGGGTTTCTTGGCTCATGTTTTTAATCCCAACATTTTAGAAGCAGAGGCAGGAGGATCTCTGTAAGTTCAAGACCAGCCTGGTCTACACAGGAAGTTCCAGGACATCCGAGGCTACACAGTGAGACCCTGTCTCAACAACAGAAAAAGGAAAAATCCCTGTGTAGCTCCGGGATAGAAAGCACGCCTAATATGTGCAAGCACCTGCATTCCACTCCCAGTAGGCAAAATATACTATAAACTGCTGGTGGAAATATAAAATAATACAATCCCTTCAGCAAATATTTCTACTGTTAGTTATAAGGTTAAATATATACTTGCATGACCCAGCAATTTTATTCTTTTGCATTCATCCAAGAGAAATGAAAATCACATGCCCAAAGTGGCTTGTATGCAAATATTCATAGTGACAGAGCAGTTTGACATTATTTTTTTTAAGTGTACAGGGATAGAGTGAGATTTGCTAAGATAGAAATCTGTGTGACTTTATTTAGAGTGCTTAAACTGGTCAGTACTCTAATTGTTGTGAGTCAAGATGTTTATCAAATTTTCTTTAAATTTCTGATAAAACTTGGTGTGTGCTATCATATGTAAATTATATCCCAATAATAATGACTTTAAAAAGAAAATAAAAGAGGAGGCTGAATTGAGACCTGGACTTTTTCAGTAAGATGTCCCCAGGCAACTCCCATGAGGGATGCTTCATTGAGGTCTCTGTTTGTGCCAAGGAATGCGAAGGCAAAACATTGTTGGAATAGCTAAGTTATTCACTTGTTTCCTTAAATTTGCTAAATGCCGTGCTGTATTTACAGAAATATTCAAAGTATTTATTTAAATTGCCTTTGGGTAAGATGGCATAATCAATATATGTTTAATATATATGCATAGAGACAATCATAGCTTTCCTGTTATTATCACTCAGTTTAACCAGAAATAATCTCGCAATTTAAAATCTAAAGATGTTTCCTACAAAATTAGAGAAAGTACTTTCAACTGTTCTTCCCTAGAGCTGCCTATCAACTTGTTAGTTCTAATTTTCTCTTTAGAATTATTCCCATTTCCCTGTTTTCCTATTTCTCTGTTGGCATCATTTCATTTCTAATCATCTGCTACATTTCCACAACTACATCTGTTTTTAATTATATCAAATATTGATATATACACAAATGACAAGGTGACTAACAAATATCTATAGAGATAATCTAAAAACTTGTTTTAATACCATCCTTTCCACTTATGGTAAAATGTAGAGACAAAGAAAATTGACTGGAAAGTGAAACAAATAATTTAGGCCTAAGATTGACCCTAATTGTATTTTAATATATATTACACACACACACACACACACACACACACACACACACACACACACACACATACATATAATTATAATTTAATCTTAGTTATATTTGAAGAAGACATTACCGATCCCATGGAAAGTCGGTTATCATTTATGGGATATTAACTCTTTGTCAGATATTAATACATCTTAGTCTAGTAATAATAATGGAATTAGGAGAAAGAGAAGACACAGCTAAAATCAAGTATGACATTAATGCTCTAAAGTAAACCATTCCAGTACACTGCCTTCGACACTTC
The DNA here is from genome assembly GCF_903995425.1 of Onychomys torridus. Lineage (NCBI taxonomy): Eukaryota > Metazoa > Chordata > Mammalia > Rodentia > Cricetidae > Onychomys > Onychomys torridus. Next base: position 123,686,554 of record NC_050466.1, on the reverse strand, counting down.
AAAGCTAGTTATTCCATACATTTTGGACAACCATTCAAAGCACAACACATTTCCTGCCTACTGCATAACACCAAACTGTTAAAGCAGACTGTCTTTTCAATTACTCATTCTTTAGTATCCAAGACAGACTCTGAGCATTCCCTCTCTGCTTCATTAATAAAGTCTAGCCTAACAGCTTGCTGTGATCAAACAGATGAAGGCAGCAATGTGGAAAAGCTAAATGTACCTCCCACACTCCCTTATGACTACCTGACAAAGGAATGACTAAGAGATGTGCAAAATCCTCCAAGAGCATGAGCATGCCTAAGGGAATGCACTCTCATTTCCCCCAGCTGCATTCACCTTTATACTTCCAGACACAATGAGAAAATCTATATCCTCTTGGCAATAGAAACCTTTGTTCAAATTTCAAAAATTTGATGCACATAGCCTTAAACTAATCATCAATGTGTTTAAAAATTCTTGCTGTAACTCCGAAAATGGATATAATAAAAATTTAAAAAGACTAGTGTATTCTATTGCTATCTACCATCCTCTTATTAAACTTTCCTCCCACCTCTTCTCATTTTTAAATAAGTATTTATTCTATGGAAGTCCTGTGCTACTAGAAAAGGTCATACTGAAGCTGCTATTGCATTTATACAGCCTCTGCACAATCACAAAACCCTCATTCTCAGCTTTATTATAGAACTGACTCCCAACTAAATTCACCAATGTTGACAGAATTTGTTTGCCTTGAAAATTTACACCTTGGCTAAGGACTGGTAGCAGCAGGTAATATGAATCTACACTTTCAACAAATATTGAGAAAAAGGCAAGTGCTAAAATTTTAATTTTATTAAGGCTTCAGAATGAACTATAGTACTAAATCTCAATTTCTCGTTGATTTTAAATAAGCATTTATCACTGAGAAGCTCTATATCACTATAAATTACTTTTTAAGCTCTTATTATATAGAGGGGGTGTGACTGGTATTGAACACAGGGCCTAATGTCCACTAAACTACCTTCTTAAAGTGTCTACTAGAAAATTACTCCATAATTTACAAATTCCAAATGCCCTTAATGCAACCGGAAACACTTTTAAAAAATATTTAAAATTCTTCCTTTTGGAAAGCTGCTATTATTTGCCAAAAATAGTGATTAAAACAATAAAATTTTATTTCTTATTTATCTAGTCTTCTTTTCCTTTAATGATAATGATGCCATAAAAACAATTGCAGGCTATTTCCAGGTTCTGGCTATTACCAATAATGCTGCTATGAACATAGTTAAGCATGTGTCTTTGTGGTATGATTGAGCATTCCTTGGGTATATTCCCAAGAGTGGTATAGTTGGTCTTGAGGTAGATTGATTCCCAATTTTCTGAGAAACCACCATACTGATTTCCATAGAGACTGTACCAGTTTGCACTCCCTCTGCAGTGGAGCAGTGTTCCCCTTGTGCCACATCCTCTCCAACATAAGCTGTCTAGAGTGCTTTTGATCTTAGCCATTCTAACAGGTGTAAGATCATATCTCAGAGTTGTTTTGATTTGCATCTCCCTGATAATTAAAAATGCTGAGCAATTCCTTAAATGTCTTTCAGCCATTTGAAATTCTTCCTATGAGAATTCTCTGTTTAGCTCTATAGCCCTTTTTTTAATTGGATTGTTTGTTATTTTGATGTTTAGTTTCTCGAGTTCTTTATATGTTTTGGAGATTAGCCCTCTGTCAGATGACTGCTGGTGGGAGTGCAAACTTGTACAGTCACTTTGGAAATCAGCATGGCGATTTCTCAGAAAATTGGAAATCAATCTACCTCAAGACCCATCTATACCACTCTTGGGAATATAATCAAAGAATGTTCAATTATACCACAAGGACACATGCTCAACTATGCTCATAGTAGCATTATTCATAATAGCTAGAACCTGGTAACAACCTACATACCCCTCGACTGAAGAATGGATTAAGAAAATGTGGTACATATACACAACGGAGTACTACACAGCAGAGAAAAACAGTGACATCATGAAGTTTGCAGGCAAATGGATGGAACTAGAAAATATCATCCTGAGTGAGGTAACCCAGACTCAGAAGGACAAACATGGCATGTACTCACTCATAAGTGGATACTATATATAAAGCAAAGGGTAATCTGGCAACAACCTACAACTCCAGAGAAGCTAACTAACAGGGAAGACCCAAAGAAAGATGCATGGACTTCCCTGGGAAGGGGAAAGAGATGAGTAAACTGGGCATGAGGGGTAGGCAATGGAGGGTAGGGGATAGGATATGAGAGCATAAGGGAATGGGATGGTTGAGCTGGAACAGGGAGGGAGGGGGAATGCAATGAAAGAAATACCATGATAGAGGAAGATATCATGGGGATAAAGAGAAACCTGGCACTAGAGAATTTGCCAGGAATCCCCAAGGATGACCCCAGCCTGGACTACTAGCAATAGTGGAGAGAGTGCCTGAACTGAACTGGCTTACCCCAGTGATCAGACTAGTGAATACCCTAACTATCATCACAGAGCTTTTCTCCAATGACTGATGGAAGCAAATGCAGAGGTACACAGCCAACCACTAGACAGAGTTCCAGGAGTCCAGTCAAAGAGAGAGAAGAGGGATTCTATGAACAAGTTCATCAGGGTCATGATGGGGAAACATGCAGGGATGACCAAACGAAACTAGTGGGAACTCATGAAAGTTGGATCAATGGCTGTGGAGCCTACATGGGACCTGACTAGGCCCTCTGTATGGTGAGACAGGGTAGCTTGATTTGCTTGGGAGGACCCCTGGCAATACGTTCAGAATCCATCTCTAGTACATGAGGGGGCTTTCTGGAGCCCACTACCTATGATGGGACACCTTGAGGCAGGAGGAAGGGCTTGGACTTGCCTCTGCTGGATGTGCCTCACCATGGGAGAACTTGCATTCTTGTTGGTAGGAGTGAGGGGTGGTTGGGAGGGAAAGGCTGGGTGGGGGGCAGGAGGAGGGAAGAGAGGGAGCTTTGATTGGTGTGTAAAATGAATGAAAAATTTTCTTAATTAAAACAAGAAAAACAAAAAGGGAAAAACAATTAAAAATAATGAAAAAATAAAACATATTGGGATTGCCAAAAATTGCAAGCAAAATTAATGAATAAATTGTTTAACTCCAAAACAAAGCTGGGTAAGGTGTCTCATGGTTTTAATCCCAGAACTCAGGAGGCAGAGGCAGGCAGATCTCTGAGTTTGAAGCCAGACTTGTCTAAAAAGTAAGTTCCAGGCCATTCAAGGCTATACAGTGAGCCAGTTCTGTTTGAAAAATATCCAAAAACACTGAAAAATAAAATAAACTAATATTCAATCTTTAACAACATTTTATTATAAAACTAATACATATTAACAGAGAAATAGCATATAAGAGCAAAAAATGGTTCATAATCTTAGGACCAGTATTTTATAATAGTACATGTCACTTTTTAAATGTTTCTACCCTTTAGTTTTTTAAAAAACACAAAAAACTTCAAAGCCTAGCCTGGCATGGAATTTACTATACAACACAGGCTGGCCATAAATTCATGATAATCCTTCTGCCTCAGCCTGCATCCTGGGATTACAGGAATAAACCACCACACCTGTTCTCTTTCACTTTAAAGAAATGTGTGTGTCATAATGTGTTACAGCAAGAGATCCATCCTAGAGCTTTCACAGCCTGAGGAACCTCCTGAACTTTTAAGGACCTGCACTCAGGTAAAGTCAGATCTTGATTTCCCCACAGAAAAGAATGTTACGCTGGAGAGATGGCTCAGAGGTTAAGAGCATGGACTGCTCTTCCAGAGGTCCTGAGTTCAATTCCCAGCACCCACTTGGTGGCTCACACCATCTGTAAAGAGATCTGGTGCCCTCTTCTGTATACATAATAAATAAATAAATCTTAAAAATAGCCAAACGAATGGAAGCACATGAATTATGAACCAAAGGCTGTGGAGCCCCCAGCTGAACCAGGCCCTCTGGACAAGTGAGACAATTGAGTAGCTTGATCTGCTTGGGAGGCACCCAGTCTGTGGGACTAGGATCTGTCCTTAGTGCATGAGCTGGCTGTTTGGAACCTTGGACTTACACAGGGACACTTTGCTCAGTCTGGAAGGAGGTGACAGGACCTGCCTGTACTGAATCCACCAGGTTTAAATGAATCCTCAGGAGTGCCTTGATCCTGAAGGACATGGGAATGGAGGGGAGAGGCTGAGGGGAAGGTGGGGGTGGGGGCGGGAGCGGGGAGGACAGGGGAACCCATGGCTGATGTATAAAATGTAAAATGCATAATAATAAAGAAAATATATTAATAACAAAAAAATCAAAAAAAAAGAAAGAAAAGAATGTTACAACTGACTAGTATGGTACACTGTTGGACTTTCTTGAAAACAGAAATAAAGGCACTTGGGGAAAGTATAAAGCATATACAAGGCTTTGGGCTTCTCACTAGGAGAGCTATGCATTAAATAGTAGTAGCCATATATACCATTTTGGTGGCTTTCAAGTTACATTTCAAAGTGTTGCTAAGAAACTTTATCCCCCTTCTCTGTTTTCATCTAGTTGGTTCTTTGACAATTTCAAGTATATGATGCCCTCTAATAACTTTCCCCCTCTATCCTCTCTTATCTCCCTCCCTCTCTCATACCTCCATCCCTTCCCCTTCCTAACTCATGACTTGTCGGTTTTGGTTGTTTGCTTGGTTTGTGTGTGTGTGTGTGTGTGTGTGTGTGTGTGTGTGTGTGTGTGTGTGTGTGAGAGAGAGAGAGAGAGAGAGAGAGAGAGAGAGAGAGAGAGAGAGAGAGAGAGATCTATTTAGCTAACCAGGGTAGCCAGTGTGACCACTGGAGCCTGGTGGATACACAACTGAAGGCAGTTACTTATCTCTTTTCCAGAATCTATTAAGTCTTTCTTCCATTCTGTAGGTACCTGAAGCTACTATGAGTTCATGATTACAATGATTATGTCTTGCCTATTCCCCTGTTTTTTAGCTCTTAAATTCTTTCCATGTACTCTTCTGTAATTCCTTAAGCCGAAAGGGCATAGTAAAATAAAGTCATGGGCTGTATTAACAAGAAAGTTAACATGTCTTTTAGTGTAATGGGATTTCTAATGAGATTCCTACATAGGCAATAATAAAGAAGATATGCACTTAGATTTTAAGCATAGTTCGCTGCTATTTTAACATTCTTTAAAGTAGCTAAAAATGGACTTGGATGGTCACTGGTCCTCTGTGTTCCTGCTCTACTCAATTTGACCACAATGAATTGAATAAACCTCCTTTATCTATGTTTCACTAAAAAAATATAAAATAATTCCATAAAAAGATATAGTGTTTCTATGCGAGCAATCTTCACCGAAAATGTTCATTGTGCTGGAACACTTCATTTGAAGCTGGAGAGGCTTCAGCCAGACTCTAGAGTGAACTCCTTCCCACTTAGATGATTCCCTAATTTCCCAGGTTTTCTATATTGTCTCATCTTTTATAAAGAAGTTGCATGATGTGATGGAACTTTTGAAGTTATTCTTTTCTTTTCTTTTTTTTTGTTTTTTGGGTTGTTGTTGTTGTTTTTTTTTTTTTTTTTGGTTTTTCGAGACAGGGTTTCTCTGTGTAGCTTTGCGCCTTTCCTGGAACTCACTTGGTAGACCAGGCTGGCCTCGAACTCACAGAGATCCACCTGGCTCTGCCTCCTGAGTGCTGGGATTATAGGCGTGCGCCACCACTGCCCTGCTTCAAGTTATTCTAAATGCATCTTGCATTATGATACAGCTACAGGCCTATGGGGAGCGGAATGTGGTGGTTTCAATGAGAATGGGCCCCAAAGGTTCATATATTTTAATGCTTGAAACTCGAGAAGGTGGAACTGTTTGGGAAGGATTAAGAGGTGTGGCCCTGTTGATGGAGGTGCCTTAAGCTTGTGGATCTGATGAAAGCACTCAGCTAGTGCTCCGGTGCCCCAGTGTTATGCCTGACTACCTACTGCTGTGTTCCTTGCTGTGATGGTACTGGAACCAAGAGTCCCAAATTAAACTTTTTTTTTATGCATTGCCTTAGTCAAGGTGTATTGTAACGACAATAAAAAAGCAACTAAGATACATGGTAATACAGAAAATTCACTTTTGCACTACTCTCTGTCTCTTTGTCTGTGTGTGTGTGTGTGTGTGTGTGTGTGTGTGTGTGCACATGCATACGTTGGCTTTCTAAACTTAAAAAAGGAGCTAAAATTAAGTGTCATAATATTTTACACCAAAGCAACCAAGTTAAGGTTCTAATGAGTGCACATTTCTATCATTAAATGACTTCATGAGAATCTGTAATGCTTCCCAGTCTATTAGTATTTAAACTCCCTTATAATGTTAAAATATGTTCTAAACAATATGATGTAAAAACATATATGAAAAAGTAGACATGTAAGCAAAACTCAGAAAGCCTATAATCTGTAATAATCTTTTACCACTAAAAATTCCCAGCCTTTCCCAATTAAATTGAGGTCTTATTTTAAAATAAAACCTGAAAAGTATAATGTTCACAAAACCTCAAGAAAATCAGTAATATCTAATTTTGAACTTACCATTGTTTTCCAGTAGATTACCGATTTCATATTATAATGACTTACATATCTAAAAAAATACAGTATTTCTGTTTTCCCTATCTCTGTGTCATAGAGTATAGAACTATGAATAGTGTCCTTAAAATAAAGATTGTCAGGCTACAAATTCAAAAATGGCAGTCAATTAGTCTGGAAAACAAATCCAAGCCTCTGAGGATGAACCTTTTCTCAGCCTCTAAAGGAAGGTGACCTTTTCAGTTAGATCTCACTTGTTATTTTCCAACATTAGTCTTCGTATTTTTTTCCATTATACAGTAGACACAAATGAAGGCAAGAAGACAGTGATAAGGTCTAATGAGTTTGTACTGTAGCAAAAAGAAGTCTTTGCTGGAACTGTGGAGAAAAATGGAATGCCTAAATAGGCTATAAAAGATAAGCAAACAAATAGAATTGAGAGAAGTTACTGCTAAGAATGAATCTTTTTGCCATTAACCAAATTCCTAGAACTTGAGTATAGTTTCTGAAGTAAAATATTAAGAACCCAATAATTCACCTAACTGTGAGAACTAGAAGGAGAAAAAAGCTATTATCTCTCTTCTTCCAAAATTTATCAAATATTTTTTGGAAATAGGTGTGTTGTGACGGTGAGAAAATTCACTATCTGGGGTTATAAATTTTCATAGGACAGTAGAAACCTTTAACATATACACATCTGGGGAAAATGCATAGCTTAATTTTAAAAATCACAATGTGAAAGGAATTGACTGCCTTATTTTCTTTTTTAAAAGAGACTGAAAATTAACATTAGCATAGACCCTGAACCAACTGATTTATTTCTAGCCGGCAAGGAACTACTCAGAAGAGATACCAAAGCTGAAATAGAGTTTTTTATTATAGAAAGCTTCATGAAGATATAATAACTTCAGTGAACTCAAGATATTAACATAGGACATTTCCTCCCAGAATAAAGGAATGTTAGGAGGAATTTCCCTCATAGAAAAATAAACCAAATAGAAACATTATTAATAGTAGCCAAATCTGAGATCCATATGCACTTTAACTTATTTTCTATAATACTATCAAAAAGAAGAAATTTTCTTAAAGAAAAACAAGGTATAGTAAATAAAACTATGTGGATGATCCCAGGCTTCTCTTTTTATAAACGCCACAAGAAACACCACAAACCACTCTCTTATAATTAAAAATGATATTTTGAGTACAAGGAAATTAATTAACCATACAATTTTACTTTCCATTAACTTAATGGAAGTCTGTTGTATAATGCAAAGTATAGAAGTATGAAATATAATCATTATTCTTGAGGTAATTCTCATACTATAGCTATAAATAGATGTATAAATGGAGATAGACACACACATATACATACATACAAACATTCACACATAGGTGACAACAACTAGTTTTAAGATTGTACAAATGAAAAACATTCATGTTAAAAAAGAGACAGGGAGATGGCTGAATGTGTGCAAAGCGTTCTGCAGGAGCATTTGGATCCTCAGCATCTATGTAAAAACCAGGTCTGGTGACAGGGCCCTGTAACTTAAGCACCGGGGATGCAGAAAGAGGCATATCCAGGGATTTCCTTAATTACCATCTAGTGTAAGGGTGAGCCCCATACTCAATGAGAGTCTCTATGACAAAAAATAAAGTGAAGAACTATTGGGGAAAATATCTGACATTGATATTTAGCCTCCACATGTGCTTGCACACAACACAGGTACAGCATTATAATTTTTTTAAATGCTGAAAGCAAATTTTGCTCTAATAATTGCTTCTACATTTATCCTTTTCCCATAAGAAATAGATAGCTGTGAAAAAAATTATTTTCAAATCTTAAGAAAGATAACTTCCTATGAAGACCCTACCAAGGACAATAAGGTAAGGGGGAAAAGCAGCATTAAAAACAGAACATAATGCCAGGTGGTGGTGGTGGTGGCACACGCCTTTAATCCTAGCACTCAGGAGGCAGAGGCAGGTGGATCTCTGAGTTCCAGGCCAGCCTGGTCTACAGAGTGAGTTCCAGGCCAGCCAAGGCTGCTTCACAGAGAGAAACCTTGTCTCAATAAACAACAACAACAAAAAGAGAACATAATAAGGAAATCTAAGCATTGAGATATAATACAGATAATTGTCAAGATTTTCCCTAGGATGTATGAAGTCCTAGGTTCCACTCCCAGAACTGCTAAAAGTGTGTGTGCATGTGTGTGTGTGTGTGGGGGGGGATGGAATAAGTCTATCTTGATTCATAGCTCACACAATCATGCATATAATCATAAAGAACCTATGAAAGACATTAAAAATTAATTCATCAAATCTCTAGTAAATAGGTCAATAGGTAAGAATCATTGTATTCCTAAGCATTAATAACTAAAATTGAATACTAGTCATACTATTCAAATACATACTCAGATATATATTCAGTAATGTGCATATAAGACATATGCAATAAAAAGTAAAAATAATTGTCAAGAAATAAAATGATAACATATACCATGTTCTTTATCAGAACACTAAATACTATTAAGACATTTTCCCCCAAAATCACTATGGAATAAGTAAAATTTTGAAGAAAATCCATAAATTAATATGACTATAAAATTTATACAGAAATGGTTCATGAAGTTGGGCTTTGGTGTAATTGTAAGGTTGTTGTATTGTGGATTAATTTTCTGGGATGAATAGGCTTGTGTGTTGTATCCTTCTAGGAAACGTCTCACACACAAAAATACTTTGTTAGAAAAGTTTTGATATTGAAAGTTCCTGTAAGTTAATCAACTGATTTTAGGTCATGCCTCTGGGAACATTTCAAATAAATTGACATTTCCCCAATGAAACTCTGCATTCATTTAACAACTATTAATAGTAAATTATAAGTAAAAAAAAAAAACACATCTATATGTTGTATGTGGCATATATCCTGGTTGCATACACATTTGTCTACCTTAGAATTTAAGAAATTACCACCATCATCTCATAGCTATTTCTGCTATGCTTTATAAATGAAGAATGTTTCTTTCAGTACCTGGCACCAAAAACAAAGCCTTTGATTTGGTAATTCTATTGAAGATGGCAAAAAAGGTAAGCATAACTTTATATATCCATTTTTCTTTGGTAATTGTTATGTACCAACCAGGATAAATAAGATTGCAAAACCACATTCCTAGCTCTCTAATCACTAAACCAATGTGAGCTAGAACAAGTTTGTGAAAAGACACCTTCTACATCTGCTTCTGCAAGTAACTAGCATCATATTTCACCAATCACTTTGTTTTTCCCTATATGGTAATAGTTCTCTGTAGAGCACTCGTTTACAAAAGTGTTATTTTCAGGACCTTCTTGCCCAAGATTAAATTAAAGATTTCTATCACCATTGTGGTGGAATGAGAATGCTTGGTCCCTAGTTAAAATAACTTTTTAGAGGAGATGTGACCTTGTTGGAGGAAATGTGTCACTGGTGTTGGGCCCACACCGTACATACATACTCCTTCTCTCTTTCCTACCTGTGGATCAGGGTGTAAAGTTCTTAGCTACTGCTCCAGCACAATGCCTGTCTGGACTAACTTCTAAACTGTAAGCAGGCCCCAGTTAAATGCTTTCTTTTACAAGACTTGTCTTGCTCATGGTGTCTTTTCACAGCACTAGAACACTGACTAAAACAACCATATTAAAACTAAAACTTAGTAACATTTAAAAGACTTATTCATAGTTCTGGAAAGATGTTTCAGTTGTTACGAGTACGTATTGCTCTTGCAGAGAGACAAATAATTTGTTCTCAGTACCAACTTGGTAGCTAATAACAGTGTGTAATGCAGTTACAGGGGATCTGATGCCCTCTTTGGGACTCTTACGGGATCTGATGCCTTCTTAGGGCCTCTTTGGACATTAGGAATACACACGGTATACATACATGTATGCAGGCAAAACAGTCATACACATAAAATGAAAAGAATTAGTAAAATCTTACAAAAGACTCGATTTAAAAGGGGCAATAAACCCACCATTTTAGGACAAAAGAATTTAAATGTTTAACCACAAGCAACAGAAAGTAATGTATCTGAAACAAATGCATCACTATGCCTTTCTTCCATGCAAAGAGACAATCATATTATTTCTATTAGATCTTGAGACTGTGAGAAGAAAGGCCTCCCTTTCTTTAAGAAAATAATGGAGGGTGCATATCGAATATACAAAATATGCTATAAAATTACAGTGGTGTCTTCTGGGGGCCACAGAGAGCAGTCTTTGAGACAGGGTTTCTCTGTGTAGCCTTGACTATCCTAGAACCTCACTCTGTAGACCAGGCTGGCCTCTCAGAGATCTGCCTCCTGAGTGTTGAGATGAAAGACATAAGCCACCATACCTGGCCACTTTTCTACAAACATCTTAATCTCCTCCAGAATTAAATGTCATACATGCTATAAGAAACTCTAGAATCAAACAACCTAATTCTCCTATTTGTACACAAATACTTTGATTTAATTTCTAAGTCTCATTTACTCACTGTCAAAAATACAATTTGATTAAACAGATTGGCACTTCTTTATAAACGATGCTTTACTCTCTATATCAAATTACAACCAAATGCAAGATTTTGTGACTAACTGAACTATTAAGAAATTAATTATAACAGAAATCTGCTCCATTTGTAGAATTTGCCTTTGGTTGTCTTCCATTAGTAAATAATAAGGGATTCACGAGTCCCATTTCAACAGAGTGGCAGGCGCCATCCTGCCTTTTGGTTAAAGGCCAGCAGAAGCTGCTAGAGGAATAAAGGACAGTTGGACCTGTAAAGATTATGAAGGTAAATATACTCAAGCATTGATGCATAAAATGAGAATCTGGTTTCTTAAAATGAAAGGAGCCTATGTGTCTATGTGTCACCCAGCGCAGTAAAGATGCCTCTTCCAAAACCCCTTAAGAACTGCTTCTCTTAAAAGAAACTAATTTTTATAATAAAGATTTAGCCAAGTGACTGGGTGGTTCACTTATAATGTTAATTAACAAGAGTATATTTTTGAAAATGACTTCCAACCTGTGTTTGCTATAGTCAAAGTGGGATGAAATGATGGAATGATTACATTTTAGAAAGAAACTCATTAGAGGATAGGGCCAAATTGGCCAACCAAATAGGCCATAAACTGAGCCATAGTCCCTATAGTAGATGAAAAAAAATATTAAGATTATCTCACAGGCTCTCTTATATATTACTAATAGAAGTTTATTTGGTAAAATCATGTTGAAAAGTAATTTGGCAAGAGAAGGTGTCTATCGTCCAGGCATTTAAAGTTCCCCTATTCAAACGCCACCTGGAGAAGTCATAACGTATTACAGTTTGTGACTTTTGTAGAGGAATACATTTGAATTGTACAAGCTCCACGGCTGGCAAGCAAGCAATAAAACCATTTATGTATTGCAGAATCACAAAGAGAAAGCCAAGTAGGAACGGTACAAAATGAATGGAGAGCCACTTGTTCTATACTTCCTGACAAGTTTAATTTTCTGAACAGAAGAGATAGTGGCTCTGGTGTTATCACCCCAAGGAGGGTAACCTAGATTAAAAGAGTGACGCTTTTGGAGTACCACGGAAGGTAAGATGAAAGAGAGCGAAAGGACTAGGCAAATGCATAGCCACTTAAGGATATGCCCACTAGGCTTCTATGGTTTAGGGGTGGTGAAAAGAGTGGGAGAGGAAAGCAGAAAGGCTTTACATTCCAAAAGCATCACAAAACTCCCCTAGGGGAGTTAGTCAGTGGATTGAGATCCTGCATTGCCTTATTACAGCTAGGAGGAGTACTATTCAAGATGGGCAGGCTCCATGTCACTTAAGGAAGAAAAATGAGGGAATATATAGCTCACAAAATTAAAATCTAGGCCATTGTGGGTAAATACCCTAGATAGTTATAAACAAAACATATATTTAACAAAAAAGTTGTTAAGTGATGGGACAAGTCAAGTGATCAATCAAAGGGAGGATTTATGGGAGGGACAAAGGTAAATATTCTTCTTACCTAAAGAAGCCAGAAGAAAGTATCTAATCCCTGGAGCTGGAGTTATATATATATACAAGGACGCTGAGAATTTACCCACCTCCTAGAGCACTGAAACATCTCTTCAGCCTCTCCTTTTTTGGGACAATTTGATTCCTTTGTTTTAATGTATATAAAATGGTGAATAATCTCATGATGAGGTTATAGAGCCAGAACGTATTGCTTCAAACCCTGTCTTAATCACAATAACTGTATCACCATAGACAGTTAGTTAACCTCTGTGTGACTCACAGACACACACACACACACACACACACACACACACACACACAGAGAGAGAGAGAGAGAGAGAGAGAGAGAGAGAGAGAGAGAGAGAGAGAGAAAGCATTATAGCAACCAAAAGCTTCAAGTATAGAAAGGATACCATCATGAGAATAAAAAATAATATGCAGAATGAGACAAGATAGTTGATATGTGTATATCTGATATGTGCTTAATATCTAGAATATATAATGAAATGCCCAAATTCAGTAGAACAGAATCAAATATTCCAGATCAAAACTGAGCATCCCTATAATCCCAGCACTTGGGAGACTAAAGAGAGAGAGAATCACTATTAGCTTGAGGTCAGCCTACATTTCAGAGTGAGATCTTGTCTTAAAGAAACAAAATGGGGCTGGTATACGACATGGTGAATAAGAGTGCTTGCTATGAAAGCATAAGGACCTTGTTTCCAATCCCTAGCACCACACAATGCCAAGTATGACCTTGTATGCCTATAGCACCCAAATTGAAGAATGGAGTTAGGAGGATCCACGGAACTCACTGGCCAGTCAGCCTTACCCAAAGTTGAGCTTCAGGTTCAGCAAGAGACCCTGTCTCAAAAGGTAAGTGGATAATATAGAATATGATATAGAGAAGATAATAAGGAAGGCAGCCAGTGTTCTCCTCTGTCCTCTGAATGCACACACACACACACACACACACACACACACACACCACACACACATGAATAAAGCCAGTAAGTTCTCTCAGTGATACAGAGAAAAGGGCAATGTATCTGTGTATCGCAATAAAGCTTATCTTAGAATCAGAGGAAAAAACTGGCCACTATAGTAAACAAAGAAGCCAGGCAATGGCAGCACATGCCTCTAATCCTAGCATTCCAGAGGCAGAGATCCATCCGGATCTCTGTGAGTTCAAGGCCACACTGGGAACAGAGCCAGGTGTGGTGGCACATGCCTTTAATTCCAACACTACTTAACTATGAAGGTCTGGAGGTCTGTACAGACAGACAGGAAGTGACAGAGTAGGGCAGAAAGAGGAAGTGATATATACCTGGGCAGTGAGAGAAAGTGAGATGGTGGGAACAGAAAGGCATATAGGCATGGGTATACAGGAAGTAGGTCTCTTTGGAAGCTGTGGAGTTGGTGAGGTGAGGTTGGCTGTGGCTTGTCCTATTCCTCTGATCTCTTGGTTTTCACCCCAATATCTGGCTCCAGGTTTTTTTTTTTTTATTAATAAGACCATTTAGCAATTCATCTTACAAGGCAACAGTTGGAACTTGTTGGTTTGAGTGCAAATAAAAACAGCCATTATGGAAAACATGGAAATTCCTCAACTATTCAAAGTAGACCAATCATCTGATCCAGCAGTTTCAACCCTAAATATATATTAAAAGGGAATTAAATCTGTATGTAGAGACAGGTACACATCTGTGTTCACAGCAGCACTATTCACAATAGAGAAGAAATGCAAAGAACCTAAGTGTCCATTCACGGACAAAGAAAAAATAACAGTATACATATACATTGAATATTATCCAGCCATATAAAAGAACAAACACATGTCATTACAACATGGAGAGAAATGTAAATTATTATATTATGCGAGGTAATCAAGGCACAGAAAGACAAATATTAAAATGTCTCCCTTACATGCAGGATATAAATAAGTCGAAATCATAGAAGTTGAGAATTAAAAAGAGGCCACAGAGAATACATAGGAAAATAGAATAGGAAAAGGTTGCTTAAAGGCATGTGCTGCTCCCGCCCAGCTCATGTATAGATTTTTAATGTATTAATTAAAAATAAATTTAACCTAATTTTTAACAGTGGAAACAGTATTATCTCCTTAACAAACATAACTACTAAAAAGGTTCACATAATTTATATGTTGATTTATAGGTTTCCTGAGTATTAAGGTCTACCTCATTATTCAAAGACTAAAAATAGCAAAAGTATTTAACACATTAATTACTCATGACAGAGGCAGTAGTAGTTAATGATTAAAATACAGAATAGGCAGTGGTGGCACACGCTTTTAATCCCAGCACTCCGGAGGCAGAGCCAGGAGGATCTCTGTGAGTTCGAGGCCAGCCTGGTCTACTGAGCAAGATCTAGGACAGGCACCAAAACTACACAGAGAAACCCTATCTCAAAAAACAAACAACCAAACAAAAAGTAAAAATACAAAATAATATGTTCATGGAATAATTGATTAAAATAGCTAGCAATCTTGAATTTTAAAAACATATTTTACAAAAGTAGGAGGATATGGTGGCAAGTGCATGTCTGTAATCCAAACTTAGAAGTCTGAGGCAGAAGGATTGCATGTTGGAGGGCAGCTTAGACTAAGTAGAAAGAGCCTGTCTCAACAAAAAAAATAAGTTGAATGTATAAATTGTGGTTTTTATAAATATAAATAATATTTTTAGAAGCCAGTTAAAATTATTGTTTTAAAATTAATAATTTTCAAACCAGGCAGTGGTGGCTCATATCTTTAACCACCATACTCAGGAGGCAGAGGCAGGAGGATCTCTGAGTTTGAAGCCAGCCTTGTCTACAGAGTGAGTTCCAAGAAAGCACAGCTGCACAGAGAAACACTACCTCAAAAACAAAACAAAATAAACAAAGAATTACATAATTTAAGATAAAGACTTCATAACTGAAAATTAATGCATAAAATTGCACAAAGTATGATTCTATAATTTAACCATTAAAATATGTATATAAGAAGGAAAAATCTCAAAAGAATAAAAGAAGTTATTACTGGACTACTGTTAGAATTGTGGTCAAAGTTTCCTTTGCTTCATTATACTTTCCCATATTTTCTAATTTCCCAGCATTGATCACATATCACAAATCTTCGCTTCTTGTGTAAATTAAGTTTAACCCTCCTTTAATTCACTCAGAACAAGAGGGCCCTCACGTACCAGGTGCATCAGGCTGTGATGCAGACTTCCTCTTGCCCGCCAAAGAACTATGCATTGCATGTGGATTTGAAACTGGACTGGAGAGAGAGGAGGGGAGATGATGATGGAGAACAAAGATGGAAGGAATTTAGAACTATGAGAGGACAGGAGAGGGAGGGACAGAGAGGAGCTAAGTATGACCACAGAACTGAAGCTGTGTAGATAGAATTTGTCTTAGAAGAATAAAGTGAATGGACTAAAGAGTTTTGTGTAAATAGATTCATTTGCTATCCCTCAGATTAGTATCCCTGCCGCTTGTAGCATCTTCCCCGGGACTCTGGGACAAATCTTCTCAGGGCAGGCACCTGAAGAGACATTTGATATAGCACTTGTCATTAGACAAAAAGTCAACATATAAACTGGCTAAATAGGGAGTATGTAATTATTGCCTCCAAATAGCTAATAATATAATAAAGAAAATATATAAAATTTCCTAAAATAAAATGACTTTAAAATCAAACACAGAGTAACCTTGGAGAAGCTAAATATTGCATTTGTTCAAAGAAAGGTATAATGAGCAAATGTGATATTATGGAGAAACAAGTACACTCCATCAAGGCAGAATGAACATTATGTCTAGCAAATGAGAGAGAGAAAGAGAGAATTGTGGGCACTGTAGTAAAACAGAACAATATAAATGCAACTCCTTAGTTATTAGGAGTTTGTGAATAAGTATCTGCTGAAAATGCAACATTATGCTAGAATTGAGCAAAGACTGAGAATCAAGAAAAGAAACCAAAATATCCATTCCACACTATAAGTGTTTTAGAAATGCTTTCCTAGGGCACAGTGGAAAAAGTGTACTGCAGAATGTAATATACAAGAATGTTGACCTACAGGAAAGACCACGATAGGACTTGAAAATCACATAAGGAATGAATGGGACAGAGTTAGCAAGTAAAAAGGTATGGATGTAGCTAATTGCAAGAGTATGTGTTTAGCATGTTTAAGGCTCTGGGTTCAATCCCTAGTATCTCCCCTCCCCTTCCTCAAAACTCCAGAAATAGGAGATAGAAGAAAACAACAAGATCATACCATATCAAGTATTCAGTGGTCTTTGACCCTGATTTGAGATATTGTTATGATTTTCAACATATAGAAAGCTTTGAAGAGACTGATATAGAAGTAGGTATGTATCTACTTAGATACATTGCCTACAATTGTATGTGTGTGTTAGGCATTATAGATAAAACTAATACAATGTGTATTTCTTAGGCCTGTCTGCTGAAAAGGGCTATGAAATGACAGTAGAGTCACAATGAGCATGCCAAGTATCCACATCTTGGCTTCTAAATACCTCTGTTTTGTAAAGAAGAATAGAATCCTTGGAAAAGTGGCTCATCCCAGGTTAGAACAAGGAAAGTAGAAATGACCGTTTTGTGATGCTAGTAACTGAAGAGCTGCTCCAAACTGATGGAAAACATCAAAGGATACATAAACCAATGTGAAAGACCTCCAGGTTTGACATGTTTAGAATCATTTCAGTAAATACTTGTAATAAAAAATAATTCACTCTAAATAAAAATGAAACAAATATATGTTTTTGTTCATTTTATATGTACAGCATTAATAATATGTACATAATTTTAAAACACTGAAAATGTATTCTAATACAATTCAATACTTAGTGTAGAACAATTTTGGAAATTAAAACCACCTTTGGCAAACTGAACTGTAACAGGCATGTTTCAGGCATGCCAGAAACATTAATAGATGCTAACATTGATGAAGAAAGTACCATTAGAAACAGATTTTTTTTTTCAGCCAGGTGTGGTGGTGCATGCCTTTAATCCCAGCACTCTGGGAGGAAGAGGCGGGTGGATCTCTGTGACTTTGAGGCCAGCCTGATCTACAAAGTAAGCCAGAATCTGAAGAGAGGCCCTGTCTCTAAAAAAAAAAAAAAGAAATATTATTTGGATATTTGGACTGTCTCACAATATCACCCTGTAGAGTCTCATAAGTTCAGCTTGCAATGGGAAGAAAATGACTTTATAGTGGATAAAATTGGCAAACACTATTCTAACCAAGCTGTCAAGGGTAACTAACTTAAGATAAAAAAGAGTATCCTATAGGGTAACTAACTTAAGATAGAAAAGAGTATCCTATCTTACATATACAAAAACAACAGCCAAGTAAAGACACAGAGAAAATTATGCACTCTTACAAAATAATAGCTCAGGTACATACAGAAATATATGTGTAAAAGTACAGATACAGAGCTGAGGATGGGGGGGGGGGCTGTTTTAAAGTGCTTGGATTGTGGGTTCAATGTCCTGAATTTGTTCCACAGAATTACAAAAAAAAAAAAAAAAAAAAACAAAAAAAACCCAAAAAACAAAACAAAACAAAACAAAAAAACAAACATCTAAAGATAGATAGTTGAGTGAACAAAACAAGACATGAGGGTATAGGTAAATTAGTAAAAATCAACAAACTGAATTGATCATTTTTGGCAAAGTTGTACCACCATACAGGCATATTTCAGGACATTTCAGCACACTTAAAATTATTGCGGAAGCAAGAAAGAAACCTAGGCAATATTTTCAAAGATATTAATCTATCACAAGTTGTAGGTGCTTTATAAATCTAAATTTTATTAAGATTACACACAATTATATAACCCGTTATTGATTTTAGATTGCATTTACACTATCTCACTCTGTATACACACAGAGATCAAATTGATCTTTAAAGTACACATCTATTTACATTATGATATACTGCTTTACATAAAATGAGCAGGAAGAGATGTAAACCCCATTATCATTAACATTAAACCTCATATGTCCAAAAATGTAATAGAAATCCATGTGTTTTTAACACAACATAATTCTATAGATTAAATGCAAAGGAGACAGCATAAAAGAGTTAAGGGCAAAGTATAAATTTAAATTTACCAGCCCTATAATTCACTACCTATGTGACTTTTAGCAAGTTGCTTAATCCCTTTGTTTCATAGTTTTTTCACTTATAAAGTAGCTCTCTCTATATATATGCACATACATTGTACATATCTTAAGAAGAGACCCCAGAGCAAATATGCTGCACTTGAATCTCCAGGTTCAATCCCTAGCACCATAAAAATAGACTAAAAATTGAAATTGACCTTACTATACGTGCATAATATTTAGCACATAATAAACACTGAACAATGTAAACTAAAACAATAATGAAAACAATGGTGACCATTTCTTCCTATAGGATTGAACATTTCATAGAAGAAAAATTATTTCTTGGCCAAAAGCCTTACTCTTACCCTTGATAAATTCTTACCACTGGTCACAAGGTACACAATATGGTTTAAATTATAGAAATGTATCTGCTGTTTTCCATGAGAAACAACTCACAGACATTTGTATGCTAGAAGTAGTATAATTGTACATGCTATATACATAAATCTACAAACTTATACATTTGACAGTTTGTATAACTATAATTACCTTAACATAAAAATGTGCTAAAAATGATCCTTCCATCCAGCTGGGCGGTGGTGGCGCACGCCTGTAATCCCAGCACTCAGGAGGCAGAGGCAGGTGGATCTCTGTGAGTTCGTGGCCAGCCTGGTCTACAGAGCTAGCCCAGAACAACAGGCTCCAAAGCTACAGAGAAACCCTGTCTCGAAAAACCAAAAAAAAAAAAAAAGACCCTTCCAGCCTAAAGTTGCCTTGTTTTGTTATTGCTAACCATTTAGTACTTGGGTTATTTTACTCTACCTAATGAACATTCTCCCTTAAAAACTTCCATATATTTGTGATATCCAAATCTGGCATGACTTCAGAGGTAAAGAAATCACATAACTATGAAAAAGTAAAATGATTTAAGAAACAATGATCTTCCTGATAAATGCCACAATATTAGACAATCTCAGTGAAAGACTAACCACACTATGGTCAAGTTTCACTCTGCAGAAGGTCACCAATATCCCTAGCACAAGTATGGAGAGCAAATACCATTCATAGTTTTGAGATGATTAAAACTTTCATTTAACTAGGCCATTTATTTGTGAAGCAGGAAAAACAAACTCCTGGATTTAAAAGAAGAACAAAATCCTAATCATAGGAAATTGTCAAGGAAAATGTCCTTTAAAAAATTGTATAGGAGTGAAAAAACAATTACTTCACAAACACTTGTTACTTTAAGAATCCAAAAAAGCTTGCTCATAAGTTTTGTCAAGCACAAACATCTCATTTTAATCTTAGTAGATTTAAATTAGCATGCAGTGTTGTTATACACACCTGTATAAGTGGTATCTAGTGCAGATTCATTAATAGCAAGATCATTAAAAGGAAGGATTGCTTCATGAATCATCCACAAAATCTTTGCCCCTGGGGCAAATGCTATAAACAACAGGCACTGAGATGATCTTCAAATGAGCTACTTTCTATAGCACAATTGTAATTTATTTTAACAATCTTTAGCCATATTGACTGTCTCAACCTTACCCATTAAAAACATTCTGCACCCAAAGAACATTATTAAATCATATATCTACTTTGATAGAGGAAAATGATAGCATGCATAATTAAAAAATTTGATATGTGTAGGTTTTTCAGCAGATTTTCCATCATAATTGTGTTGTGATTACAATAACAGAAAAGTTACATTTTTATACCAGCAGTACACACATTTTTACCAGGATTTACAGAGGGCAATGTGATCTGAGGTATGCTGAGTGCTATAAGGACCTTGTCAGATAACTTTAAAATGGACCCAGAAATATCTGTAGTATAGTAGCTGCATCTAAAGGATTGATAGTCACTTAACCATGTGAAGGCCTAAGCTATGATGTCATATTTAAGTGATTTTTAAAAAAATATCCATTATGGTTACTCAAATGTAACACTTAAATAATGTGTCACACACTTAGTTCTTCACAGGTTAAATGAAATTAAGTACTGTGGCCTTCAAACAGGAGAATATTTTCTGCAACGAAGCCATTCATTCCTTTGCATCTTACCTCCAGGAGGAGAGTGGGTGTTGGGACTACCCAGCAGACTGTGGCATCCATGCTACATTCCTAAACGCAAGTGGAACTTTTTGCTCTGTCATTTCACATGTTCACCCTCCCCCACTCTTCTAACCCACAAAAGCTCGTGCCCATTAGAAAATTGAAAATTCTTCTCTGGTAAATAGGTGAAAGGCAAATTCTCAATTTGTTCAGGTGGCTTTGTGAGTTTTTCAAAAAGTGAGCAAACAGAAATCCCTAACTTTAAAAAAAAAAGATGCAAAACTCCTGAAGCATAAGGCTATATGCTTCTCTGCTTCACTCTGATTGGTATGCTACTTTAACAATTGTATAGGAATGATGTCAGCAGGTCAGAAAGCAGGTCAGAACGTTCCCGACCTGGGGTGGGGGGAAGGTTCATGTTGCTTAAGAAAAGAACTCCATCAAGGCTGTTAACACTTTGACGGTAGTTAAATTTCAGAGGAACCAAATATTAAAGTATATGCCAAGTTTAAAGGGTGCGTGGGCTGGATACAAGAAATGAAAAAAGCTAGCTGGCAGACAGCAGCCCAAGGTGGGGAGTAGAGAGGAGGAAAGTTTTAAATACCCACCAGAGCCCAGTGACCCAATAATATGCACCCCCCACACCCCTGCCCAGCCCTGGCTCCACTCTTGCCCCAGAAGAGGTAGCTGCAGGGAAGAAAAGGGCCATGTTTTTAAACACTTGAAATTCTCCCTCTGACCAGCGTTGTGAATTGTGTTTCTTTCTAGTAAAAGTTAATTTTGACTTCCTTAGCCAAGGTCTAGGAGTAAGGAAGGTAAAGGATCCAGTGGTTTCCGTGGGAGCGAGCAGCTTTGGGGCAGGAGGGAGGACTTACCGCCGCCTCTGCGGGCTGCCCCAACAGACACAGGGCCAGTAAGAAGAACCAGCTGGAGGCCAGGCACACTTCACGCACTTGCATTCTTCTCTGGCTCCCGCAGCTCCTTCAGCACCCGCACGGAATCCCAGGTCCCTTCAGACCGATTGACATAATCTTGAGGGGTTATTGGCAAGAGAGTTAGAGCTAGAAACGGACAGTGAGTGTCCCAATTATGCTGGTGCACTTGGGTGAAGAGAAAGCTTTTATAAGAATGAAGCGATTGAAGAAAAAAAAAAGAACAAGAAAGAAGAAGCTGTTCTTCCCTCCCCCCTCCCCTTCCCAAAGCCGGTCTCTCAGGAGCACTTTGCCTTCTGTTGGGACTTGCAAACTTTCCTCACTCACGTCCTACAAATCTACTTTCCTCGCTCTCTTCCCTGCACCGCCCCCTCCCAGCCAGCGCAGGGGAATTTGAGTATCACTCCGCCACTGCTTCACACTGCACCGGCAACCTGCGAGGGAGTGACGCTCAGTTATTTGAGGGAGGGAAACTTCAAGACCAGTTGACTGAATGCCACAAGTCTAACAACCAAGATTTCCTATTTGTTCATTTGCAACTTCTCTTAATGGTACTCTTTCCTGATCAGTCCAGCTTTCCCTCTGATTTGAGCATCAAAGCCGGTTCCAAACAGACCTGAGCTGGGACTATTTTTTTTTTTTTTTTTTTTTTTTTTTTTTAGCGGATGGACTTCAGAGAATGGTGCTTTTTATTGTTAATCATTAGAAACAAATTTTTGCCTCTGCTCCCTGGGCTGCTGGCCTTTGCGTTCCAAGTGCTCATGGTACAGAGTTTCTGTACACAAGCAGAAGATGAGAAAATATTAGATATCTATAAATGAAGTAAGAAAATGAACATACATATTTGTGAATCCCTAATGCATGTTGTAACACATGTAAGATGCATTAAGTAGGTTAATAATTTTTATGTAGTTTAATATTATCATAACTTATTTATGTTTTTATTTACTTATATTGAGGGCCATAATTAACATTTATTACCTATATCGATCTAATATAGAAGGTAGTATGACTGTCATAATTGTGTTTCAGAAGGACTTATGGCAGGTAATTAAATAATATTAGTATAATTCCGTACAATAAACACAAACACCTCATTAGAAATGTCTATATGGAGCTAGCGGTACTTGAATTGGTGTCTCCTAGATGAAGTAGGCATGAATATTGCTTTGATAGTCTTATAGACCTTTTTTAAGTACTAAAAGAAAAAGAAGATATTTTGTATGGGCTTCTTTGGAGTGTCTTTCAGGAATTTGCTGAAGAATTCTTCAGAACATTTCTATTCTCAGCCCTACATTCTCTCTATATTTTGAATCAGATTTATGAAGATCTCAGGTTCTAGTTAACTTAAAGATTGTAGACTTACAACTACAGAGATTCCCACCCCCACCCACCTCACCTTCCTAAATGCTTAGTATACAATCAATTAGCATAAGAATAAGAGTTCATGCATTTGGGTCCTGTGCCAGGGCACTTTCAGGTCTATCTGCCTGTGTAGTAGTAGCATACCTAATTCTATCCATGTGTTACTTTATGGAAATGTATGGTATGATGCCTAGTTGTTAGATCTTTGTGCATAAGTCTCTAGAGACCTGCACGTGAAGCTTTGGGACTGTTACGTATAGAGATGCTTGAAATTGAGAAAGACAAGCAACTTCCCAAGGTAGGGGGGATGATTGACAGCAGACAACCCCGCCCCGTTCCCCTCCATTCCTTCCTCCCCTGGCGCATGGAACTATCTCCTGAGTGCTACAAGTTGTAGCGGGCACCGCTGAGTGTGTTTTCCTTCGGGGCACTTTTTATCTAGCAGCTGACTTTAGTTTCTTCTAAACTAAACCACTTCGCCCCTTTACACTGTCCTGAGTAAGGAACAAACTGCCAAGCATCAACGGAGCCCTGATGAGCCCGCGCCGCGGAGCAGCTTAGCAGTCTCTTGGGACCCAGCTCCGGAGGAGCCACAAGCATGCACCCTGGGTGAGCTGTTGCTGCTCAGAACTTCCTTCCCTTTTCCAACTTCGTGCTGCTTTGCTCAGCCAGGGCTATACTTGCACTTCTGTCACTGAAAAAAAAAAAGTGCGAGTAGGCATCAAAAGGGACATGGGGTGGGGTGAGGGGGATTGCTCACTCAAGACCCTGTAGTCCAGAGAGCCCATGTTTCTCACCCTCCCTCTCCTTTCAGATTGTGGCTGTTCCTGGTTTCCTTATGCCTGACCAAAGAACTGGCAGAGGCGGTAAGGCTTCAAAACACCCCCCCCCCTTCTTTTTCTTTTCTTCTTGTGTTTCTGTTGGGGGTAAAAGAGGGTTGCACCAAAACGGAGCCTTTCTAATAGGAGTTAATAGGGTTCTTGAAGAGGGATAGCAAGCATAGTGTTAGTAGAATGCTCTTGGAACTCAGCAATCTTCCTGTCGTACAACTCGCTGTAGGTTTGGAAAATAGAAAATAGAGGTAGACAGTGGAAGATGCACACATTTGTGAATCTCTTCAGGACAGCTTCAGATGACTGGCCACCGGTGCCTTCTTTTGCACCCATAGGCAGATCTGCATAGCTGAAGAAACAAAGCTTTCCCTAACCTGTAAGAACAAGGCTTGACACATAAATTTAAGGGTGGAAAAGGGCATAAAGGACACCGGCTTGAAAGTGGCACCAATCAAATAGAAATTAAACTTTATATTTTCTTGTAAGTCTATTCATGCATCAAAAAGCTAAAATGCTTGGGACTGAAAAGCTTTCTAAAACGTAACTTTTAGTGGGGTGCGTAGGTATTATCCATGTACTTACCTAGGGACTGAAGGCAAAGGAATTTGTGTAGACATCTGGTCAAAAAAATTTAATGGACCCCAGAAAGTAGAGAAGTATTCAACACCATTAATAGGATAATTCCACAAAGGTGGAATACTAAATGATCAGATATGCCAGTTTTCCAGTTGAGCTAGTTACTTATGCTGTTCAAATAATAAGTTACTAACTAATTCAGTACTGCCCCGTTGGTTGGTTTAAAAAAGAAAAACTATAAGAGCTGAAGTCATTTACAACACAAACAATAAATAAACATGCTTGAAAATTTTATCTTGTGAATTGTAATTATTTTAACTGATTGGCTCTTTTTAAAAAAAAGTTTCAAATACTTTTTTAGAGCTGTACTTATTTCAATTCAATAAGATCACCAACATACTTGTGAAAAAAAATAAGCATTTTGTCCTGACATGACTGATGTCTTTAAGAAAATATCAGTGAGGTGAAATGATCTTTCCTATAAAGAAAGAATAATACCAGAAGATTGAATTCTAAAATTTAGTGACCCCTTAAGTCAGAATATCAGCCCTTAAGTATGTTTCTGATAGTCTTTGTAAGAAGAAATATTGATCTCAGGCTCTTGTACACCTTTTTACCTGGCTCTTCCAGTATATAAGCTTAGTTATGAGTTTTCTTAAGGGTCTATACTACATTTATTGAAAATGCCAGCTTTTGATTTCACTTTGTTCAGAAATCTTGCCACTGGTTAAAAAAATGTAGAATACCCCCAGTAAAAATTCTATTTTCCGACTCTGATTATTTTTTTAAGTAAAAACAATATATGATCATTGTAGATAGACATTTCTGAGACATTGTCAATTCCTACGGTAGAGGATAATGTTTTCAGTCCTTCAAAGCATTAAAGTGGGTCTATACATCTGGGTTGTACACTTTTGTCTCCTTGTTTTACAATGTCATCTGCTATGTCAGTTGCAATAACCATGGTTAAGACTGGAATAAGTCTTGGAGTCTACTGACAATACTTACTCTGTTACCTTAAGTCCAGAACTGTTGCATTCAGCCTTCTTTACTTGGGCAAAGCATCATTGGTGTTAGAAAGCTCTTTTTTAATGACAAAGAGAGAGAGAAAGAGAGAGAGAGAGAGAGGAGAGAGAGAGTCACAAAATACTTTCTCAGAAGATGCTATTATTGAGGGGATGCTTTTCTCTTAATGTCCTTGCATTTTGTGTTCTTTTTATTTAGTCTCAACTAGAGTCTGCTCTCTGTA
Source organism: Onychomys torridus (assembly GCF_903995425.1). Classification (NCBI taxonomy): domain Eukaryota; kingdom Metazoa; phylum Chordata; class Mammalia; order Rodentia; family Cricetidae; genus Onychomys; species Onychomys torridus. The sequence goes on along the minus strand of NC_050466.1, from coordinate 123,660,839 downwards.
TTTGTGCTGTTTTTTGCTTTCCAGATAGTTGTAGGCATCTGAATTTGCAATACCTTGTTTGAGTGATATTAATGCAAATAACATATGAATACACCGACAGGAACTTTGTTGTATTTTGTTATGAGAAAGTCTCTTCATGCCATGAAAATTAAGTTGCCAATAATGGAATATTGATAAGCAATTAAAGATAATGTCATTTAGTTACATTTGAGCTTTTTCTTTTTAAGAATTTACAAAGCAATTCTACACAAAGGAATGGAAAGCTGAATGTTAAAAATCCATTAGATTTGGTTTTCAGGTGAAGTATGTGCACAGTGTCTCTTAGTGAGACAGAACCTAGGATTGTAGAACACCAGGAATCCTTTAGTTAAGTGCTTAAGTCCATAAGGGTCTGTTGCAGATTATGTAATGTGCAGAAATTTAAATAAACATAGCACCCTACTCTCTAGAAATTTGTTTTTCATACAGGGCTGTAGTTAGAGTTTTCCTGCCTGGCCCAGTCAGGACAAACCTCTCTTACCCACCAGTCCCATAGTCGCTCAGACCCAAACAAGAAAGCACACAGAAACTTACATTGTTTACAAACTAACTGTATGGCCGTGGCAGGCTTCTTGTTATCTACTTCTTCTATCTTAAATTAACCCATTTCTGTTAGTCTATACTTTGCCACATGGCTTGTGGCTTACCAGTGTCTTTACATGTTGCTTTTCATGGCAGCGGCTGGTGGTGTCTCTCTCCAGTCTTCTACTTCCCAGAATTCTCTACTCTCTTGTCCTGCCTATGCTTCCTGCCTGGCCACTGGCCAATCAGAACTTTATTTACACAAAGTGATATCCACAGCACAGGACTGTTCATTATTTTCCTTAATGGAGACTGCTTAATAGTAAAGTATCTTCATAGGAAACACTAGAAAAATACAAACCTCATCCTAGACTATCATGTCTAGGATATAAAATACATCCTGAAAGTAGTGAGAGTCTTTATGTTTTTAGTTCATTCTGCCTGTATTCAAGTGTTCATTCATTAAAGTCTCCAATACACCCAAGCATACATAAATTCAAAAGACTAATAGGACACTTAGTTGGGTAGGGAAGAGAATAGAGGATAAAAACATGTTTGTCATCCATATTCAAGTAAAGATCTGATTGTAATACTAGCTTTTTTCTTTCGAAAGTGTAAGCACACCCAGGGTACTTCTTCACATTGTCACTGACCCAGTCATTACAGCAGCCATCAAAGTATGAATGCTGTTTTAATGGAGTTCAGGAGCCATTTGCAACTGATGGCTGCTGGAAGAAGTGTCAGTTTTCTTCTGAATGTGCCCCCATGTAGGTTTTTCATGCTCCAGTAGCCCTACAATCATGCACTGGCAGTGTTAAGTGGACTCAGTGGGTTAAAAAAAAAAAGTCCTTGAAGCTGGGAGGGTAAAGTGGTGATGGGGTGTGAGAACAGTAAGAGAAGGGTATCTGGGGGTAAATTGGATAAAAAATGCTGTGTACATGTTTGAAATTAGCAAAAATTAAGTTATGATGTATGTTTTTGAAAGAAAGAAATCAGCAGAATTTCTTCCCAGTTTATTTTTAGGTGGCTGTCTTAACCATCCAACTTCATGCTCATTCTCTCTCTCTCTCTTTCTCTAAAATAAAACCAAAAAGACAGAGGGTCCCTAAATAAACAAAAGTACACACACAAAAATATGGAGTCCATTTTAGATCAGCCACACTCCAGAGCAGACCTCTATCTCCAGTTTCTTTTCTATAAGAAATATTGAACTCTCCTACATTTGAAAAGCAAACCAAAAGCCAAAATCCTAAGCAAACCCAGAAATGTAAAAATGTGTAATTTAGTTTCCTTCAGTAAATCTAACCTTTTCAATGCAATTGAAGCGAATTTCTCATTTATTTCCTTCTCACTTTAACACTGTATTATATTACAGCCCAGACTGCGTCTACTCTACTACAGTTGCTGTGTTTCAGCTACCAATGTCTGCTTAACTACCAATTCCAAGGATTTCCAGTCTGTCTTTCCTACTTTCAATTTCCCACATTCTAATCCTTCTGAAATCCTCCTTGTGATCTTCAGAATTCTGTGGCCCATTACCTAATGCTTCTTTGATAGTTTAAAAAGGTTATTCATTCAATAGATATTTATGGAGAGACCTCTATACTGGAAATGTGTTACACCCTAATATTCCAGTGGTGAACAAATCAAGCATGATATTTTTTTAATTATTATTTTTTAATTTTATAATTTAAATTAATTTCACATATCAGCCACAGATTCCCCTGTCCTCCCTCCTCCCGCCCCCCTCTCCCCTATCTACTCCCCATTCCCATCTCCTCCAGGGCAAGCACTGCCCTGGGGATTCAGCTCAGCCTGGTGGATTCAGTTGAGGCAGGTTTAGTCCCCTCCTCCCTTCACCCAGACTGAGCAAAGTGTCCCAACATAGGAGGCAGAGATCCAAGGCCAGGCCCCAGGTGGAACTCCAGGAGTCCAATAGGTGAGAAAGAGGAGGGATTGTATGAGCGAGAGATGTTGAGACCATGATTGGAAAAAGCACAGGGACAAATAGCCAAACTAGTGGAAACACATGAACTATGAACCAATAGCTGAGGAGCCTCCATGGAACTGGATCAGGCCCTCTGGTTAAGTGAGACTGTGGATTAGCTTGAACTGTTTGGGAGGCACCCAGGCAGTGGGACCAGGACCTGTCCTTAGGGCATGAGCTGGCTTTCAGGCATGATCTTTTGCAGAGAATTTACAATCTTAAGAGATCCAAGTCCTAAACTTGTGACTTTTCTCAGCATTTCGTACTTGGCCACATTTTTGTCTTAGTAGTGTTAACTATGTCTCTGTATGTTGATGACAATCAAATTTATATCTCAGTGACGCTGTCTCTTTTGAGCTCCAACCCTGTGTCTCAGAGCATTGATATATATATATATCTCACTTAAAACAGGGTCTGGAGAGTTTAGTATAAGCACTCGACTAAAGTCAGCTATTGTTCTATTTTGTACAAAACACAGTATATCTAGAAGTAGAACTATTTTCCAGTCACTCTTATTGACATTTCAACTTACTACTACCTTTTTATAGAATCAATCACCAATCTCATTGTACATATCATCAATGACTTTTACTAATTTTATCAAAAAATCTCTAGACTGGTTTTCCCATTCATACATCTATAGCTTCTGAACTGTCTTTTCTATGTGATTAGTGCATGACCTTCTATTGAATATACAAGTCTACTCCCAATGGCTTTCAGAAATTGTCTTTTCTTTGTATATCTTAAGAGTTACTAGTGACAAATCCAATATTGATTGCTTTAATGACATAAAACAACAACAAAAACCCTCTGGGGTCAGTGAGATAGCACTTCAACATGTAAGGTGGAGAGAACCAACTCCACAAAATTGTCCTCTGGGATCCACATGTGTATATCTTTTCCCCTCACACACCTCACACAACACCCGGCTCACAATACACACACAATAATAATAATACTTTTAAAAACTCTGTTCAGTGCTGTAATATCTAAGAGATGATAGAATCATGTTTTTGCCTCTATCCACTGTTCCTAGTTGTGTGACTTAATTTACCTTCCTTAGATTTATTTATTCATTTATTTTCTCATGACCATAAAAGGAAATGACGTCTTCCTCCTTAGGTATTATTGTGCTTTGCAAAGTTAAATGAGATAGTGTGAACATACTGTATACAAAGTAGGTCTTAAATCCCCATCCCGCCTCTGACAAGTATCCTCTATCTACTGTAATTTCAGTGGGAAATCAAAAATAATCCCCCAATTTTGACAAATGGTGCATAAGAAGATGAGCAAAAGAGAGATATCAGAGTAGATTCATTTCTGGATTCTGCTACTGCAATAGTCATGTTTTAATGTTGCCCTCCTCATTGTTTCTCCATGTCTATGGCAGTAACAAGTACCTTGCAGTGTTTCAAGTTTACAAAGCATTCTCTCATTTCATAAATAGCTCTAGGCTGTCCTGTGAAATAATATAGGACAAGTATTCTCTTGCCAGGGGTATTTAAGATTATCTAAGCTGACAGATCTAAGAAAAGGTAGAATTAGGTAAAAGCACAACAGTGTGCTGTCTCCAATTGAGGCCTTTTATCATCTCTTATCTGGAGTCTCTACAAACAAACTGAACAGTTCTGGCTTTAGTCCTCTCCTGCTGCCCCACCCCCTTTGCTGATAGCCTTTCTCTCCAAAAGCTGCAGTGCTCATTCTAAAACAAACAGGATCATGGCACCCCTTAGTACCATCCAGCCCCTGCTGCTGTTGTCCTATGGAACTCAAGTTTGGATCACAGTTGTCCTGCTGATGTTGGCTCAATCTCTGAAAGGTATTTCTGCCTGTCTTCCCTTTGATTTTCTTATTCTACTGTCTCTATGCATGGCTGTGTTCTTAGTCCCTTAAAACCCAGTTTAGGTATTAATTTTTCTTTCATTTTGTCTTCTTTGTTTCCCTATGGCTCCTGCTGTTTGTTCTTTTGCCCTTCCTTCAGTGGAAATTTATCTAGAGCCTACTGTGTTGACAATGGGAAGGGAAATGTCAACTCCTAACCCAATGTGACTTAGTACATTTTGAGAAATGAAGTTAGAGGAATCTTTAAAAAGCAATAGTTTAATACCTGTACTATGGCTTGTTTATCTATGCGAGTTTGTGAGTTGTAATTAGCATTGAAGTTATTGCTGGATATTCCCTGTGGAGTCAATCCAATAGGGAGCCCTTTATTCACAAAGGACTCAGTCCTGCAACACGTATCTCCTGCCTCCAGATTTACAAAGTTTAGGCAATCTGATGCCATACAGGCAGGAGCAAAGATATTCTAAAGAGGGACATTTGTTTGCCACCCTCTGCTTTGACTATCAGTCTATTAAAACAATGAACTCCGAGAAAATGGAATTTCCCCAATAATCTCATACTGGGAAAAGAAAAAGACTGAATGAAGCCTGGTGCCAGCCAGAAGGGGAAGTTGTCTCCCAGGAAGAGATTTCACACGGTTCTGACAACTTATCAGATCACCTTGCAGGACAGGCTGGAGCCTACAGGATGGAGGGTCAGTGCTGAGTAGGATTACAACTGGACCAGGAGTGCTGAATTAAGCATACCTCTTGTTCTGTGTGTAAAGCTAGAAGTCATGCCAGGACCTTGGTGTCAGGTCCAAAGGAAACTCCATTAAATGCAAGTTGTAACAGTCTGAGAAAATGATTTAAGGTATGTGAAAAATGAGAAATGTTTCAGATTTCTTTCCTTCTTGCTTTGCTACTGTTATAGGACTTCAGAAGTCCAAAGTTTTAACATATTAATCCATGGAGTTTCCTTTGGATCTGGCACTTGGAAGATGGACTTGAGGGGCACTGGACTTTGTTACTCTTCCCTAAGTGGCCACATTTAACAAACCTCCTTTACCTGTTTTTACTATTACTTTAATAGTGTAATATGGCAGCTGGCTACACCTACCTTGTTGAGACTGACAAAGACCAGCCTTGAACCTATAGACTCCCAGTAACAAAGCCTTGATGTGTGTTCCTCTTCTCAAGTTCCTTATGGGTTCCACATACAACTTCACCATTCCTTCTCTGGATTTTAATTCTTCATAGTTCTCTTTAATTCTTGTAAACACAAGAGCTTTGTCTTTAGAGACAAATACACCTACATTCAAAACAACTCGATTATAATCTATGATCTTAGGGAAATGATTAAATATATTCATTTTTTTAAATGACTATTTCTGTTTTTCTTTTCCACTCACTGTAACTGTCACTCTCTTAGAGATTCTTGGGGAAGCCATTTTGGGAACAGTTTAGAGAAAATTGCTTGATTATTGTTAAGCATGTTTTTCAAGCTTCCTATGAGAGAAATAAGAGTTAGGATTGTTATTTATTTTATTCCAGATTATCCAAAACTACTTCATCTCTCAGGTCCTGCCTTTGTGACCTCTTATGGAGATCCTCCTCTCGACCAAAGATTCTTTCTAAAGGCACCTCTCCAGTCATCTTTGAAGTCCTAATCCTTTTGTTTAACATCGATGGGACTAGTTTGCCATTATCTTTCTATCTGATTTGCCTGTGTTAAGGGGGAGCCTGTGCTACTCCAAATTTCTTTGACCATGAAACATTTACTTCACAGATGCTAGGGTTCACTGGAATATATTGGCTTGGGTCTTCTGTAGGCCAAATTGGTCTTCAAAAGACAGATTTTTCTATTGAGAAAATAAACATTAAGTGATACATTTTTAAACCTGCTAAGCATTTAAGTGACAATTTTTCTTTACTTAAGGGAAGAAGTTGATAGAAACAATACAAAATGCCTGTGATTTCCTTACTTCTGCTTGTGAGTATAGCATTTCCCTTAAAATCAGGGATAAAACTACATAAATAAATACCTTCAAGTGCCTAGCATGAAATAACCAGAGTATTCTTATGGATAATAATGACTGTGTTATTAAAGGTAAAGAAAGAATTTATTAGAATATTTTTCAAATTCTACATCTTTATACACACTTCCTTACAGCCAAAATCTCATACAATCTCCCAAAATACAAACATGAGGAAAATAAGTATTTTGTTTATAAGTCACTACGAAGAAACTGAAAAGAATGCAAAAAAAAAAAACAACTTAACTTGAACCTTAAACGTTTTAGTCCCCAGCATCTCTGTTTTATTTTGGTTACATAATGTTGAGAAAATTCTGATGCACTCTAATAGTGCATCTCATCAGGTAAAGGCTGTTTGGATTAATACTTTGTATTGCAGTCTCAAGATATTCCTCAAACAGAAACTTGTATTTCCCAGTCAATAGCCACACAATTCTCAGTATTTCTGTCTCTATCTCAATAATACACAAATGCATACACACACAAACACAAATTAATTTTGCAGCATATACTAACATGATCAGTGATGTTTCCCAAAGTTTAAATATATGGAATCTAACACATTTGCATAGCGCATACTTGGTTTCACTACTTTCTTTAAGTTTAAAATATATTAGTAATGAAATTAAAGTCTGATGTTGTAGGATTGTTGAAATACCTCCTCAACCCTCATTAAAATTCACAGGACACAAGGAAGTACTATAGAAGGTGAAAGAGAAGAGGTCAATGTGCATCATAGCCATCAACCATATAATGTCTTTGAGGACACTAAAAAGGCATCCTTGCCTGGACATGGTGGCACATGCCTTTACTCCCAGCATCCAGGAAACAGAAGTGAGCAGATCTCTGTGAGTTAAAGGCCAGACTGGTCTCCATAGTTAGTTACAGGCCAGCAAGGGCTACATTGTGAGACCATTTCCATTTTATTAAAAAAGGTAAAGCCACCCTTTCCTCTAAGCAAATATGACTTTGCTCTAGGCCACACTCCTATTTGAGCATAAAGCAGTCTAGACTTCAGTCCCCAGTTGACCTTAGTCACATTTCCTTTTGCAGTGAACACTCTGAACCACCTCTCAGTATAGCTGTAGCAGATATAAATATGGTTAAGTGGAGGACCTTAGGAGATGTCTGGCCAAAGCACACGATGATTTTTCTGCAGAGAAGAGGGAAATAACTATGCAGAGTTGAAACAGGGTCAAATTATGGGAGACCATAACATCAAAGCAGAGAAGAATTTGGCTTGTATTGAGTGGACACATTGCTGTTGTTACAACTTCTTGAGCAGGGGAAGGAATAAAAGATGATTTGGAAGAATGAACAGGTTAGAGGCACAGATTAGTTGGATGTATGCATAGATGTATGAATGGATGGACAGATGAGTAGATAGAGTCACAGTAAGTATATAGGCTACATGGCATTGACTGTTCTAACAACTAAAAGGGTATAAGAAAAGTGGGAAAAACTCAATGACTATCTTACTATTTTCCCTAAATAGCAGTTACTACAGTGCTTTGTAGGTATAGACACTAGGGATGTGTCCATTTGATGCTCATATAATTCATAACAGGAGTGTCTATTGGACAGATATTGCTACAGACCAGGGCTGGAATTAAATCATTAATCAAAGTTCATCTGCAATATCCTGGTTCTTTCCTCCTGCAGAAACCATTTAACATATTTGTGTTTCATTGTTCTATTTGTGAAACAATAGCACCCACTTCATAGAATTTAAGGAGAAAACACACATAAAATTATTCATATCTTTTCTGGTACCCAGTAAATGTTAATGAATATTTAGAGTGTGATTGTTGATGTTGTGGTTATTGTTAGAGACTTGACACCAATCATGTGATTCCCTTCCATTGAAGGCACCTTCTTTCATTTCACTAGTCAACGATGAAGAGTAAGTTCCAAGTCTCTCAAGTCATATCCCATTTACTCGTGTTAAATGTTATTTACCATGTTATTACTATTGGTATACATTTCCTTTCTGTAAAGGAAACTTAACAAATAGAATTTGAAATTGATAATTAAATATCAAATTTAGTGGGCTTTTCAGTTTTCATTACTTGTTAAATCTCCCATTTAAGACAAAAGACTTGGGAGGATTTGGGGAGGGGAAAGAATGTGATCAAAATATATTGGATAAAAATTAATATAAAGAAAAAAAGGAGTGTGTGTGTGTGTGTGTGTGTGCACGTGTGCAAGATGGACCCCAGGACCTCACTCTTTACTAAGTAAATGTTGTATATTGAACTACCTCCTACCCCTCATTTTTCTGAGTTTTACGTCTTAGTGGAATGATGAGAACAAAGCAGCAGTATATTGTGTCAAAAGCTTGCAGCTGCAACCCTTTAATTTCCAGATTCTTCTGTTCTCCCTCCTGTCAGATCTGCCCCTTATTGCATTATACCCTAAGATTATGCTCAAAATTGAAGGTACAATAGCCCTGCCAGAAGAGAGCTGTAGTTTACCTTGTTTTAAAATCCAGCAATTGCTTTTAACCCTCAACTTGATTTCACCAGTCACTACAGTCCTCAATGTCTACTATAGGTAAAAGTTCTAGGAGAGATAGATGATTTTCTCTCTACTGACTCCTCATTTTCAGTCAGTATATAGAGCAGTGTGAAAGTCAATTTTTAAATATAAAACACAGTAACTCAGAGTCAAATTGAGTGCACCTCCTTTCTGCATTATAGAAGATTCATACTCATACATTTATTGTTACATTTTAGTTATGCTCACACTGTTATCTGAGAGAATGTGTTCATTTGAAATATTTTATTCTACACTGTACTTGATAAGTTTCTGTAAGTTATAGATTGTTTAAAAAGTTTTTGAAGATAATCTAACACACACAACACTAAAATGGTGAAATGGATTTTTTCTTTCGCCATTATAAAGTAAGTTGACAGCATGATGCCACATCATCTCCAAACAATATGTATTTCCTATTAACAAAAATATTCTGCTGCATAGCTATTTTTCCATTTAACCAATTATTTCCAAATACTTTAGCCCACAAAAATTGTGGTGGTCACCTTTAATTCCAGCATTTGAGAGGCAAAGATAAAGGGATTCCCTGGGGAAACTTGGCAGGCTAAAGTAGTTGGAGTAGGTGAGTTCTGGAGTCAATGAGAAACTGTCTAAATAAATAAAGTGGAAATTGAAAAAGAGAAACACATCCAATGTTAACTTCAGGCCTCCACATATACATGCATGTGCATGCGTGTGCTCATGCACAGGTGAGCATGCATTATGTGCACACACATGAAATGACATAAACAGACAAAAAAACTGACTGTAATATATGTTTTCTTTAATCATTCATCTGCTAATGGGGACCCAGAGTAGCTCTCTATCTTGACTATTGTGAGCAGTGCTGCAATAAATATGGTTGCACCTGCTGAACCTACACTTGTTCCTTTGCCTTCAATAATAGTCCCTTTCCATGGTTTTTATACCTTCTTGGTATTCCTCAGTCTCTTTATGTGGAAAAACATAAAAGCTAGCTCATATAGTTGAGAGGATTAGCTATAGTGTTCCTGTTCACTGTATGTGCTCAGTAAACTGTAGCTGCCATGGGCAGTGAATTGTCCTCTAATCACTTCTCTCACATGCTTCTAGTAGACAGAGATCTTGCCAAGAAGACAGCCAACAATTACTGCCTCAGCTTTCTGCAGTGCTCTTCATTAGCCTAGTAATAGCCCTGTAGCCATTAATAGACCTGGTTAGGGCAGGATTTTGTAGTCCTCTGAGGTAAAGATTAGTTAGTCTTAAATTGTGAAGGGGTGTGTGTGTGTGTGTGTGTGTGTGTGTGTGTGTGTGTGTGTAATTTCATCCCTCAGTTTATAACACTATTCTTAGCCTGGTTACCCTAAGGGCCTCGGGGGATGAAAAAACAAGACACTTCCTCCTCCCTTGTTTGTACAGCTTTTCCCACGTTCTCCTGCTAAAGAGACTGACAAGTGAGGGTACCAGCTCTATTAGAAAGAATACCTGCTTGCTCCATACTGGCCTGGGGCCACTTATTCTGGATGAGCTGCTGAAGAACCACATGACTTTCAGTCACTATTTACTTGGAAGAGAATGAGAGGAAGGGTTTATATCAAGTTACCAGTCCCCTGAGCCTGTCCTGTCCTGCCTGAGCGGTCCTCTTTATTTTTCTGTCCACTATTAGCTGCCAGCAGCAATGACAAACTTCTGCTTATGTTCATAATAGAATCTTAGAACACTTGAAAGCACAAACCTTTGAGAAGTACCAAGGGTCTAATGGAAGCTTAGGAGCCTAGAGAAAAGCAGCCAAGCTACTTTTGTCCACTACTGGGTAGGATACTTGCCCTCGTAATTGCCATCCCATCACCCAGGATGGGACTCATCACACTGCACAGCAAACCACCCTCCATAGTTCAGTTGTGTGAAATAACCCAAGATCATTCCTTGTTTATATATACAGCATGGCCATCATGGTCACTGTGGAGACAGTACCTGTTCCTCAGTTGAGGACTGCTTGTGGTATCAAGACAAAGAGAACTCTGGAAGTTATTATTATTATTATGATTATGATGATGATGATGATGATGATGATTATTATTATTATGTTTTTTGAGACAGGGTTTCTCTGTGTAGCTTTGTGCCTTTCCTGGATCTCACTCTGTAGACCAGGCTGGCCTTGAACTCACAAAGATCCACCTGGCTCTGCCTCCTGAGTGCTGGGATTAAAGGCGTGTGCCACCACTGCCCAGCTGGAAGTATTTTACTGTGTTACTAATTAAATATTATTTATAGGTGGAATGTGTCACTTTTTCTTGTGTGCATTGAAATAAAACCCTAGCATGTGTCTTGAAGATGGAGAGCTGGAAATATTCAGGGATCAACGCTAGTGACCTTCTCACATTGTTATTTAATTTACCCTGTAGAAAGATTGCTGATCTCTCTGGAAACATTTTTGTGGGTCCTTGCCTCTGCAAAAGTCAAACAATTTTTATCCATTTGATAACTTTCGTGTATGTATACTGCAGATTTTGCTGTTTAGCACCAGGTATGTTTGGTCTGTTTGTTTGTTTGTCTGTTTGTTTTTTCTTAATTTGAATTCTTCCTACCATTTGTTGTTGTGGCTGCTGTGCCTCCTAATGACAAACAGATACATTAGCATAGAAAATTTAGTGTCAAGGAAGCAGTCTCCCTTTGCCTCTCACTTACCTCCTACTGTTTACTGCTGTGGTAAAGGAATAACTGTTCTTCTGTGATCCTTTGACCATAAAGATGGGATTAAATGATTTGCCCAAAGGTGTGTAACTAATTGGTCCTGCATTAGAGGAACCTGAACTGGAACTCAAGATTTCTGACTCATAGTCTGTTTTCCTTTTATTGTGCCAGGTCCTACTATAAAGAAAGTTGTCTGTTGTGATTTACTCCCAAAGACAAGTGGCAACAACAGAATCTGGCCCTTTAATCTTGAACAGAAGAAAATTTACATCTAAGTGTCTTCTTTTAAGTACTTAGATGAACTCCATGTCATAAAATCAGATTCCTGGAATTCCTATGTTAACAAACCTGTGCTCTTACGTGAAGTAAACAAATAACTGGCCCTATGTGGATTAACCACAGGAGCCAGATATTTTTTTTTTCTGTTTTTCGAGACAGGGTTTCTCTGTGCAGTTTGGTGCCTGTCCTGGATCTCGCTCTGTAGACCAGGCTGGCCTTGAACTCACAGAGTTCCGCCTGGCTCTGCCTTCTGAGTGCTGAGATTTAAGGCATGTGTCACCACCTCGTCCAGACTATTCCTAAGACTAAAACAAGGAAGAATTTATACCACCCTTCCTGCATCTCCATCAAAACCAAACCAGTTGATATACGGTTTTATTCTAGGTTGGTTTCTTACGATTATTTTGGATGTCAAATAATGATCAGGAATAAAAGTTATAAAGAGAGTCAGTAAACTTTTGAAAGCATTGTATACACATCACTGCACCATTATCCTGTCTCAATTTGGAGTTATTCTTGGTGTGACATGCTGCTGTATATATCATAAAGTTCTTCAAATAAGCCACTTACCTTAAGCAAATTGTCTCTTGATTATGGCTTTAGAAAAGGTCCCAGTTTATTAGACTATTGCTAAAAATCATAGATGATAAAGAAGACATCTCTGTTATAAAGTCATGTTTTAATACACAGGCACAGTATTCTTATGAGAACATGTAACAAGGGTGGTCCAGAATATCTGAAGGAATAGTTTGAGCAACCCTAGTCCAAAATCAAATATCTAGAATGTTCCAGAATCCAAATTATTTTGTGTGCAGTATGAACACATGAGGAGAAATTCAAAGCCAGGAAACTTGGTTTCATATATAAAATTTTAAAAAAGACTACATAAAAATTACCTTCAGCCTATGAGTATAAGGTGTATATGAATGATACATGAGTTTGGTGTTTAGACTTGAGTGCCATCCCCAAGATATTTTATCCTATCCCTCAAAAAAAAAAAAAAAAACCTAAAAACTAAGTACTTCTTTTGCTAAGCATTTCAGGTAAGAGCCCCTCAGTCTGTGTCATATATCAGGATACAGAGGAGGAATTAGATTTTTATGATTTAATGATATAATTTGTAGACTAGGGACATTGTCGAAGAATGCCACAAGGAAACTGTTCAAATATTGCTCTAATATTTTTCCAAGACTTCCCCTGTGGTACCAGGTGATCTTGTCACTCTCCACACTGAACCTGGGTTTATTACATGCAGCATCACCAGGCATCAGTACAACGTCAGTTCTGTTTATGGCATGTGTGTGGGAATGGAGATTCCATCCATATTTTCTCACAGAGTCCTTTATTTTATTCACTTAGTAATAAGGTCACTTTTTTTTCTTATGGGAAATTGCATATGCAAAGCAGATAGAACAGTGTCATATGCTTCCATGTTCCTCTCACCCATCTTGAACAATTTTAGACTCTCTGCCTATCTCCCATGACCTTTGTGAACATTATCATAATCATTTGCATTTCGTGGCCATGGCTTGTCTTTCAACGCCCTTTTACTTTCTGTTGTAACTATATATTTAAATTGAGGCTTCTACATAATGAAGGAAAATTTATCCAAACCATTTAAAAATGGTCTCCAAAATATGCACACCATTAGAACAGCTGGATTACAGATGCTACCAGCAATTTCTTACAATAAACGTAGACGTGAATGAGCTAGCATTGTTCTATTAGACCTACTTATTGTATCACATCACTTATGAGCAGAAAATTATTCTTTCTTCTTATTACTAGAATCTCACATGTAGGTGTCAGCAGTGTGTTCACAGGGATCCACAAGTTCTTAACTTTAATAAACATTGTTATAATATCAAATTAATATTTCACACACAACACAAACAGGCAGAGAGAAAGAGGGAGGAAGAAGGATGGGTCATTCTTAAATTGATGAGTTAAAAGAATAAACTAAATTTTAAGTAAGTATTACCATTGGTTACTATTTGTCTATTCATTAATCTTCCTAAGAACTCTTTACTACAGAAGGGTTCCACATATTTTCTCTGCCATTTATTACTGTCTAAATTTAGATCCTTCCCTTTGACCCGTGATACTCTTAAACATTATCCTGAATAACTTGCAACAAAAATACAAGTAACAACTACACTATTACTAATATATTTCTTTCTTTCTGGTTTTTGCCAAGAATTTGGACAGGATAGTTTGAAAGAGCTAATGAGTAACTGTAAAGACTGAATCATTATTGGGGAAATTTATGAAGAAAGGTTGTAAACCGTATCAATTAAATATTTCATAAACAATAATGAATATTTTTGAAATAATATGTGCATCTGACTATATACCATAAATACTGTCATTATCCCACTTTACAAATGAAAAACTTGGCACTCAGAAAAGGCACATAGCTTTCTGAGAATCATAAGGCTATCAAGTGAAGGCACTGGAATTTATGCCAATATCTAACTAGGCCTTAATCAATGATTAATTGTAACATGAATCTTAAAAGGTCTTTTAATTAAAAAAAAAACAAACAAACAAAATGGAGCCAGACATTGGGGTGAAAGCTGAAAGATCAGAGAAGCAGAGCAAGCCAGCCACAAGTTCTTACCTCTATGAAATCCTCAGTCTCAAGAGTGTGGGTTCCTGTTCCCTCACACCTTATATACATTTTTCTACCCTGCCATCTTACTTCCTGGGATTAAAGGCATGTGTGCTTTCCAAGCAAAGGCATGAGATCTCAAGTGTTGTGATTAAAGGTGTGTGCCACCATGCCTGGCTCTATTTCCAGTGTGGTCTTGAACTCACAGAGATCCAGACAGATCTCTGTCTCCCCAGTGATGGGACTAAGGGTATGTGCCATCACTGTCTGGCACTCTATGTCTAATCTAGTGGCTAGCTAGCTCTGTGCTCTGATCCCCAGATAAGTCTTATTGGGGTGCACAGTATATCATCACAATTACTGATGGCCATTCACTGTTTTATCACTGAATGTAAGGAAGGACAAACAGGAAGAATGGAAAAGGATGCAAAATTCTATGCATGTCAAATATACACTTAGGTCTCTTCAAAGACTGCAAATCTGTGAGTTTAAGTTCAACAGCAGATTTTCTGGTGCAATTTCCTCTATGTGACCATCTCTCTTACATTCAAAAGTATTGTCTTCTTCACTTCTGCCAATACTTACTCAGTAACCTTCCTTGGTCCTCAGTATTCTTTCTCAGGTAGAGTGTGAATTATAGTCAGATCTCCTTTAGGTGCCTTATCTCTAATATGCAGCTCATTCTCTAATAGCCAGGCCAGGTAGCATTCTTAGTCACGGCACTTAGGAGGCAGAGGTAGGTGGATCTCTGTGAGTTCCAAGCCACACAAGGCTATACAATCAAACCCTGTCTCAAAAAAAGGAAGAAAGAAAAGAAGAAATTCTCTTTAGGTTAGGCTTCTAAAGTGATAAACAATAATATATAATGAGAAATATTTTACAACTAATGAATTGAAATGAGTATGATTCTCTCAGAGGGAATTCTAAGCAACCTATTTTCAAAGATTGACATGATTAATATAATAATAATAACAATACCATCTCAAATCTTGTTAAAGAGCACTCTTTTATCTGATTTGAACCAGGTATGGGTTATGATACCCATTTTGTAGATGAAAGGGACTGGAGCTTAATGATAAATGGCCACCTAAATGATAGAAAGAAACATCCTTTACACAGCCACAAGTTGAATTGTATTCCTACAGTTCTGTATTGCCTATTATTTTATCCATTTCGTGAACCAATACATCCCAACTGACAAAAAGCTCTCCTATTTTATTAAAAGCTTCTTCTGGGCCAGCCACAATCAACCTTTTGATTTTGTTACATGATGTTGTCATCTATGAAGTCCATGCTTGAGAATTGTGTAATCAAGTTCCCAAAATAAAGTAGTAAAAGAATCTCATAATATTTTATTAACATTTATTAATGATACATAATAATGGCCAACCAGACTAGTAGAAACCCATGAACTGTGCATCAGTAGCTGTGGAGGCCCCACGGGACTGGACTAGGCCCTCTGGATACTCAAGACAGTTATTTAGCTTGAACTGTTTTGGGGGGATCTGGATCCATCCCTGGTGCATGAGCAGGCTTTTTGGAGCCTAGTCCCTAAGGTATGACACCTTGCACAGCCTTGGTGCAGAGGGTAGGGGCTTGGACCTGCCTCAACTGAATGTACCAGGATCTGCTGACTTCTCATGGGAAACCTTGACTTGGAGGAGGTGTGAATGGAGGCTGGGTGCAGGAGGAGGGAGGACAGGGGAATCTGTGGTTGATATGTAAAATGAATAGAAAATTTCTCTTCTTTTTAAAGATTTATTTATTTATTATGTATATAGTGTTCTGTCTGCAAGCCAGAAGAGGGTACCAGCTTCCATTACAAGTGGTTGTGAGCCACCATGTGGTTGCTGGGAACCGAATTCAGGACATCTGGAAGAGTAGTCAATGCTCTTTAACCACTGAGCCATCTCTCCAGCCTGAAAATTTCTTAATAATAATAAAAAAGAAGTAGTAGCCATTACCTACATTGTCCCTGAAAACCAGTAGCAATCAATATAAACTCCTACCTGGCCTTTAGTGTTTGCCATCCTCTAGAATACCATGGATCAAGGGTGGTAATCCAATTTTCACTAGACTAGAAGACAGCCAAGGCCAATGTTTCCTATTTCCAGCAAAACCATGGAAGCTCTAAGTGTAGCCAGAAGTGTACTTCTGATGCCTAGCCTCTCATATTTTCATCTAGGATTTTATAGGCTGTGCTAAATAACTTTCAGATAGACTGGAATGACCCTAACCACCTCCAATGCCATGATTAACTCTGTAAGCCAGAACCTCCATGGAATCAACTCAATCATTTTCTTTCTTTAAAAATGTATTCAAGTTAAATCACAAATTGTCACATTAGTACTCTCATTTGGAGATTCACATCATTATTATCATCATCATCATCATCATCATCATCATCATCATCATTGGTATTTTGAGACAGGGTTTCTCTGTGTAGTTTTGGTGCCTGTCCTGGATCTCGCTCTATAGACCAGGCTGGCCTCGAACTCACAGAGATCTGCCTCCTGAGTGCTGGGATTAAAGGTGTGCGCCACTACCTCCTGTCACACATTTTTTAAATAAGATGATTTTTTAAAACTAGTTATCATGTAGCACAGGTTGGTCCTGAACTCACCACGTAGACAAGCTTGACTTTGAACTCCTTCCTAATCTTCTTGCCAGCATAACAGGTATACAAGAACTTTCTATGACATTGGAGCTTACTGTTCTGTGGCATAAAGATCTCCAAATAAACCTTTTTTTAACCTTTGCATTATTTTGGCTGGCATAGTAACCCCCCTGTATGCTTATAAGAAGGAATGCAGATAAATAGAAAGGACTTGCCCAACATGGACTCTAGATTAAATCCTTAACTTCAAAAAACAAGAATCTTAAATATTCAAGGTGTACATTCTCTTCAAAGTTCCACAATAAGGTATTATTGACCTTCTATTTTCTTCAACCAAGAACAAATGAATCAAATACTATAGATTGTGCAGCAGTGACTAATAAATCCTTTCAAAAGAAAGTTGCCTCCTCAGCCTTGAGTCTCTGGCATGAATACAGCAAATTTATTGGTCAGGCCTCCAGGCTGTACAGACTTTTTTTTATATATATACCAGAAAATTTTTAACTGCAATGGGAAACTCCAGGTAGTGCCTCCTGGTTCCAGGCAGTACTTTTGTCATGCAGTGGTTAGTTGACCAGCAGCTGTGTGCCCACTTGACTCATTATAAATTGGCTATCAAAACCCACTTTCCTATATCATCTCAGTCTCCTTTTCCATTCAGTGGAATTGAGGGAGTGAGTTGGTACATGAGTACCAGGTCACAGTAGAGCCAAACGCAGTAGAATGAAAGCATGGCTTACAGATCTAAGTGGCATGCTCATGCATCCTTCCCTTCCCTTCTGCTTCACACTCTTTCTGAGTTTATGGCTGTCTGAACATTGAATGCTTTCTAACACAATATGATTAGTCACAGCAAGCAAGGGGCTATCTCTAACCATTTTCTTAGGGAGGAAGGGCTACAGACCCTCCAGCCTGTATGCTGTACTCTATCTGTGAGGATGTAAATCATTGTCCTAGTACTATGCCAGATCCCCTCATATAATTTATAAGCCTGTGTTACATATAATACTTGTTTTAAGAAAGATAGTTATGCCTTTACATCTACTGACACCATCTATCACTCACAGAACAATCCTTTTGGATGGGTCCCAGAGCACATTTCCTGAGTTTCTTTTAACACAAACACCAATGCTATTCTTGTGAGACTTTTCTTTTTTCCTTGATAAGGCTTATCTCTTCCCTGTCTTCATTAAGATCTAGGTTTGCTTTTGTGAAAATGCCTGTTTCTGTCCATAAAATCCATCCCTGCACAAGAGGCACCCCTATGGTCTCCCTTACATAGTCTCCATAAATCTTTTTTCCCTTTGATCCCCTCTCTATACTCAACATTGAGCAGGCCCTTCCTCTGAATAGCACTAGAGGGGGGAAATGAAACTAAAGAGATGCACTTGAAATGCCTTCAGGTTCTGCAATAAAGCTTAATGTTCTAAGCATCAATTTTGGCACACACAGGCGCCTGGATTTACAAGTCTCAGATAATTGCAATTCTAAGTAGCTGAAGTATATATCTCGTTTTCTGTTTTTCTTGCTATTATATTAGAACATTGTGAATCAATTAATTTAAATTAACAGATGACCTAATATCCTGATCTAACCCTCTATTTTAGTGGGTTTGAATTAATGAAAAACTCAGTACCAATTGGGAAAAACTTGACTCGGCCATTCTGACCCTTAGGTCCTTAACTTCATCGCTTCCCAAGTTGCTTCATTTATACCTGCCCTGCTCATCTGCTAGGGTTCTAGTCAAGTTTCCCCATAATAGTGGCTGAGTACACAAGGCCTATACATTTTCATAGTCCTTATTTAAGACTTTTCCATTCTATGTTACAAGGAGGACAAATTCACCTAGCTCTTCTATCACCTGGCATATTGAAATTAAAGGGTAGACTTATTAGCATTATCATCAGTTTCTGTCCTTTTTGTTTCTTCATGTTTAAGACACTTTGCTAAATGAAACGGAGCACCTCAAAAAGATGTTATGACCCTGGTATGTAATTATGATTTACTGGCAAGATTTTTAAAAAGAAACATTAACTGCTGCCTGCCTTGGTCTACCTCTGAGCTTATTTTTTTCCTGCACATTAATCACCACATTCAAGTACAATTTATTTATTTTTTCATTTACCTCTCCTGTGCCCAAATTTTTCATTTCTTCAGATGTTGATCATTTTACCCTCTGACAGGTTTCTCTGCTTTCTTCATATGAGTTGATGTCTAGACAGATAACTGTTATTAAAAGTTTAGGGAAAATTGTTTTGGAATAAATAGTCCCTGTTTAAGCTTTAAAAACCCAACACATTTGTCATTCATGCAAGATGAAAATTAAGTTTTGGGTACCAATGTCACTTGGTAATACAGGAGTATATACTAAGTGTTATAAATGGCTGGAGATTTGCTAACGAGCGCAAGTTAAAGCCCAGTTCATCCTAAATAGTTACTACATTATTAAAGATACATTTACTGAGAAGATAAATGAATAACATGATTATAGCCAAAGCATTACAAGATGACATAATTACTTTAAAATTAAAACATAGTTCCTCTCTGAAAGAAATTGAGTACAGACAGCCTTTGAATTATCTTCTAATTTTGATATTCCTCAATTCTCTCATGTTTTAGGTAAAAACTACTGTCAGTCAGTGAGTTTAGTGTTTCTTTAATTTAAAAGTCAATATTTTCTTAAAACTCTAGTAAAGGCCAATCTAGGATAGCGTCGACATTCTATGTCTGCACTCTTCTCCTTATGGAACACTTCCTCAACCCCCTAAACTGTTTTCCTATGCTCTTACCTATGCACAAAATAAAATACTCTTGAATAGGGTTGTGGTGACTCATGCCTTTAATCCCAATACTCCGGAGGCAGAGGCAGGTGGATCTCTCTGAGTTCGAGGTCAACCTGGGCTACAGAGTGAGTTCCAGGAAAGGCCCCAAAGCTACACAGAGAAACCCTGTCTCTTAAAAAGAAAAAACAAACCTAAATAAGTAAGTAAGTAAGTAAACAAACAAACAAACAAACAAATAAATAAAATGCTCTTGCTTAATATACGTGTTCAGTAAATGTGAAGTTGGGTCAACAGGTAACCCAAGGTTACAGAAGTACTAAATTATAGAGGGTCAACAACTTAATGGCTACTGAACCAATGCTTTCTTCTGGCTTTCCTCTTGCTAAGCTCTCTCTACCAGGGCTTGAAAGCATTTCATGGGCTCCACTTTGAACTCTACCCCTGAGATAGGACTCTTCAGAAAACATACAGACCCTTTCGCTAAAATTCATTGGCCTGCTGCTTACCAATTACTTGAGGAACTTCCTTAAAAACCTCAATTTCTCACCCCTCTGAGGGTCTTTCTCCTGAATCCCTAAGAGCAAGACCCTGGGGGAAGACCTCAAAAGATGCAACTAGAATGAGTTGCTTAATGTAAACAGATGCTTTGACCATACTTAACTTAGGGAAAACGCTGATAGGGACAGTCTCATTAGTCATTCAGTGGGAGAATTTCAGGCTGTCTTCACCTCTGATCTTACAGTGCCACTGATGTCCTTAATAGGGGCATGATCTTCAGCACAAAATTTGCCTTCTGGTCTATTCTCGGCCTAATGTCTTCCCTACTATCTTTGAAGGGCTGTAATAAAAATGAACAGCATACTGGAGCTTTGGGTTAGCTAACTGTTGGGGATTTCTCTTTGTCATAGTACGTAGAAGCACAAAAGGTAGTATTAGACTCAGGGCCATTCTTGTGCTCCCACTTCCTAGCAGTGAGTCCTTGCAAAAGGGACTTCAGTCCTTCAAACTGATCCAAGCCTGAGATTTGGACACTGGTAAAGTAAGATTCCCTATCTCAAAGGATTGAGCAAAAGAATACATGAGATAATGCTGCATACTATTTAGCCTACTAACTGAATGCTGCTGAGAATTGTTCCCAACACCATAGTATCACAATAACAATTATAGTAACAAATAATAATGTGGTGTTATCTATCCTTGTGGCCATTACAAAAAGTCTCTAAGATGTTCTATTGATCATAGTTTAAGAAGAGCAGTTTGTTAGATTCCTTTCCTCATATTGTTAGACCCAGATATTCTAGCCAAAGTAATTGTGTCTTCTGCAAACACAGTCTGCTTAAAGGCTGGAAATAATATCTGCAAAGTTACTGACTAATGGAGACTGAAAATCCCAAGCATTTCATTAATTTCGGTAGACATTATCCCTTATTAATTCCAAGAGTCTACATCTTAAGTATCTTAGATCTGTGATTTTTCAAGCTTTTGAATAGTAATTTCCCCTTTGTCACCTACTGAAACAATATACAAAAGCATAATAGATAAAGAATGCAAAAGCAAGCCAGGCGGTGGTGGTGCACGCCTTCAATCCCAGCACTCGGGAGGCAGAGCCAGGCAGATCTCTGTGAGTTCGAGGCCAGCCTGGTCTACCAAGTAAGTTCCAGGAAAGGCACAAAGCTACACAGAGAAACCCTGTCTTGAAAAACAAAAACAAAAAAACAAAAAAACAAAAAAAACAAAAACAAAAACAAAAAAAGAATGCAAAAGCAATGTTTCATTAGCATGAGATTTTTCATATGTTTATGTATGTTGTATTTGAATGATCTTGTCTACAAAAGGAAACTAGGTGAAAAGAAGGACACTTGCAGTCATTTATCAACATCTGTAATTCAATTTTGTTCTTCATTTTTTTTTCTAGATGCAAGTGAAAGAATTAAATTTTGTATAGATATAGTAAGTACTAATAGCTACAGAACCAGGTCTGATACCAGAGAAATCAGGGTTCCTTTTTAGGGTTCTTAGTCTCATAAATGAAGAATTTTAAAATGGACTCAATAGAAACTTGAGGACATTTTTATTAGAGTTTAAATGAAAAACAGCCTAGGTCAAACAAGCTGGAAATCTCTGCAGTGCCAGGAGGAGGAAAAGAAAAAAGCCTCCCCGTTTGAGCTTGCATGGAAGTTAGACACATGGCAGCAGTCAGCCACGTGGTGGGAATGGGACCTTTAGAGAAAGAGTGACACCCAGAGTGTTATGGAAGTGTTATGTTATGCTTCAAAAGGCAAAGTTATGCTTAAAGCAAGCCAACTTAAGTTGTGTGGCTATGGAGCTCTAAGTTATTGTGGTAGGCCAGCAGGAATTCTGGGAAGGAAAAGTGTAGTATCTCTTTAAAGGACTAATTATTCCACTCATCTCTTTAGCATAGATCTAACTGATGTTAGATCTCCATACAGACCAGAGATTTTATTCTCTTGATCAGGAATTTTCCATGAGTGGACCTTTATTGCTACTATAACAGTTTCTTTGTTTTAATAAGTGACCCATATTCTTTAAATAATACAAAGATTAAGTATGTAGCTCAGTGCTCAGTAATAAGATTGCTTAGACTGCCTAGAATTCATGAAGCCCTGTATCTGTGTTCTACTACACCCCCAAATTCCAATAGAAAAAAATGGGGTCATAAATAAGTGACTTAACTTCCTCAAAACTTCCCTAATTGTAAAATAAGGGTCATAAAAACACCATCTCAGAGGTTTGTGACAATCAAATAAATCACTGTAAATATTTTTTGAGGAACATGATAGGCTTTGCAATGTGCTAGGTACAATCATCATTAAATGCTAATTAATAATGTCATGATTACCTCAGTTATCACCCTCACTATTAGCACCATACGTTCGAATTTCTTAAATTACACTGAAATAAAATTATAGATTCCTTTGCTCGATGTATCTTTAGAGTTTACTTAGAACACTCTGAAAAACTTTTTCCATGAGTGGTAAAATGCTTTATCTCAAATTCTTTGTCAGCCATTAAGTTTAGTTTCCATAACACAAGTTTGGAACACGGGTATAGACGTCAGACTTGATCTTTGCAAAGGCCTTGTCTGGGAGATTAGTAGCTCCTCAAAAGCAAGAACAATGTTTTATTTCCTCACAAACTTCTTGGAGAGCCCTGAATAACTGATGTTTAATAAATATTTTTTGAATTGTATTCAGGTTCCCTTCTCTGGATTTTGAAGAAGTTTGTCATTGCCCTAAGCATCTTTCCATTTAAAGTGAAATTTACATTTGGTTCTTCTCTCCTTTTTCCCTAGCATTACTATAAACTACTAAGTGTTTCCCAACTGACGGTCTTGAACTCTTGGTGGTAAGGAGCTTGCCAGCTGAAACTTCCAGATTTTTGAAAGGTTTAATATCATCTGAAGAAGAAAAGCAAATTTGTACTGTTTAATAATCACTAAGCATTCAGTCATTCTGCTTTTCAAACTACAGTTTAAGGCTCTCTCAAGAATTTTCCATTTAATATTAATCTCTCATGGGAGAAGCAAGAACCATTTGATTTTAGACTGAATAGTTTCTTCTTATAAAACTCACTTTTAGCAACTATCTAAAAGTCATTAGCCATCACAGAAAGTCATTCTACAGCACATAATTTGCTTCCATAGTTAAAAATTCTCATAGCAAAACGCCAGATGTTATTAAAACCCTAATAGATATTAATTTGTCTCCTTACATTCTAGTACATAAGAT
Organism: Onychomys torridus; assembly: GCF_903995425.1. NCBI lineage: Eukaryota > Metazoa > Chordata > Mammalia > Rodentia > Cricetidae > Onychomys > Onychomys torridus. Next base: position 123,637,188 of record NC_050466.1, on the reverse strand, counting down.
TAGATGGCTATTTCTTAAACACTCAGAGAACACTTGCCTACTTCCTTCCTTCCCTCCCTCTCTCCCTTCTTTCTTTCCTCTCCTCCTTCCTTTCACAAACATTCCATCACCATTAGTTTTTGCCCTCAAGAATGTAATCTCCCAGAGAAAGCTGGCACAGAAATTGTCTCCACATTATCACATGACATTATTGAATTACACAAAACACTGTAAAATTTCAGCCCAGAAGCATGTAAGGCAGCCTCAGTGGGTCACCCTAAAGGACAGAGGGGGGTTAGTGCACAAAATGGGTGAGGGTAAAGATAGAAGGAGTGACTATATCAGGTAGAAGTTACTGCACTGAGCCCAAAGTCCGAGTGAGAAACAATGGTATACATGAGGAATTTCAAACAGTCTGGTGTTTGTAAACCAGGAAGTCACACCGTGGAGAATCTTGGACAATAAGAGGCCTGCATTTTGTCATGTAAGTGGTAGTGATATACCAGAAGATTCTCATGTAAGGCTGAGTACTGGAAGCCTTACTGAAGAGTTAAGTGAACATTTTCTTAAGTATTCCCAAGTAAATAGGAGACTAAGATAAAGCAAGAACTAGGGCAAGGATTGTAGAAGATGAGTGGAAAAACACATTAGAAATATTTAGGAGATAAACTTGTCAGAATGTCAGGATTTAGGACATTTGGGGTAAGGGCAAAGGTTATTATTGAGGACAACTCTCATCCTGAGTTTCTAGCTATGTGATGTCAATGACTAATATGAACAAAATGTGAAAGGGGGAGATTCAGTAAGTAGCATACAGCCTTAGTTTATGGTAGAATTCTGATATGCCCACTATCCTTTGTATCATGCAAGTGGAAATAGCCATAAAGCTATTAGAATCAGTAAATTTTGGTAGAGATGTGGACTAAATATAGATACCAGCACAACAGGCATTTTGTTGAAACTAGGAATAGATGAGCTTACTCAAGCAAAACGTGTGGTATTAAAATTAAAGAGAATTAAATTAGGATGTAATGCCAATATTTAACATGTATGTCCTGAATGAGTATGCTAAAATTGGAGGGCCCAGACCTTCAGCACGTCCCATTTTAGTTAAAGATGGCAATAAATTTGAAACTATTCTTGTAAGTACAATGACTCTGAGGTGCTTTAGAGAACAAAGATGAGGCTAAGCAGCACTTTTATTGATAATTTATAACAGCTTCAAATGTGTCTCTGTGTGTGTCTGTGAGCATACTCACACATGCATTCGTGCACACGCGTGTGTGTGTGTGTGTGTGTGTGTGTGTGTGTTTATTTTACTAATGTAGGCTTTGTTGGTGGGAGGGTGAATGAGAATACTCTTGTTTGAAAAAACACATTTGCCAACAATTGGTCTGAAACACTGACTTTAAATATAGTATAGTAAAGCAGCAGAATTTTCAAGATGGATACATGGTTTGAACTATACTTTAGATGATAAGGAAAAATATGATCAGTATTTTAAAATGGTAATGATATATGACCAGTGTTCACTTCCATTTCATTTACTTCAACATTACTGAAGTGACATCTATTACTAAGTATCGAAGAATATAGGGAGCTGAGTGTGGTGGCACATGACTTTAATCTCCATACTCAGGAGGCAAAGATAAGTAGATCTCTATGAATTTGAGGCCTGACCGGTCTACGTAGCAAGTTCCAGTCCAAACAAGGCTACATAGCAAGACCTTGCATCAAAAAAAGCAAAATAAAGCTATAGGAGAAGGTGAATTATAAATTGTTTAAGAGGTGGAGTCCCCACCCTCCACAAAGATTGATAGGCAACTGAGAAATGCTGGGACTGAAAAAGGTGGCCTTCTCCAAGGAAAAGTACATCAATTAGTTGTCCAGTTCCAAACAGTCAGCCCTAAAAACTTATATACAGGTTGCATTACACATACTGAAGAGGTTTATTTAGGAATAAATATGCAAAACAATTAGTTTTAAAAAGAGGCCATAAATTTGAAGGAGAGCAGGAAGGGGTATATGGAAAGGTTTGGAGGTAGGAAAGGGAGGGAGAAATGTTGTATTAAAATTATAATAGCTAAAACATTTTTGAAGAGGTAAAGTCCAAATAAAGCCTTTGGTACAGGAAATAGGACTAAATAATATAGATTATTGTATACTATGCTTCTGAGTTTGACTATAATCAGATGAAGAGCTGTATCTCATTACTCTCCAGTGAGTTCTGTCAGTATATGTAATTTTGACTTCTCAGTTTTACTGTTCACATGTGATACATGAAGTGAACTGACAGTTGCCATTCTCAAGTGATGAAATTTCTGCAAATTACTCTAGCATACTGGCTAATTATGCTTCGGATACCTGCGAGCTGATTAACCCTGTAGCAGGGTGATAATATTTCCCTCCCTCCCTCCTGCTGCAGTAACCAAATGAAATGGATTGGATGTGGCATGTCTCCTAAAAGGTCCATATTTGAAAGGCTTGGCCATGAGCCTCAGGTACAATTGAGAGGTTTTGAAACATAGTTGGAGGAAGCTAGATCACTTTGAGGCTTCCCATTGAAAGAGACAATAGGGACCCTGGTCACTCTCCTTTCTCTTTGCTTTCCAGCCACCAGGAGATGAACAACTTGTATACTCTACTTACTCCACACCAGCATATACTGCCTTTTCACAGGCCCCAAAGGACCAAATAACCATGAACCAAAACTTCTAAAACCATGAACACTAAAAAAAATGTTTTCACCTTGTAAGTTGTTCATCTCAAAAAACTAGAATCTCACTAACATGAGAAGTGGCATAATTTACATCAGCTTTGGGATTTATCAATAGAGGAGACAAATCTTAGGAAGTCAAGTATATAGTTATAATCATGTAATTGTGTGATAGGGGTAGGATAATTCAGTTTCCCCTGCCTCTCCCCTTCTTTCTCTCCTCCCAGTTCTTCCCTGCACCCCACTCTGTTCCTACCCCCATCCACTCCTCCTCCCTCTCTGTTTACAAAGGGGCAGGCCTCCCATGGATATCAGCAAAGCATGGCATATCAAGTTGCAGTAAGACTAATCTCTTCCTTTTGTATTAAAGCTAGACAAGGCAACCCAGTATGAGGAGTAGGGTCCCAAAACCAGCAAAGGAGTCAAAAACAGTTCCTACTTCTACTGTTAGGAGTCCTACAAGAAGACCAAGCTATACAACTGTAACATATATACAGTCCCATGCAGACTTCCTGGTAGTCTGTTCAGTCTCCATGAGCCCTGATGAGCCCAGTTAGTTCAGATTCATTTCTAAGTACACATATGAACTTAAGATATAGGGGATTACCATCTCAAATTATAGTTTAGGAGAGAGTTGGGTATTATTTTGTATGAAACCAAGACAACATTTCATAAGATAAACCAGAATGTATGACAGGTATCATAAATTTTAAGTGTAAGAAATAGAAATTGCAAAAAGAAATCTAGACTTGAGCAGATAATATCCTAATGGTTGTAGTATAGGGAACAATGTTCTAAGTATATGTAAATATCTGAACACAAAAAGGAAATATCACTACACTGGACCACTTTTTAAACTTGTTCTTATAAAAATATATCCTAAAATGTTTAGTAGGGAAATGTTACATTTAGGGAAGAAACATTTAACACGTGCAAAAGAAAAGTGTAAGTTATTATTGTCTCAAGAGGTTATGACTAATTATCATTTATGTGTGCATATGTGCTTAAACACACACACAGGCCTTTAAAAAATAGAATTCAAAGCTTTATCTTTTGGCCCTTTTAGGCTTGGAATTTGAAAAGAGTTCTCCTCTGAAAGCACACTGTAAATTGCAAAAGGCTTTTTATTCTGACGTTCAGATGAGATGAGGCAGAGCAATTTCACGTAGTTACATTTGGACACCAGATAGAAGGTACATTCCTTTCATCATTGCTCAGAGAGATAGCTCGAGTTTTAAGTTAAGGGCAAAATAAGTGGGCTAGGAAAATCTTGTGGTGACTATTAAAATGCTGAGAATGTATTCCCTGTTAAAATGAGTAATGAGATGGTACTATCTGTGTATGATTTATGACCAACGTCTTTAATGTCATAATGTAGAATTCCTTCATTTTAAGAGACTCTGAAAATTAGAGGAAAGGAGAAAAGGAGTGAAGGGATTAGTAAGGAAGATGCAAAATTAAACTGGGAACTAAAGAACTTACATTTCCTGCCGTTAACAACTGAAAAGAATTAGCTCATCAGTAAACAGGATCAAGAAATCACTTCTTAGAAAATGTTCTTAGACACATTTTCCTAGCAAATACGAATCTTTAGTGACTTCCATTTTATAATACAGTAGGCTTAGCATTGGTCTTCAGAAAAGTTGTTTTATTGGCAGCCAAGTAGTCTGGCTAGTGCGTCTGCTGGAAATAATAAAGCATGCCTTGACTGGCAGTCCTGGTCACAAAGGCAGCAGGACTTTTAAGTGCTAGGAAAAAACCACACACACAGCAACCTCCCTCAAATCTGCCATCTCCACTACATTTCTCAGTGTGAAAATGTCAGTCCCTAGCTTACAACTCAGTGTGACCTCCACGTCAGACAAGTGGCATGAAGAACTGGCTGGGAATTCTGGAAGCTTCTCTATTATCTTCGTTCATCTATTTGGATGGTTTTTTTCCATGGTTTCTTTTCATTATCAAACTTTCAAACTGGTGAATAGAGAAAGATGAATCATCATGTTATTCAATGCTTATTAAAGTCTGATGCTTTCTCTGGGTGTCTCATTCTCCTTCCAGCCCAAGCTTTCTGTGTGTTCAAAAGAAGGCTGCCTGGAGGGCTAGCACTTGGATAAACAGTACACTTGGAAACAATCCAATTGAAAACTTGGAGGCATGTTCCTGACCCAAATAGGAACATATCTTACTGTCCTTTTACTCCAGATTTGCTTGATTTGTAGATCTAAAGAGTTTTCTGTTTTTGACATATTAGTCTACTATATACTAACCCACAATGTAAAAGTCATTGAGTAATTCTACTTAAAACCATTAACCAGCAAACTATATACATTGCATAACATTTAAAAGTGTTTGTTATAACTTGTAAAATAGTATTCTTTATTACTACTTTTTACAGTGTGTGTGTGTGTGTGTGTGTGTGTGTGTGTGTGTGTGTGTGTTGCACCTGTGGAAGTTAGAGTCCATTCTGCAGAGGTCAGTTCTTTCTTTCCTCTGTGTAGGTTTCCAGGGTTGAATTCAGGTCACCAGGCTTGGTGGCAAAGCGCCTTTCCTTCCTGAGCCAGCTCACTGGCTTCTAATTGCTTTTCTTAAAGCAAAACCAAAATCAAGATCTGGAGTGGTATTCTATTAATAAGAAACCAAGTAAGTGTTCTGCCTTTTTTATACCCAGAAATAGTTACTACTTTATTTCCTACTTACCAATGAGCCTCAGTCACTGTCATCAAGTAGATATAAAGCCTCCCAAGCATTTCCCTGGATGCACTACCAAAAGGATGCTCCCCTTTTAACTCCCCTAAGGACTTCATTTCATTCCAATGTGGAGTCCACATTCTTCTAATTCTTCTCTAACACTCAAGCTCCTGAGTATTTATTCTCACTGTTCTGTTTTGACTTTCCCTCTCATTTGGTTCTTTATGAAGTGCCATATACTTACTGGCACATTTCAGGCTCATCTGTCTTCTTTTGTCGGTCAGATTGTTAGTTCTTACAAGCAAAGAGATGGCATCTCACACCTTTCTGCATATCTTGTTTTATCTCTTGTATCTGTGTTCTTAACTGAGGGTCTTAACATTCCAGGAAAGCCTCTACAGTCTGTGGCTAGAACTGCATTTCTTTTCTGTTTGCTTTCTTTTCTTTTCCTTTCTTTTTTTTCCAAGACAGCTCCACCTGCCTCTGCCTCCCAAGTGCTGGGATTAAAGGTGTGTGCAACCACGTCCAACTTTAGAACTGCATTTCAAGGTAGTATATTTCATTTGTAATCTTTCAGTTCTTAGCTAAGGTTTTGAACCTTGAAGTTATAAAGTAAGTAGATCATAAACATGTAGCTCCAAGGAGTTTTGTACAGCTAACAGTCACCCCAAATAAAGATAAAAAATGTTACCAATTCCCCCTAGAAAGCAGAACTGCAACAGGTAATGCTTACTTAGTCTGAATTCTAACAAGATATATTGGTTTTTCTTGTTATTGACCTTTCAGTATTAGGAATTGCTGTGAAGGGTTTTGGTCCATGCATTTAAAAACATTTTTTTCAGAAGGTACCCAAAACCTTCACTGCCAAATGAGTCAGAGACAGAAAGGACAAAGGAGTGCAGGGCAATGAGCAGTCCCAACCTCATGATTTTAAAGAGTCCATACTTTACTTAAAAAAGGAGAAATTTGCAGAAGTAATTGCAAAAGTAAAGTGACTCATAATCTGATAATGCCTAAAATAGATGGGCAGATCCAAGGGCTTGAAAAGATTGATTCAGCATTAGTCAGTTCTTGCTATGAGGGCAGGGTGGGGAGAGTACCTTTTAGCGTAGCCAAATGAGCTATATTTAACTTTTAAAAACATATAGTGCTCATAGTTCTGTTGGTTTTTTTCTTTTGCACTAATTTTATGAATAACTGCTTTGTAGACTAAATTCTCTAGTACAAGGTAGTGTGTATAAAATAATCTCAATAAAAAACGTGCTTATCATTTGGGGCCTTGTTAACTATTTTTAAAACAAAATGCCAGGTGATTATTCCTTATTCCTTTTCAATAGATACACGTTTTATATAATTGGGTAACATGGTAAAGTGGTATTCATTTGCTCTGCGCCACTTGTCTAGGGATGCGTTCATACTGAGGGTAGTCAGCGTGAGTCCTGCATACACATCCAGAGACTGACCTACCTAACTGGGAATAGATGCAAATGAATACCATTTCCCTGCAGTGTCTTCATGATCACTCTGCCTTTCCATGGTTTTTATTTGTTCCTTTTGTCCAGCATCTAGATTTTTCTGAATATTTTCCATTTGTTTAAAAGTTATCTTAGATTGGCAAATATGCTCATTGTTCTGCACTCAAGGGCTATGGCAGATGAAAAAGAAACAAAAACTAAATCTATGAAAAAAAATACAACACATTGGTCCCAATTACCTAATAGTTCTATAACTAGTTTAAGTAATAACAAAAGAGAGGCTAGAGGGATGGCTCAGTAGTTTAGATCACCTGCTCTTGCAGAGGACCTGGGTTCAGCTTCACATGGTGGTTCACAATCATCTCTAACTCCAGTTCTCAAGGGATACAACACCCTCTTATAACATCAGTGAGCATTAGGCATATATATATAGTGCAGATACACACATACATGTACACAAAACACTAATAATCATAAAATACATTTAAAAATCTAAAACTAAAAAAAATTAAGTTAAAAAAGAAATAGTAAGAGAACTAAATAAAATTATGTGCTAATTATATTTAACAATCAACAATAAAATGTAAACACACCAAATATTTTTTAATGTTCAGTCAGTAACCGCCCTTTACAGAGGTTGAGAAAGGACTCAAAACAACAGATCATCACAATTGTGGTTAATTCATAAGCTACTTGTAGGCTTTAGAAATTATGAGGACAAGAAGGTGGAAGTGTAGTTACATTACCAACTTAACATATATAGACAACATCTTCACTTGTATTGGACCTCCAAGTAAAGTCGGCATCTGGCTTAATGGAAAAAGAGATGGGGTACTTGCTTGAGGATATAGAATCTACTGTGTGTGTAGAATATTTGTGGGGGTAGTGATATATAAAAGATTTTTTTTTTCTTTTTAAGAAAGTTGCTCGATCCTTGAAAAAGAATCATATGTATAAATACAAAGGCCTAACGAATGGAAAAGATGTTGAAATATGTGCTACTTGGTGTAATAAATAATTGGAGGAGAAAGAGAAGTGAACAGTTACCTTTGTTGCTACAGAAGCTTCCTGCGGTAGATGGAACTTGAGTTAGATCTTAAAGGAAGCTGAAAGAAGAGGGGGCCCAGGCAGGACTGCACTGATTGTCATTCCTTCATTTCCACTTGAGTTCATTACTTTTGTTATGCAGTGACTAAAATACCTGCTATAAACAGCTGACCGGAGAAGAAGGTCCTTTTAGCTCAGTGTTTCTGAGAACTTGGAAGACCTGGTGGAGTGGCCCCAGTGGTGGCAGAGCAAGGGCCGGGTTATAATCAGCAGAGGTCTGCTTCTAAGGGACCTATTTCTGCCAGACAGGGACTACTTCCTGAAGGTTCTGCAAAATAGCCCTACCACCGAGGATACAAATGCTCAAAAGGTGAGGCTGTGGGGGACAGTTCACATTCATACCACGTTAGTCAATACACATTTCTCTTCCCATGGTTCACTATCTGGATGACATCACTTTATAAACTCTTAAGCAAAGTGTACCTTGAATTTGTTTTCAGTTGTAAGAATTATTTCCCAAACAAGCCTGTTGACTGGTAATTTAGCATTGAGAAATAATACTGGATCATACGTTCCTGCACTAAAAGAGTTAACAGGGCTTCTATAGGTATCTCACAAACTGGAGTTCAGGTTCTGGGCCCCAGACTTTAGATAAGAGAAATGCCTTTGTGCTGGAGTGCCCTTTATAAGAGCAAAGCACCTCTGTCCAGACACATTTGATGAATTTACTCAATTTGGGGAAACCCAGGCTGATGCAGAGATGCTAAGATGAGTAAAGAAGAGGCTCTGCTTACCTCCTTCATTCCGAGGTTGTGTATTGATTCTTGGGAAGCCTTGAGACAGGAGTATGGAAAGAGAAGAGGGGTGGAGGTGGGGGCTACTGAGATTCTGACCTGAATTCCACAAGAGGAATGTGCAAACAGTGAGAGGCATAGGTACAGGCTAGTGCTTTCACATACCTGGGGAAAAGAGCTTTTATCCAACTCCCAGTACTTTGCAGACAGTTGGCAGTTTGCTGCAAAAAATTACTATTTTTATTTTTTAATTATTGTAGGGATTGGGTTCATTAATATTTATTAATATTTTTCTTTCACAGTTTGCACAATAGAAAGGAAGAGAAAATTTGCATCTTAAACACTAAAGCACATATAAAAATTGGCTGGTGTAAGGGCCATGAAAATGATTTAATTGTTTTAAAGCTGTTCTGGATCAGACATGTTGAAATGAGTAATATGAAGAACAAGGATCATGTTTGTTCTAACTCTTCAGAAAACTACAGAATGGTTAACTATGAGGCAAAATGAGGCCAGCTTCTCTTATTATAGAACTATTTGAAAAATGATTGATGTCTGTCTTGGCAAGGGACTCTTCAGGCATAAGTTAGGTTCAGAAAATGTAAAATTTTGGCTGGTAACAACATAGTATATTTGTTCCTGTTGCTATGAAAGGTGGAGGATCAAACCTAAAATACAGACATGTGACATGGCTCAATGGGTTAAGATCCCTATGGGTTAAGTTCCCTATGGGTTAAGTTCATTGTGAGTTAAGTTCCTTATGGTTTAAGATCCCTATGGGTTAAGATCCCTTGCCACCAAGACTGTAAACCTACGTTCAACTTCCTGAGACCCACATGGTAAAAGGAGAAAGCCAACACATGCAAGCTGTCCTCTCATCTCCTTATGCTGGAGCATGCATGAGGACACACACACACACACACACACACACACACACACACACACTCACTCACACATGAAAATAAATGTCATTTTAAAACTTTTTAGACAGGGTCTCTCTATATAGCCTTAGCTGGCCTCAAACTCACAAATCTCCACCTGCCTCTGCCTCCCGAGTGCTGGGATTAAAGGTGTGTGCCCCCACTGCCCACCCATAACAAACTTAAAAGAACAGACAATATAATTTAGAGCATACAGAAGTGTAAAAAAGAGGAAACTGGTTCTTTGGCTTAAATCAAACCAAACAACCATCGACTCTATTTTGTCAAATGTGAATTAAAGAACAAAGTAACATAACTGTAGTTATAGTACCTATTTACAACAAACAAACAAACAGAAACTAGATTCAAGGGGCTGGAGATATAACTGACTTGGTTCAGTGCCTACCTACCATGCACCAAGCCTTGGGTTTGAGCCCCAGCACCTCATAAACCAGACATGATGTTAGAAGCCTGTAACCCCAGCACTCTAAGGCAGAGGAAGAAAAATCAAAAGTTCAAGGTCATCATTAGGCCAGCTAGTCAGTTTAAAGCCAGACTATCTCAAAAAAAAAAAGACACAAAAGAAAATACTTGGCTGAATGGAGACAGAGAAGTGGATGTGGGGGAGTAGATGGAAGACAGTGGAGGGAATGGGAAGAGAGGAGGGGGGAGGGGAAACTGTGGTTGGTATGTAAAATAATGGAAAAATATTTAATAAAAAACTATAAAAATATACCTTGTTATGACTGCATTTTCATGAATTCCAGAATAGTAAAAATTAACTTATGGTGACATATGCAAGCCTGTTAAAATTCTGGAAATGTACTACATGTTGATTTAGGTGACTATTTTATATATGATGTGGAATAACTATTGTTTGTATGCATTCAAGTATATCATTTGTAAGTTTAAAAATAGTAAAGATGATTCTGGGAGGGTCTATTAGTTGAGATTGTTGAGTGATGTTTCTTTTAATATTAATATTACCATTCTAACCAAGCCTCAACAGATTTACCATTTGGCCCATGCCTTTGGTACTCACTATACTTCAAAAAGAAAAATAAAGACAAAAGTACTTTTCCAAAGAACATTTATAACAGTTTTTATCAAAGGCTAACAGTGTGTTGCTGCAAAGTCTTCCATATGCTATCTCTGGAACATCAGATTCTGGCAGGAAGTTTAAAGCAGGAAGAACATAAGTTTTAGGCAGTTTTGGTCCATTTTCCATTGCTATAAAAATATTTGATGTGTGTTAATATATAAAGGAGTTTATTTAACTCGCAATTTGTGTTGTTCAAATGGCATGGTGCCAGCATCAGCTCAGCTCTGGTGGGGACTACATGTCCAATGGTATCATAATGATGTGCAGTGAATGATAGCATGGTAACAGTACCTCCCAGTCTCTCCAATGACCTTTGCAGTAGGCTCCACCTCTTTAGTATCAACACCTCAGTATCAGCACACTGAAGACCAAGCCATTGGGAGATAACATATATCCAATCTATTAACAAGGGGCTTATTCGACGTAGTCTCTGTGATAGTAGATCCCATGTTCATTATGAAGCATACTCCATTAGCTGAAAGAATCACATATTAATTGGGAATAAGAAGTGCCACACATATATTTAAATAAATAAATCTCTTTCCAAGCACTCTTTGTGTAATATCATAAAAATTGTGATGGTTGTGTTAGCCATTTTATTTCTGTTCCTACTTCTCTAAGAAAGGAAGGAAGGAAGGAAGGAAGGAAGGAAGGAAGGAAGGAAGGAAGGAAGGAAGGAAGGAAGAAAGGAAGGAAAGAAATGTAGGAAGGACGACAGGCAAAGGGAGGGAAGGAGAGAGGGAGGGAGGAAAGAAAGAAGAAAGGAAGGAATAAGGGAGGATGGAAGAAGGAAAAGGGTTTTAATTTTTTGTTTTGCTTGTTTTAATCTTCTATTCTCACCTTGATATTAATTATCCTTTAAACAGTAATTTTTGGTTATTTTTTGTTTGTTTGTTTCAGGGGATTGTTAGGAGAGAAGTTTCACTTGTCCTCAGAATTAGAATTAGTCTATCACAGTGTAACTGAGTCATAAGTGTGGAGGTGTAGAATACTTTGATATATTTAAAAACAGGTGTTCTTTGTGCCTAAATATTAGGGATTAATGTACAGGTTAATATAAGCAATGATAAGACTACAGTGAAGGTACAATTTCCATTCATCAAGTTATATGCCAGAAAATTGTGGAGATTTTCTACATATTGTGGTGTTTTGAATGAAAATAAACACCATAGGCTCATATATTTGAATGCTCAGTACCCAGTTGGTGGAACTGTCAGAGAAGGACTAGGAGGTGTGGCCTTGCTGGAGGAGGTCTGTCACTAGGGACAGGCTTTGAAGTTTCAAAAACTCCAGTCTTACTCTCTGTCTCCTGCTTGTGGATCAGACATAAACTCTCAGCTACTGCTGGGTAGGTAACTACCCAGTCAGCACCATGCCTGACTGCCTGCCTGCCTACCTGCTGCCATGCCACCATGATGCTTATGGACTCTAACCCTCTGCAACTGTGAGCCTCAAATAAACTCTTTTGTTTTATAAGTTGCCTTGGTCATGGTATCTTAGCACAGCAGTAGTGAAGTAGCTAAAATACATATTAAATTAAATCATATAGTCCTTACAACAACCCATTGGAATAGATATGAAAAAAAAAAAAGCTCAGTAACTTCCCAAATGTCACTTAGTAATTGAGAAGAAGTGGATATGAGAAAGAAATGGTTTAGTGTTGCTGTAGTACATTTGCAGATATCCAGATGGGGACAAGATGTGTGTAGACTTGTATTTTAGCAGCATCTCTCTGGCTACTGTGGAAGTGAAAAGGGGACCAAATCCATTTCCACAATAGCCAAAAATGCCAAGGAAATATAGTCACCAAAATAACAGTGAAAAGTGCTATTTTTTCAGTTTTCTGGAGAAATGATGAGGACCTAAGTTGAAGCTTAAGAGTAAGGATGGAAGAAAAAGTTCCTGTTCAAGAGAGAAATAGAATATATTTTTTAAAAAATCAGTATGCCTTGATATTAAATTAGCCATAACAAAAAAGAAACAGAAAAAAAGTAAAGCAAATGTTTCTACATTGTGCCTACTACTGTACTAACCTTAGGAAGAAGGAACTAAAAGTATTATTAATAAAAAAGCATCAATTTCATATGATTGTAAATACACACTAGGCTATATGTTCATGCTATCAATATTAGTAATAATGTTATCATTGTCCTCTTAATGATACTCTTGTTGCCAATACCTTTTTGTTGTTGTTTGTTTCTTAAGACAGACTGGTTTCTCTCTGTATCCTCCATGGCTGTCCTGGAACTCCCTTTATAAACCAGGATGGCCTTGAACTCACAGAGATCCACCTGCCTCTGCCTCCTGAGAGCTGGGATTATAGGTGTGTGCCGCCACCGCCCAGTGCCAATACCTTTTTTGTTGATTAGGATTATGGCCATTTCAGGGATCACCATCCAGTAGGCACTATTCTAATTTTTCTTTATGTATTTTACCATATTTAATCTCCATATGGTCTTGTGAATTGAGCACTATTATATACATCTTGTGATTGTGGAAGTTGTGGTACAAAAAGGGTAGGTAACTACCCAGTCACACAAGCTACTAAAATGTACATTTAAAAAAATCTAGCATGAATCTATTCATGTGTTTTAGTTAAAGCATACAGTACTTTTTATATAAAGGTTTTCAACATGTAAACTTTTAAAAGTATTCACATTTTTAAATTGCACCTTAAGATTATTTTAGAAAACAAGCTAGAACATGACTATATTTGGCCAGCTTTCCTAAGTAGGGATGTTCACTTGGACTTAATGAACCACCCCTTTAGGCTTTCAAGTTGCATATCCCCAATTTAACTCACTTATGCTACTTTACCTTCCCTGTGGAGATACAAATTGTAACCCATAAGATATAAGATATATTCACAATTCTCAGAGAATTTAGATAGACAGACAAAATGATAATAAATAATAAGACCTATAATTTAAATATATATCATGCTTGATGGTATATCATTTCAAGGGAACATTAACAAATGGAGCTCTTTTTTACCAGATAGTTTATATTTTGAAAAATGATAGTAAATAGAATTGTAAAGATGGTGCTGATCTATTTTATAGTTTATATATGGAGCACTGCCCACCTTAGTTTTCTTATCTCTCTCACAAATCATCTGAAATAGCCACATCCAAGAGACGTAATTTTGGGCTGCAATATATTTGTATGCAACAGTGTTCTATCCACTTTGGAAGATAATTGTTATCCACCGAAAAGCTTCACATTTTACATAAACAAGCACTTTCACAATTTCAATAAAATGATATAAATTTAAAAAAGAAAAATGATAGCAAATAGAGTTGTAAAGATGGTGTTGATCTACTTTATAGTGAAAATATACTCATAATATAATAACATTTCATTGTATCTCCAACATTATAGTGATTTTTATCAATACATTTCTTTGAATACTTTCACCAACCCTGTGAAATAGATTATCCTCTTTCACATGAAGAAAATAAGGCCAGTGCCAGTTTAGTGATTTATTCCAATATTTAAATATTTAGTGATTCAAGAGCCTGGGGTTCTTATATTCTGGATCAGTGTCCTTTACCATGTAGTTTTAAAAAGTACTGAAAACTGCCCAGCTTCCTGATTCTCTAAGGAGCATTTTGTAAATAGAGGAAGTAATAGTGTTGTAGAGAACTCACAAGTGTGATTTGCCTCGGGTATCCTACTGTTGCCTCTAAATTTCTTTCTGGAAGTTGTTGAATAAAAGATGAGACGGATCAGTAGTGGTAAAAAGAGATCCCAAAAGTTAATCAATACTGTGGATTGTTCCGGATTGAAATTGATGTTATTGTCATATGGAAAAGCTTCTAGGTTCAATGTGTATCCTATCCCCTATCTATTACAAACCTCAGTAAATAACCCGCAGGCCAGTGGAGACTTCACTTTTCACTCTGGACAGTGCATGATCTACGCCTCTAGCCCTGAAGAAAACCCAGTTATAAAAATAAGTGATTCAGTTAAACTTGTTTTTTTTTCTTAAAAGGCAATTCAGCCATTTGCGAACTAGTTTATGAGCTAATCTTCTTAAGCTGTAGAGAGCAATTTATATAGAAAGAATATAAACAACTTTCTTGATTCATAGAGGTAAACAATAGACTTCTTATATTCAATCTACGTTAATTAAATAGACTAAAGTCTATTAGCCTGTGTTCTTAGAGTAGTGGACTGACATCAGGAATTCCCCTGCTTAAGAATTTCAATGAATGCACAAATCTAGGACATCCATGTTGAAGCTTTAACATGTTAGATTAGACTATGGATTCTTGGGCTCATTATCAAATCTCAGGGCCAAGGGACTTTAAGCCCTTAAAACAAAACAATCTGGTACATTTACTATAGAAATGATTGTACATAAGTAGTGTAACAGATAAGTGCATATTTATTCATACATCTCTACATACATAAAGTATCTGTTTTAAAGAAGAAAAGTCTTGTCCAGCTGAGGCACAGTCTTTTGCTCATTGGCAATAGTGAAGGAAGTGACAGAACCAGAAGAGTCAAGGGCAGAATAAAGACTTGGGCTCTCCAACACCTGGAGGGAGTGCTCCTTCTTTACTATCTGTTTTAGTTAGCTTTCTTTTGTTGTGACAAAACACCATGACCAAAAGGCAAGTTGAGGAGCAAAGGGTTTATTAGGCTTACACTTCAGTATTACTGTTCATCACTGAAGGAAGTGAAGGACAGGAACTCACATAGGGCAAGATTCCAAAAGCAGGAGCTGATTCAGAGGCCATGGAGGGGAGCTACATACTGGCTTGCTCCCCATGGCTTGCTCAGCATACCTTCTTATAGATACCAGGCCAGCAGCCCAGGAATGGCACCAACCACAATGGGCTGGACCCTACCACATTGGTCACTAAACGAGAAAATGTCTTACAGCTGGATCTTAAGGAGGCCTGTCTTCAGCTGAGGCTCCTTCCTCTCTGATGACTCTATAGCTTGTGTCAAGTTGACACACAAAACCACTTAGTACACCATCCAATCTTGAAAACTTTTAAAAAATGTTAATATGGGCTGGGAATGTAGCTCAATGGTAAAGCACTTACCTCACATGTGTGGAGTCTTGAGTTCAATCTTCAAAACACTATAAAAATGAAAAGTTAATTTGTTTTAAATATGAAACAGCAGAATCTAGTATTTACTCACCTTCAAAACATTATAATTGCATCTCAATCAGCTGTACCATACGCTGTAGGTAGCATATTAGCAATACAGTATGAAACTTCTTTTGGATATGTTTTGTTTTGTTTTGTCTTGAGACAAGGTCTTATTGTGTAGCTCAGGCTGGTCTTGGACCCTTGATACTCCTCAGCCTTTAATTGAGGCTTTGGGGTGAACCACCATGTCATTTAAATTTATAGAGATAAAATAAAGCATAGTCCATTGTATCACTTATACCAATGAGGTTCTCAACAGGAAGCACATGGAACATGTAAAAGACTATTTAAAAATAGTTTCATGATGTGGATCTCCTTCTTCCTCGGGGATCATCAGTTGCTGGTCAACAAAGGAACAGGGTTCAAAAGGATTGTTAGTACAATGGAAACAGCTTTGTGGGACACAGTTTCCAGTGTTACAGATCAGCTTTATTCCAGAATGAGGGGAGATATATAATATTGGAACAGCAGCTGGGGCATCACCTAATTTGCATTTGGCAGCATGCTCCTATCATACAGCTGAAACATGCTATCTAGCTATCATATAGGCACAGAAAGAAAGTATCTGCAGTGATCTGTGTCAAAGGTCAGGCATCCAGGCTTAGGGACAGTTTACAGATAAGGTCAGGCCTCAGGGCCTAGAGACACTAACCAGATAAGGAGGGAGGAAGCCTGCTGTAAAGGGAGTCCCCATTTTGTATCAACCCAGGGAGCTGTCCCAACAGGGTGGACTGCAACCTTAAGTGCAGGGTACCTCAACACAATGAAGTAATCTTGATCAATGTATAGACATTGCCCCTAAGTGAAAAGAAGGACAAAAAATAAGAGAGTTAAACTACAGGGAAAACAGCATCCTGTACACCCTTTAACCTGCATTAGGCCAACTACAGTAATAAACCCAGAATGCGGATCCACAGAAGCTATAGGTGCCTTTCTTCTGTGCAGTTATTCTGGGACTCGGTCTCCCTCCATCAAGCTACTGTTGTGACTTAATAAGAGTCAGTAGGCATTTGTGTAAAGGGGCAGGTAACAAAGACTTTGTGGGTCAGTGCCTGTCACAACTAATCTCTACTGTTGACCAAAAAGAGACCATGCACAACATTTAAACAAATAACAGTAATCGAGGTAGGAGCTGCATCTGGACCATGGCCCCCAGTTTGTCAGGCCTCGGCCCTTTCATTCTCACATAGAACCCTTTGAGTTTGAAAGTAGCTAAGGAGAGTACATGGGAGACTACAGGAAATGTTTTTATGGTTCATTCCTATCTGGGCTAGTTTTTGTATCAACTTTACATAAGTTAGTGTCAGAGAGAAGCGAAACTTAAATGAGACCATGTTGTAGGCAGTTCTGTAGTAGATTTCCTTCATTAGTGATTGATGTGGGAGGGTCCAGCTGACCATACCTGGTCTAATGGTCTTGGGTTCTAGAAAAAAATGTTTGAGTAAGTCATGAGAAGTAAACAATAAGCAATTTTCCTCCCCTCCATGGCCTCTGCATCAGCTCCTGTCTCCAGGCTCCTCCTGTCCTGTTTGAGTTCCTGTCTTGACTTCCTTCAATGATGGAAAGTGATAATGAAATGTAAGTGAAAAAAAAACATTTCCTTCCCAAGTTATTTTGGTCATGTTTTTTCATCAAAGCGGTAGTGATCCTAACTAAGACAACTCCTAGAAGAAGCATATGAGGAGTCTAACAATATGTCATTAGCCAAAATTCTGTCTAGTGCTTATTTTTCATCTTTGAGGAATATGAAATATTATCATATTTACCCACCGTTTCTCCTTTCTGACTCTCCCATGCCTCCCCCAACCCGTCCTCTTTCAACTTCATGACTTTTTTTGATAACTCACTAAGTGCAGTTAGTGCTGTCCATATTTGTATGGGTGTGGGGCCATCTACAAAAGCATGTGGAACCCACTAGTTGTCACATCGTCAGTGAAGAACGCTTCTCCATCCCCAGCAAGTATCCACCTCAAAAGTTCCTCAGTGTGGAATGAGGCCTGGAGATCATCTACCTCATCTATGCCAGAATTTTGGCAGTCTTGATCTTGTGTAGGTCTTGTGCAGGTAACTAAAGCTGCTGGGAGTTTGTAATTGCAATAGCTACATCATGTCCAGAAGACAGCATCACACAGCATCCCTCCTCCATCCTCCAGTTCTTAAATCCTTCTGCCCCCTCTTTCACAATGTTCCTTAAGCCTTGATGTTGGTGGTGGACTTAATATATTAGCTTACCAAGGAATGGATTTCTTTATGGTATTTTTATACTTACATGTCATTATTCCTTGTTCTCACTTGTCCACCTACCACACTGTGCTCCTATGTACTCCTTTTCTCCCTTTGATGGTACTTTTCCTCCCAATTGGTCCCTCCTCTGCTTTCATGTCATATTATTCAATTACACACTAATTCTTCCCCTCCTTTCAGATCCCTTCTTCCTGTCTTTTCATGGTCTGCTTTATCGTTTCATTCCTTATACATACACACAAATTGAGACTCTGCATATGAGAGAAAACCTGGTATTTGTCTGAGGCCAGCTTAATTTACTTATCAGAATGATTTCTGGCTTCATCTGTCTTCCTGCAAATGTCTTGATTTCTTTTTTCTTCAAGGCTTAATAATATTCCATTATATCTATGTATCATATTTTCTTCTATCCTTCTATTGATAAACTTCATTTATCTACTGATGGGCATGTAGGCTGGTTCCATTACCTAACAATTGTGAGTAATGCCCCAATAAGCATAGCTGTGCAAGTATGTCTATTATATGATGGCTTATAATCTTTTAGATATATGCCAAGAAGTGGTATCATATGGCAATTTTATCTTCATTTTTTTGAGGAACCTCTTCGCTGATTTCTATAGTGGCTATACCAGTTTACAATCCTACCAGCAGTGAATAAGAGATCTTCTCTTGCTCACATCTATAGCATCTATTTTCATTTGTTTTCTTGCTTATGTACATTCCGACTGGAGTGAGATGAACATAGAAAACAGTTTGGATTTGTATCTCCCTGGTGACTAAGGATAAGGAATTTTTTAAATCATTTATTGGCTCTTTGTATTTCTTCTTTTGAGAACTATCTACTCTGCATTAGCCCATTAATTGATTGTATGATTTGGGGAGTTGTTTTGAAACTTTTTTTTTTTTACAGTTTTTCACCATTCTGCAAGCTGTTTCTTCGCTCTGATGATTATTTTCTTGGCAAGGCAGAAGCTTTTAACTTTATGCAGTCACATTTGCCAATTCTTGGGGTTATTTCCAGAAGTATTCGGTGTCTTTTTTAGAAAGTCCTTGTCTAGATCTATATTTGGAAGTGTTTTGTTTATGTTTTCCTCTAGTTTCTGCTCTCTCATTTGGAATCGACTTTTGTGCAAAGTGGAGATTCACGTTTAGCTTTATTCTTCTTCATTTAGAAACCTGCTTTTTCCCAGCACCATTTGTTGAAGAGTCTGTCTTTTTTTTCCAATGTAATCTTTGCCATCTTTATTAAAAATGAAGTGGCTGCAACTATGTGGGTTTATTTCTGGATCCTCTATTCTATTTCACAGATCTACATGTCTCTTTTCTACCACTATCATATAGGTCATTATTCCTATGGCTCTGAGGTATAATTTGAGAACATATATTATAATATCTCTAGCCTTGATCTCTCTGCTTATTTACTTTGGATATTAAGGGGCTACACCGAACTTCAAGTAAGGGAAACAGATATAACCCAGCCATGTTCCCAGAAAGAAGAAGAAACCACCAGACTGGTTAATTTTCAGCAAGTCTCTTGGCTTAAAACTCTAACCTTGACCCCAGTGTGGTGATGCATGCCTTTAATCCCAGTATTCTGGAGGCAGAACTCCATGAGTTCAATATCAGCCTGTTTTTATATAGTAAGTTCTAGTCCAGCCAGGGCTATACAGTAAGACCTTTAATCTAAGTCAGCATTTCCTAAAGAATATTATGTATATGCAGTATATATGTACCAAAGAGTTTCTCAGAGGAAAGATGAGTTGTTAGGACTGTATAAGCTCAGGCAATGTGTTTATTGAACTCTCTACACAGAGATTCACATCATATTAACACATCAAAGCTTCTAAAATGCTCAGCAGAATAAAACAAAACAAAATTCCCCAAATGCTTAAAAATAAATAGTACTTTTTCCTAAAGTTACTGGTCTTCATGTACATTCTGAGTAGAAGATAAAAAGAATAGTCTATATTGTACTGAAAGAATCATTATTCCATGAATACTTAAAAGTATTTCTTGCCAGGCGTGGTGGCACACGCCTTTAATCCCAGCACTCAGGAGGCACAAGCAGGTGGATCTCTGTGAGCTCGAGACCAGCCTGGGCTACAGAATGAGTTCCAGGATAGGTGCCAGCGCTACACAGAGAAACCCTGTCTTGATCTTGAAAAACAGACAAACAAACAAACCCCAAAGTATTTCTTGTGCACAAAACTCATAATAAAAATAGACAGAAGGGTTCCATGTTGGTGGTATAGTAGTGAGTGGAGCTGCCTTTCAAAACACAAGTAAAAAACCAGTATGTAGCATAATTAAGTATATTATCTGTGTGTCTATTGCTGTACATTATCATTATTAACATTATGCCTTGTATGGTGCTGCCCACAGCCTACCATCCCTGCTTCACTTTTGTGCTTTCAACCACCTTTTTAGTCTCTCTGATATCAACCCCTCTTTACTTTGTTCTATGTCTGTGGTAGACAGTCTCTGAGCTGACTCACAATGATCCTCTAGTCTGCCTATTCAAACCTCTCTGTGGTCTCCTCTCATTTTGACAAAGGACTCTTTTATATAACCAACAAAATGTGGCAGAAATAAGTGCATGATATTTTTTTAGGGTAAGTAAGACATTGCAGCTTCAACATGACTGCGAACACTCAAGAGGCCACATGAAGAAGCCTTCATAGAAGAAGAGATAAGATCTTCTGGTAATTGTCACTATCAGATTATGTGAGTCAGCTACCTTAGAAATAGGTCTTTCCCTGAGGATCACAGTCCTTTAATCACTCTACAGTGCTTACATATATTGAAACAGTATTTGCAACCTAGAAATGTGTACAATTATTGTACAATTAGACTCTCTAGCCTTAGGCAAGCCTTCAAATGACTGCAGCCCTAGCTAATACCCCGACTAGTTTCAAGACCTAAAACATCAAGATAAGTTGTTGTTTTTTTCCAAATTCCCAACTCAAAGAAGCTATAACACACTCACACATGATTTTTTTTTTTAAGTTTAGGGAATTGTATCTGGGTTTTTACACATGCTAGGAAAATGCTCTACCAACAAGTTATATTTCTAACCCTATTTTTTCTTTTTTTTGGACTTTTAAAGTTTCAATACAGGATGTTGCTATTTTTCCAAGGCCAGCCTTAAACTTATGATCCTCTTTGTCTCAGGCTCCAGATTACCTAGGATTACAGGTATGACTAGCAAAATATACTATATTTTATGTACCACAGGGCCTAGAAACATAGAATATAATACATTTAATAAACATGTATATATATATATATATATATATATATATATATATATATATATATATATATATTCCTGAATTATAAATATATATTCTTAAATTGTGTCTGTAACCCTCCAACCCTCCAAATATGAGAATGTACTCAGTTATGGGTACTTGGAGAGTCAAGAAATATGAGCAATTCACAGTGGGGTAGAAGTATCTATAATTAGTGAACATAAAAGGTGATGACTAAGTCCTTCTTAGACTAACAGCACCCTGGACATATCTTTGTGTCTGGACAAAGGCTGTTACATTTTAAGTCTCCATCTCAGAAATTTGACTAAGCTGTGCTATCTCCTCGTGCTAACTAGGGTGCCTGGCACAGAAGTGATGCTCATTAAAGCTTTCTGAAGTGAACTGAATAGATGAGTCCTCAAATTATGAGAACTGGAGTAGAGACATACAGTTAGCCTAGCAAGGGCAGTGATTCCTAAGTGGCAGGAACTATAGAGAGTTGGATTGGGGTTCTTTCAATGCCCCCTTCCTCCACAATGATTTAGACTTAACCCAGGGCTTAGAGCATGATTGAACCTGCAGGTGGGAAGCAAATCACTGTAGAAGTGCAGACTGCAAATGCTGGAAATCAGGCAGGGGCCTGACTCACATGTTAAGATGTCTGGAGAAAAGGTAGCATTGGAATAGGTGAAGGCACTTATTCTGTACCAGAATACAAAGAAAGGGGTTAAAAGCAAGGGGCTAACAGCATTTCCCACAGTTCTCAGATGCTGTATTAAGTTTCTAAACTCTCACTGATTCTGATTATGAAATATCTCTTCCACAGACAACCCAGGGGAAAAACTATTTTAGCATAATACTATTTCATTTCGTCTTTCAACAGTTTCAGTACACATTCTGGAGACTCAAAATGTGTAGCCACTGAAATGTTAAGGAGAAATATGCTTACCAGCATAGAATAGTGATATTCACTACAAAGGGAGATTGCTGCACAGATCCAGAGAGGCCAATGTCTTTCATTAAATAACAAGTTGGGGCAGGGGGAAGAACACCTTAATTCTTGAGACAAGTACCATCAAAATGACTGAAAAATCTACAGTTCAAATCACTTCCTACTTCCTGGAGATACTCTTTCTGCTTCAACCTCGCTGAGTGAAGAAGGCACTTCCCTGGAGATGGCAATTAGATTAGAAAGCCTGTAGCCTTCCTCTTGATTACTTAAAATGATACTAAGCCCTTGAGCTAACTCAGATGGATGGTAATGGCTTCCAGGGGACATACAACTTTGAAAAAACGCAATTGCACTTTCCTTTCCATTTACTCAATACTTTGAAAATACTTTTGTAAATTTTATTAAAAAGACTTCAAGCCTTTTAAAATGAATCAGAATGTGCTCTCCCCATTTCAAATAACTGAATGAAATTCTGCCATGAGCTGATAACAACAATCCTTCTGTGTCCTGGAGGGTCAAGCTTTACTCTCATCCTTAAAGTGAATGTGAAGTCTAATCAGTATAATGAATCAAGTATTCATTAACATTTTGGGGGAAAAAAACCACCCTAAACTGCTACAGTTCTGTGATTACACCTGGGGATTCTAGCTCTTTTTCTTGGTCATGCTGCTTGTCAAGGGACTTTGTGATTACAAAGGAAGACTGCTATTTACCAAATGGATATATGAGTGACTTGTTTACTAAGAGATTAGCTTACTACTGAGAACATCATTTGTGTGTTAAAAATAAGATTGGACTTATACCCTCATTTTATGGTGTTAGGGATCAAACACAGGGTCTTGTATGGACTAAGTAATCTATCACTGAGTTTTACCCTCACCACTACATCCCCTTTGAAGTTATCCTAGAAGATGAAACTGCCAAGCAATGCCAGGCATTGTATTTAAGGACAATCTTCTAGTACTTCATGAACATTAATACAGGAATAGAAAATCCATTCCACATCAAATGTACCTTAGACACTCACATGTCACTTGGCCTGGCAGTCTTAGTTTCTCCATTGTCCAGTGGAATACCAATGTTTTCCAATATCAGAGTTGTGATTTGATAATTAAATATTTAGAGGGTTACTATGAAGATGACTTGCCAAGTTTCCTGGTTTTACCCAGTTCCTACAACAGTTCCTACAATGAAGAAGATGATGTGTGTTAGATGGACTTGGGGGATGAGGAGTTGTAATATGGTTTATATGGAGAGTTTAATTTGAGAAGGTAATGGGAAATAATCAAAGGGAGGCTGCAAGGAAGAGTGTTGACCTTCATCGTTTAGTAGCTCTTTGACCATATGCTTGTTTGTAATGTTGTAAATATGTGTTTGGTTTTCATTTGAGTGTATTCTTGAAAACAAAATTTGCTTAACATATTTTCCCACTTCTCTGCCTTTGGTTTATGTAGGGCTTGTGATTAATTGGCCTTATTAATTAATAAGTCTTAATGTCAGCCTTTGCTATGGGCTAATTAACTAGTGTGTACTTTGTCAAATTGTAATGAGAACTGATAGTCTTTTGACCTTTTTGTTTTATTTTGTGGGAAGATATATTATTTTAGCAAACATTTGGGGTTATTAAGAAGATAATATTTTTTAATTTAACCAGTGTTTACTAAACAAATTTAAGACCACTGGAGCACACAAAAGAATATAAAGAAAACAATGTAAAGGAGCTTATGTGTCTGAAGAGCATACATTAGTCATAAAAAAAATCTGTAAACCCACAAACAAGGTGCACATGGGTGAAGTGTCATTAAAATAAGTAAGTGAACACTGATGTGAACTTAAGTTGACAGCCTCGACTGTTGTAGAGGCTCTGCTTTGGATAGGAATGAAGAAGATGTCGTGTGGAAGGTGGACTTGGGGGGTGAAGTGATGAAATGTTTGATCTTAGGAGGTAGTGGGAAATAGTGAAAGGGAGGCCCCAGGGCAACTTGGATAGCTCTTTGATCTTAGACTTGTCACTTCTTAGCTCCAAACATTAGGACACCTTAGTTCAGGAGTCTGCAGTTAAGGAAGTTCCAATTAGGGAATTCTAGAATTTGCAAACTTCTTTGAGAGATATGAATTGTAATTTAAATCTTGAACGTCTTTTAAGTTTCCAACAGGCTCAAGAATGAAAAGAAAAAGATTAGAGGGAAGGAGGATGAGCTTCCTTCCATTCATGAATGCCTAGAACCAGAATAAGGAAAAGTGACAGGACAGAACACAGATCAGAGAGAAAATTCTCTGTCAAATCTTAAACAGCTTCCTGGAGAGACAGGGGGAAGGGTTAGTTTCCCTAATCCCCAAATCTAAAACCCAAAAGGCTCCCAAATCCAAAATTTTTTGAATACTGAATGGTGTCACAAATGGAAAATCCCAAACTTGATTTCATGTGATAAGTGGAATTCAAAGCACAGCTATATTTTAAAATGTAAAATTATCTTCAGGATATTTATATAAAGTATATATGAGACATAAATGAATTCTGTGTTTAGACTTCTGTCTCATCCCCAAGATATCCCAATGGGAATATGTAACTACACTAAAATGAGAATAAATGAAACAAAACAACACTTGTGGGCCCGAGTACTTTAGATAAGATGTACTGATTATACTCAACCTGCATCACATGATAGAAGGACTATAACCTTTCTGATTGAACAGGAAAGCTTTTAATCTCCTTTGCCGATTTAGTTATGGTTTCAGGGCAAGTTCCTTACTAGAATTTTCTAAGGCATACCGTATTTTTTTTAAAAAGATTTTATTATTATGTATACAATATGCCTGTATGCCAGAAGAGGGCACCAGATCTCATTATTCATGGTTGTGAGCCACCATGTGGTTGCTGGGAATTGGACTTAGGACCTCGAGAAGAACAGCCAGTGCTCTTAACCTCTGAGCCATCTCTCCAGCCCAGCATACCTTATTTTTATTGGGCTTCATTTTTTAAAATTCCATATACTGTGAATTTGAGAGAAACTTGAATCAGTCAAGTCTGTTGACACCATTTTCCCCAACACCACTATAAGTCTCAAGCTTATTAACTATTTCATATCTGCTATGGTAAGATGTAGTCTCTGATTTTCTGGATAATCACTGTGATTTATTTGCCACCCCACAAACCATGCCTTTATTAAAATGTAAACTTTATTAGTAACCAACAAATGCTGAATGTTCTGACTGCTCCACCTACTGGTTGGTCCCCAGTCTTTCTCATCAGGCATCCCTATTTCCAGAGACACATAGTATTGAATTAAGGCAATCAACACCGCAATGGCATTTAAGAGTTCAAGAGAACAGAAGAACTCAATTCTCATTTTAAACCAAAGTCTAGAGAAGATTAAGCATGGTAAAGAATCAACTGAAAGAAAAGATGACACACTGGTCTTTTTTGATCAATAGTCAAGTTGTAAATGTTTTGAAATTAAAAATACTATTCCAGTGAACATATGAATGATAAGAAAATGAAACAGCCTCATTTGTGTAGATGGAGACCTTTTAAATTTTTTCATTTCTTTTACATCATGACTGCAGTTTCCTCTCCTTCCTCTCCTCCCATTCCTCCCCCCTCCCCAAGCTCCCTCCAGCTCCTCCTCCCTCTCCATTCAGAAAGGGGCAGGTTTCCCATAGGCTTGAACAAAGCATGGCACATCAAGTTGAGGCAGGACCAAGCTCCTCCCCCTGCATCAAAGCTGGGTGAAGCAACCAGCATGAGGACTAGGTTCCCAAAAGTCAGCTCAAGTGCCAGGGACAGGACCTGAACCCACTGCTAGAAGTCCCACAAACAGACCAAGCTACACAACTGTCACCCACATGCAGAGGGCCTAGGTTGGTCCCATACAGGATCCCTAGCTGTTGGTCCAGAGTCCTTGATCTCCCACGAACTCAGGTCAGCTCTTTCTATAGGTTCCCCCATCATGGCCTTGATCTCCCAGGCTCATACAATCCAAGACGAAGATCTTTTTTATGCTGTTAATAGAAGACGAAACTAGCCACAGTATTGCTTAAGGCAGCTCAATTCTGTGAAGGCTGAAGGAAGTAAGGATACTTAGGTAGCTTAAAGCTAACAAAGGTCTGTTCACAAGATTCTTTTTAAAATTTTATATATGTGTATAGGTAATTTGTCTGCATGTCTATCTGTGTACCATGTACATGCCTAGAACCCTCAGAAGCCAGAAGATGGTGACAGATGCCCTGTGACTGGAGTTACAGATGGCTGTGCATCATCATGTGGGTGCTAAGTATTGAACCTGGGTCCTCTGGAAAATCAGTCTGTGCTCCTAACCACTGAGCCATCTCTCCAGCCCCTGGTTCAGAAGACTTAAGTAAAGAAAGTGATTCTGAGAGTCTGCAAGGTAAAGCAGTATGTGTTTTTGCAGAGGCTGCAGCCATTATACAGATCTGGTAAGATAATAGATGAAGATGGCTATACTAAATAACAGTTTTCCAGTGTATATGAGACAGCTTTATACTAGAAAAAGATTCATCCTAGTATATTCACTGCCAGAGAGGAGAAATCAATGTTGAGTTTCAAAGCCTCCAAATACCAGACGTCCATCGTTTTAAGGAATGAATCACAATGGATGACTTTTAGAGGTAACCAATGCCCATTATTCTATTGTTGGGAAGAAACACTATAACCAAGACAGTTATTATCAAAGAAAGCATTGAATTGGAGGCTTGCCTACCATTTTGCAGGGTTAGACCATGATCATCATGGTGGGAAGCATACAGTCATGGTGCTGGAGTAGTAACTGAGAGCTTTACATCCTGATCCACAAGTAGCAGGTAGAGAAAGACAGAGACAAAGAAAGACACAGGGCTTTTGAAACCTCAAAGGCCACCTCCCCCAAACCCTAGGGACATACCTTTTCCATCAAGGCCACATCTCCTAATCCTTCCCAAACAGCACCAACAACTGGGGACCAAGCACTCAAATATATGATCCTCTGAAGACAATTCTCATTCAAACCACCACACTTATTTACCATTCCCAAAATGATAGGTTATTGAGACTTACACTGAAGCTACTCTGCCAGTGCTTTTTAAGTAAATGGAATAACAACATTTCTATGGCAGCACTTTTGTTTGTGACATGGCTTACTGAATATTTTAAGCCCACAGTTGAGACCTATACTGCTTATTCACAATGCCCCTGGCCACCTGAGAGTTTTAATGGGAATGTACAATGAGATTAATGTACCTGCCAATACAACATTTATAATGTAGCCCACGGTTCAAGGAATAATTTTGAATTTGGTTTTTTTCCTCGAAAAATACATTCTATAAGGCTACAGCTGACATAAAAAGAGATGCTACTGATAGATATGTGAAAAGTAGATTGAAAAATATTGTGGGAAGCCTTCATTATTATAGATGCCATCAAGAACATTTTTTAGTTCGTTGGAGGGGGGTCAAAATGAACATTAAAAGGAATATGGGAAAAAGTTGTTTTTTTCCATAAATAACTTTAAGGGATCTAAGACTTAGAGGGGAAATGTAGCAGAAAATAATGGTAGAAATGACAGCCAAGCTAGAAGCAAAAGTTCTGCCTGAAACTGTGACTGAGCTGTTAAAATCTAATAATAAAACTCTAACAGACAAGGACTCACTGCTTATGGATGAACAGAGGGTATCTTCTTGTAATGGAATCTACTCTTGGTGAAGAAGCTGTGAACCCTATTGAAATGGCAAGTAAGCGTTTAGACCATTAAATAGACTTAGTTGGCAAAGCAGAAGTAGGTTTTTAAATATCTGACTCCAAATTTAAAAGAAGTTCTATTGTGTATAAATGCTGAGAAACAGCATCTCATGCTGCAGAAAAGTATCTCATGAAAGGAAGAGTCATTTGATGTAATAGACTCTATTGCTGTCCTTTTTGAAGATATTGTCAAAGCCACCCCAACTTTTAACATCCACTACCTTGATCAATCAGCATCCATCAACATCAAAGCAAGACCCTCTACCAGCAATAGGATTATATCTTTTTTGGAGGCTCAGTTGATATTATTTTAGCAAGAAAATGTTAAACAAAAGTATACAGTTTTTTAATGCTATTGCATGCTCGCTGGATGAGTGTAATTTAAATACGATGTTTATATGTTTAGTAAACTAAAAAATTCATATGACTCACTTTGTTGTGGTGATCTAGAACTGAGCCTATATTAAGTTGGCACAATAGTATGTAATATACTTAATAGGGTCAATTTGAAGACTAAATTTTGAACCATGTGAGCTCCACTTCTTATAACCATCCGTGAACACTTATTACATGGCAGCCATTTATAGGTCCAGGTTGCTGGGGCCCTAGTTTGGCTTGAGTGTTTTGCTTGACAAGTCAGCATATACAAAGCATCTACTTTAGCTCCTTGTTAGCCTGAGAATTTTATCATCTTGAATCTATGGACTTCAATGGACTTGGTTTATGCAACAGCCCCCTCCACCACACTATGAGACTTCAACTCCTGGACCATAAAACAAGATTTGAGGCATCTCTGCTATTTTCTTTCTTTTTTTATGATAGTATTTGTTATAATTCATTATATACAACACTTAATTTGTAAATACTCTTTTGTATACATTTAATGTTCAGTAATGTTTAAACGATAGACCTTTTCAACTTTTAGTGAATGCGGCAAGAAGTACAAGATCAAACCCCAAACGTAAAAGCTGAAACAAAATTTCTGGGGTCAGTTTTCCATCATATATTGATGTTGTGTAAGGATATCCTTTCTTTTTCTTTTTTTATATTTCTTTTTTATTTGTGTTTTAATTTTACACATCAGCCATGGATTCACCTGTCCTTCCCCCTCCCACCCCCACCCCTACCTTCCCCCCAGCCCCTTCCCTCCATCTCCTCCAGAGCCAAGACTCCCCTGGGGATTCAATTCAACCTGGTGAATTCAGTACAGGCAGGTCCAGTCCCCTCCTTCCAGGCTGATCAAAGTGTTCCTGTGTAAGCCCAAGGTGCCAAACAGCCAGCTCATGCACTAAGGACAGGTCTGGGTCCCACTGCCTGGGTGCCTCCCAAACAGTTCATTTAAATAGTCCAATAACCCCTAAGGAAATAGAATCAGTCATTAAAAGTCTCCCAACCAAAAAAAGCCCAGGACTAGATGGTTTCAGTGCAGAATTCTACCAGATCTTCAAAGAAGACTTAATACCAATACTCTTTAAATTGTTCCACACAATAGAAGCAGAAGGTATATTACCAAACTCCTTCTATGAGGCTACAATTACCCTGATTCCTAAACCAAAGAAAGATGCAACAAAGAAAGAGAACTACTGACCAATCTCCCTCATGAACACTGATGCATCTCTGCTATTTTCAATGGTCACTACCTAAATCTGTCTGGCCCTAGTCATTCTAAATGAAGAGAATTAAACTGTATCTGTGTTTTTGAAATGCCGTTAGATGGATCTGATTTAACTCCTGTCAGCATAGAATTTTCATAGAACATTGAGGAAGCCTTTTCCCAAAGCCAGGCTCCACGGCCACATTTCTGCTCATTCACAGGAGCCTCTGCTATAGTAACAACCCCAGGTCCTTTATTTATATATGTCCAGCAAAGATCTGTCTTATGATTAGTTTTGATTAGAGAGGAATTCCAAACAAAAGGAGATGCTTTACCACCCTGGAGGCAGTGAGACCTGGGAGAATGGAGTTAATAAGTGAGGCAGACTAAAATCATATGCAATAGCCAACTTTATTCAGAGCAGCAGACAACTTATACTCCTATAAGATGAGTCACATAAGTAAAGTATACAATCACAAGGACAAGCCACTTGTGGCAATACATAGGTTTTTCCATAGAGGCATATAAACAAAAAACAATAGCCAGTTGTAGTGAATAGTCTGAAGTCAACTCACTCCTATCCACTACATCTGAGGAAAACAAAAACACATTCCAAGAACAATTCTGTTTCTGAAGAAACTAAGGTAACAGAACTCTGGTCTTGTTTTCTTGGAGTTTGTTCATAAGCATTCAGAATTATCCTCACACAATGAAACTAGTGAGTTTATTGTAGATACTGAGATTATGAGAGCCAAGCACTGCTTTGGGAAGCAGCTGCTCCTTTAAAGAAGGCCCGTTTTTTGTTTTTGTTTTTTTTGGTGTTGGGAAACATAGACTTCCTCAATGAGAAAAAAATACTATTCATTTCCTTGATGTTGCAAAGCATTTAAAAAGTGTTTCAGTCATTCCCTTGGCTTTGTTAACTCTCACTTCAGATAAGGAGTATAATTCTGTGTGGGAGAAGTTAAGAGATTTTGGTTTTCTTTGTTTTCCATAATCTCAGCAGCAGCTCAGCCGACTCAGTCCTCCACCACTCTCCCTTGTCTCCCTTGCTTGTCTCTCCCTGCATGTATCGTTTCCATCATGCTCCACATTGTTCCAATTCCATCTCTTTCCACAGTTCTTACTCCTATTGTATTTGTTGAATATATATCTGCTATTCACTGGGGCATTTGGTTAAGTGGTTACTGTGTGAACGACATTCATGAGCTCATTTCTCCCAAGGCAGAAGCAGTTCCAGACAGTCACCTCACCCTTGGTAACACTATAATCCATATGAAGGCAAAATGTCACCCAGCCATTCAAGGGATTATGGCAACTGAATGTGCAACAACATCTAGGGCCAGTTTGTGATACCTAGATGTCAATATTAATGAATATAGTAAAAGAACACTTTCCGAGCAGAGGCAGATCTTTTTGCAGAAGATACATGATTTGTTGGATAGCTGGAAAACAAGAGTCCAGAAACACAAGAATATAATCAGCTAAGCAAGGTCAGTAAACATGGCAGAATTAGCGGAATCCTTGCATCAATTCTGAGTGGTCTCAGCTGCATCTATAGGAGGACAGCAATATTTTTCTTATCTTCAGTAACCAACACCACACATGTCCTCTTTTTTTTTCTTGCTGTTCTTTAGCTTAGAATTGCAGCTCTGGATAGAAAACCCTCTTTTTTTTAATGGACTTGTATTTGAAAACTTCTAATTTGTTGAATCCAGTTGGTTGTTGGGATTCTGCAATATATCAGAGCTCTCCAATCTGGAAGACTGGGGAAGCATTTAATGTTTTGATCCTCCAATTGTATTTCATTAATGAAAGCTAAGTGATGCTGCTTTCTTTAGCAATCAAAGAGTTGGCTATTGCCAAATAATTGCCAAATATTGACAAGAGTGTGGGGAAATGTTTGCTCACACACACTACTGGTGAGAGTAGAAATTTGTGTAGCCATTTAACAACATGTATCAAAAATTCAATTCTCTTTGATCCATCAATTCTGTTTCTTGGTGAATGGTCCACAAACATAATATTTAATTGAGTATATAATGCATATTTATTATATAGATGAACTTGTATGTGTATTTGAATATCTCAGAAACTGGAATGTGTCTTTGATTCAATGAATATGGTATTGTCTCACATTCACAAGAAGAAACTTTTATAGTTTTTTGTTGAAGTGTCAGTTATAATGGTAAGATTTAGAAAAGCCTAATATGCATAAATAGAAGCCTAGATAACTAACATATTCATCCCAAATAATATCCCATGCAGCTATTAAAAAGAATGAGATTGTGGTATGTGTGATGCTTTGAAAAAAAGTGTCAAGTGACATATAATTAATGGAACACATTAAGGCATATAACATTAAGCTTAAATGGAAATTTTTCAACAAAGCAAAATAAACACATAGTTTATGATATGTGTATATATGATTTTCTGGTGTATCAAGTAAGAAACTATTGTCCAAGATTTCTTCTTGGGTGAAGGTTAGCTAGTGGGAGACATTTAATTTTCATTTTGTATGTCTTTGGACAATTTGAATTTTCGTACTATGCTCACATATTGAATTTTTCTTTAAAGGCCACAAGAGGTTTCTTGGAGATAAATTACTATTCTTTTTTTCCTCTTTTTTATGCTTCCCTGTATTAAAAATACACAATAGATGTTATTTTAAAAAGGAAATCAATAAGACAGGCCCTGTCTCAGTAGAGTTCATAATGAGTGTGATAAACCAGAGAACAGATGGTTTCCTAGATCCAAGAATAAAGGCTTGAACAAAGTGCCTTGGGGGGGGGGGTATGTATGGAAGAGAAACTGACTTCATCTCTCTAGAGGCATGAATAAAGTGTCAGAGAAGATGTCATATTTGAGTCGAGGCTTGGTAGAGCAGAGGATGTTGATGGGAAGCAGTTGAGAAAGCACAGACAGCCCACCAGACACAGCAGTCTGGAGGCTATAACTGGGTCAGGGAATTTGGAGGGATAGAGTTGGGGCAGAGACACATTAATGTGTAGGCCTGAGTTAGCATGTGAGCAGAAGTATGCATAGTATGTACTCTGATCTTGGTGCTTCCAGTTCTTCGTCTCTAACCCTGGTCCTAAGAGCAGCAGTAATAACAGAGACAGCCCAGAATTTGAAGGTCTGCCTGATTCTTTCCTAAAATGGCAAGGTGGAGTTCCAGAGAATCTGTACAGAATGTATTTTACATGAAACCAGAACTCAGAATCTCTAGCAGTTATTAGTATTCTTATCTTCAGTGTTCCTGCTTCTGGACTCTGCCACTATAGTGGGGACTCAGTAAATCTCTACTACAGAATGATTTGTGGAAGATTTGGTAAGATGTATGAAGAGATATGTTATAACAGATCTTACTTCCTAATTCTCCAGATGGCATACAATCACACAGATACAATACACAAATACACACGTGATTAAAAGGAAAGTAAAAGTTTTTTAAAAAGAAAATTGACTCTCCCTCTCCTGGAAGCTATTAAATTCTAGTAGGTTGTAGGAGAGAGTTTTGTATTTCTTTTAACAGAAATGCAGCAAGTAGTTCAGTACACTGAATAAAACTGTGTCGTGATAGGTAGCATGATTGACTGGGTTTATATCTGTGTCTGTGAGCACCTTTATTTCTTCATGTATGTATTAATTTGTTCCTCCATATATATGAAAAACAAACTATGTCCTAGATGCTAGGCTGGACTAGAAGCTAAAATATACTACTGAAAAGGATAGAGAAAATCTTTGTCTTTTTGAATGTTACATTCTAGTGGGGGAGATGCAAATGAATAAAAAAGCACACAGACACAAAATTATCAATTGAAGTAAAGGATCCAAGGGAAAGGAACATGATCATATAGCTATATAAAACAAAAGAGTATGATCTCTTCCTGGGAAGTCATGGAATGCTTTCTGAGGAAGCATTTCAGCTGTACTTTGAAAGGGTAAGTAGAGCCCATAACCTGTGTAGCTCTGCAAACATCTCTTTCTTTTCTTGCTTCATAGAAATTGAGTCGAGGGACATGCAAATCAGTGTTCTGCAAATCACAGGATGAAACCTCTGTTTAAAACTCACTGGTATAGATCTTGGCCAGCATGTGTTTACTAATGTAGTATAACCAAGTGGAATAGAATGGAATGGAATTTTCCAATATCATTACTGAGGGTAATTATTTTGTGAAACAACGTAAAACAATTATCTTTCTGTAGATCTCAGTCTAAATAGTGTGAATCACTGATCCAGATGCTGTGCCTTACCTTCACACAATTATAACTTGTCGGATAACAGCTGGGTTCTCTAGTTCCCTTCTTTTAAAGACAGTATCTTTCTGTGTCTCTGTTCATGTTCTTTGCAGTAATCATGGAAGTAAGTAGGAAAATACCTTCCACCATTGACTGAGTGCCTACACTGGAGTGTGACAGTGCACAAAGTGCCTTGTAAACATAATACCTTTCATTTGTCACAGCAACCTCATGAGGTGTTAGACACGATTCATCATCCCACTGTAGGAATTAATAAGCCTGAAAGGCTGCTTAAGAATCTGTTAGGTTTTTATCACTTATATTTG
Organism: Onychomys torridus; assembly: GCF_903995425.1. Classification (NCBI taxonomy): domain Eukaryota; kingdom Metazoa; phylum Chordata; class Mammalia; order Rodentia; family Cricetidae; genus Onychomys; species Onychomys torridus. Next base: position 123,602,956 of record NC_050466.1, on the reverse strand, counting down.
ATGATCCAAGTTTTGTAGCACTTTGAATTAAGTCAATCTTTTTCTAGGGAAATCATTTCCTCATTCCTGAGCAACTGTGTATGGACTTCAAAACCACTTCATTCTGAAGCAACAAAACACATTGTTTTCAGCCTAAAAGGCAGCAAATATAGGACACTAATAGCATACACTATCAGTGCGCTAGCCATGCTATTATGCAAAAAAGAAATCTCCAAAGAAGTAAAATTTGAAGATCAATAAACTCCAGAAATGGAGTGATACTTCTCTAGTTTTGGAGACACAGTGCTCTGCAAGTGAGACCACAAGTGCAAGTCCTCAGTGAGGAGACATGGGTGCTACAAGAAAGAGAGTCTTTCGGTTTGTTTACATAGTGTATTACATTGACGGACTTTCGTATGTTGAACCACCCTTGCATCCCCGGGTTGAAGCCTACTTGATCATGGTGGATAATTGTTTTGATGTGTTCTTGGAGTCTGTTTGCCAGTATTTTATTGAGTATTTTGCATCAATGTTCATGAGAGAGATTGGTCTGTAGTTCTCTTTCTTTGTTGCATCTTTGTTTGGCTTGGGAATCAGGATAATTGTAGCCTCATAGAAGGAGTTTGGTAATGTTCCTTCTGTTTCTATTGTGTGGAACAATTTAAAGATTATTGGTGTTATCTATTCTTTGAAGATCAGGTAACCCGAATCAGAAAGACAAACATGGTATGTACTCACTCATAAGTGGATACTAGATGTAAAGCAAAGGATAACCAGACTGCAACTCACAACTCCAGGGAGGCTACCTAGTAAAGAGGAGCCTGAGAAATACACAGGGATCACACAGCAACAGAGAAATGGATGAGATCTACGTGAGCAAACTGGATGTGTGTGTGTGTGGGGGGGGGGGGGGGGGTAATGAAGGGCAAGGGTCAGGGAAAAGAGAGCTTAGGGGAGCAGGAGATCCAAGCTGGATCAGGACAGAGTGGGAGAACAAGGAAAGAGATACCATGATAAATGAAGACCCCATGGGAATAGGAAGAAGCAGAGTGCTAGAGAGGTCCCCAGAAATCCACAAAGATACCTCCACTACAGACTACTGGCAATGGTTGAGAGAGTGCCTGAGCTGGCCTACTCTGGTGATTGGATGGCCGAACACCCTAACTGTCATGATAGAACTCTCATCCAGTGACTGGTGGAAGCAGATGCAGAGATCCACGGTCAAACCCCAGATGGAGTTCCTGGAGTCCAATCGGCGAGAGAGGAGGGATTGTATGAGCAAGACATATCGAGTCCATGATTAGACAAAGCACAGGGATAAATAGCCAAACTAGTGGAAATACATGAACTGTGAACCAATAGCTGAGGAACCCCCACGGAACTGGAACAGGCCCTCTGGATAAGTGAGACAGTTGATGATCTTGAACTGTTTAGGAGGCCCCCAGGCAGTGGGACCAGGACCTGTCCTTAGTGCATGAGCTGGCTGTTTGGAACCTAGGGCCTATGGTGGGAAACTTTGCTCAGCCTTGGTGAAGGGAGGAGGGTACTGGACCTGCCTCAACTGAATCTACCAGGCTGGGCTGACTCCCCAGGGGAGACCTTGCCTTGGAGGAGGTGGGAATTGGAAGGGGGGGTGGGGGGGAAGGCTGAAGGATGGGAGGAGGGAGGACAGGGAATCTGTGGCTGATATGTAAAATTAAATCAATTATAAAATAAAATATTTATAAAAGAAAAAAGAAAGAGTCAAACTGGCTTGATGAATCCACCCCCTCCCCCACTGAACAAAATAGGTTAGCAGGTGCCTCTGTACATTCATACTCCAATTACTTCATTCTTCCTCAGCAAACAATGAGAACAGACGGAGGCCAGGGAGAAACCCCTCAATGACTACGTAGAAGGAAATTAATAGTCTTTGGGAGTCACAGAATTAAAACTCCAAAGGAAAATTTTCCTTAGCCATATAATGAGATGTAGTTAAAGAATTGATTAGAATAATATGAAGATAATTTCACAAGTGGCAACCTGCAGGATGATAAAAAATCACTTTGGCATGGGAGTCATAAAATTCTGGTTATGGTACTGACTCTGACCCAGGTTTGGAAAAAGAATCTTCAGTTCTGTGGACCTCAGTTTCCCCAGCCCATACAGTGAAAATGAGAAACAACTGACCTATCTCTTAGGCTTGTGAGGGACAGCTATCAGAAATACATGGGGAAATATGCTTTCATATGCTGAACAGTTCTACAGGAATACAAATTATCAGTATGATAGCCAAGTTCTTGCACAAGGATTTACAAAGCAAGTCCAAGTTCTTGGAAGAGTTTTCAGTGTAATCCACTTGTCTCACCTAACCTCTCTAGCATGATCATGATGGACATGTAGAAGACACCCTGTGCTTGTGTGTGATCTCTTCCCTCTTCTGTGGATCCAGAATTCATCCTGTTCCTGCTCATTTGTTTGTACTGTCCTCCCTGCCTATTTTGCCATTTTTATCTAACTTCAGCTGGTAGCAAGTGCACCTTGGGTAAGCATCCTCTCCAACAAGGCTTTGTGCACTTTCCTTACTACTCAAAATATCGGCAGCACCTCCTGGGAGTCTCATCAGACCTTTAGCAGACCTATTGAGTCAGCTTTGCATGTTAACAAATTACCTGATGATTCATATGCATATTACAATTTGAGAAACTTCTCTAAGCACTTCCAGCCCACACTATCTTCCTTTCTTTGAACAACTTGAGCATTTAGGCTTGTAAATCTTACCATTGAATTTCTTCCCAGCTTATTCTTTTTTCAACTTTGAAACTATAGGTATTTGGGCGGCAACTAAACATTCAGTGATTTTTGTATTATAAGACATTATTGTCTTTCAGTTCCACACGGATTTATTATGAGTATGCAGAATACAAGCCCCAGTGGGTATAAAAAGTGAATAAGATGTAGTACCTACCTCCAAAGGGACTCAAGGACTAATAGAGAACTTGCTTGCCCACCTCCTTCCAGCCATTGCTCATCATTTCCCAAACAATACGTTACCCCAGACACTTGAACAGTTGTTAAGAAGATGAGGCCCCACCTGAGATAATCTTTCACTTCTGAATCTAGTGGAAATATATTTGATCATTTTAAAAGCAGTGTTAATAAACAACATTGGGGGTGCATTTAGAGACTGTCGAATTTAGGGGTGGATGGGTAGTGAGGCAGAAAAGCTACAGAAAGTAATTAGGGTTGAATTTGGAAGTTTAGTATGAACTCTAAAGTAAATAATGGCTTCCCATATAAAAGGCCTAGTGAGAGTACATACATACTAAATACATGGTTTTGTTTAAGAGACATCAAGTTATAAACTGTGGGTATGACATGAAGATATATATGAGTACATACTGGGAAGGAGAAATTGAGACTTAAAATTGTTGTGAGGACCACATTAATGATCGTGCATAACATGTATCATGTGGGAAAAAAACATGTATCATGTGGGAAAGCATTTTTCCTTGCTTTCACTAGACAATAGGGAGTTTTCAGTGGATATCTGATGTGTTAACTCAGAATGTGTTCAGTAAAACTTTCTTGAATTGATTTGGAAGAAAATAAAGGCCACCTAAAAGTGGAGGCAAAGAGTGTCCTTTAATTTGCTCTGGGTTCCTCAATCTCAATGAGAATGGCTACTATGCTTGGACAGTGAAATATGCCTGAATGAACATACGGCCCTATCTGACAGGCAGTCAAACCACAACTTTAAAAGGATGGCAACATTTTTCCCAGACTGCAATGCAAGCTATTGTGTTTTTCACACCTAGACAGAATGTCTGATATGAATGGATAATCTTTGAAGGTCCCTACACAGGTAACAAGTGTGCAGGTGTGTGGGAAGGTGAGGTTCAAATACATGTGTTTGGCATTGAGATAAGTTTGCAACTGAGAAGCTAAATGCTTGTGCTTTAGGGTCAGGACACCGAGTTTCTAAGCCTCTTCTGCTTACTAGTGGTGTGCCTGTGCTCGGGAGCTAACAGCCATACAGCTTCTCCTTTTTATTTTTTTTATCATGATTTCCTATTTGGATGAAAACACCAGGATAAGCTGGAGTATTCAACTCCCACTTGGTAACTCCTGTGAATATTTTTCACTAACTAGACTTTGAGGATTGTGCTAGCTACTTTTGATGCTGACTTGCTACAGGCTAGAATCATCTGAGAGGAGCATCTCAATTGAGAAAATGCCTCCATAAGATCTTGTTGTAGGTGGGTAACAACATCAAGGATATCTGTAAAAGCTACATGGAATCCTACTATTAATTATTTTATAACTGTGTAGAAATATACATATATAGCATTGATAAACTTTTCTCATCTGGGCTGATAGCACTCTCTTCAAGCACAAAAGACCCCCCCCCCCAATAAAAACTCCAACAGCAGACATAAGAAGCCCTCTTTTTTTGTTTTTGTTTTGTTTTTTGTTTTTCGAGACAGGGTTTCTCTGTGTAGCTTTGGTGCCTTTCCTGGAACTCACTCTGTAGACCAGGCTGGCCTCGAACTCACAGAGATCCGCCTGCCTCTGCCTCCCGAGTGCTGGGATTAGAGGCGTGCCCCACCACCACCCGGCAGAAACCCTCTTTTGATTTGTTGGCCAGGGCTGTCCGAAAGACTCCCAAATCATACTGCCTATAGTGGTAAGTCCCTATTGCTGAAGACACCATGCACTTTAGAAACAGGGCCTAGAGATTCCTGACCTGGAACTGACCTGAATGATCCCTCCCTGAGGATTAGTTTTCATGGTACAAGAAGGCACCATTAAGCTTCCAAAAGAAAGACCCAACCAACAGTATTACCCAGGTATGGTACCTATAAACCACACCAAAGACCAGCATGTCACAATAACCCTAAAAATGCAGTAGTGACACACATATCTTGGTATTAACCAATAGCTTTCTGATTAGGCTTAAGACACATTCAAGAAGATGGAGGCCATGCCTAGTACTGGCTAAGCTAACAGTTAAAAAAAAAAAAAAAGAGGCCATGAATTTGAAAGACAATGGGGTATATAGGAGGTTTTGGAGGTGGAAAAGGAAAGGGAGAAATGTTATAATCAAATTATAATCTCAGAAATAAAAAAAAAAAACTTACTGAAAACAAGCCTATCAGTTATTTTCTTAATTAGTGATGATACGTGAGGGTCCAGACCATCCTATAATAAAGCAGACTGACTGAGCAATCTATTAGCAGCCAGTACGCAGCCCTTCTTCATGGGCTCTGCATCAGCTCCTGCATCCAGATTCCTGCCCTGTTTGATTGAGTTCCTTCCCTGACTTCCTTCAATGAACAGTGATGTGGAAGTGTAAGCAAAATAAACCCTTACCTCCCCAAGATGCTTTTGGTCATGGTGTTTATCACAGCAATTGTAACCATCACTAAGACAAAGATCTTTTAGAGACTTTCTGAACATCCAGATGCAGGGGTGTATGAGTGACTGTTGGATGTTGTTGGTACATGAAATCCCTGATTTATAAGACTCAAAAAGGCAACTCTTACCTCAGCAACAAACACCTCTATGACATCTCTATGAATAATAATCCTGCTCTATGTTTGTGCCCTTCCAATAGGATACATATACATAGTTCATTTTTGTATTTCACTTGTCCAGTTCTTGTCAGCTACTCTAAGTGGATCTCAGGTGATTCATCATTGTTTTTACCTGCAATAACTTCAAATCACATAAATACAGGTAAATACAGCATAATCCCTATACCAAGTAACTTAATTGCCCTTCATTCTTCTACATTTGAAATCCCATCATACCTCAAGACCATGTGGTTTTGCACATATGGAAAGCAACTGAATTGTGTTCTCAAGACAGTGGCTTAGAATACGTATGGTACAAATGAAGGAAGTGAGACTGTTGCTACTAGAGAGGAGACTTCTGGTTAAGTATTTGTCTTTAACTATTTGAAGGCTGTCATGGCAATAGGGCATAAACCTTGTTCTGTTGTGCACTACAGGACCAGAGGTAGTATCAATAGATTGAAAATATAGGAAATAACATTTAAGCTCAGTATGAAGAAAAGTTGCCAAACTGTCTGAGTTCTCCAAAGGCCAGTGGGCTGCTTTGAAAGACACAAAGTCTCCCTTAGTTATAGTCATTCAACATAGACTAGATGAGTTTCAAAAAATTAATACCAAAGCCTAGCACTTCTTGGTACCCTTGCTCCCAAGGAACTGTGAAATCATATGAAAACCTAAGTGATCTTAATAATCCAGTTTATCACATATGTCCCAGTTCTGTCTTCTTGCGACCAGATTTTCTTGCTGATGTTTTATTAAACATATGGTTAAGGTGGGAACTTCTGAGGAATGTAGGTTTCCAACTGGTACCTTGAGTCAAATGACCTTTGACCATTCCTTCAGGTAAGCAAAAAGACTTATTGTACATATTCTCCCCTCTCTCTCTTTCTCCATACACATTCACAAATGTACACATACACACAGGTACACACACAGCAGAACACACAGCCAAATTGAGGAAATTGAGAACTGAAGATGCCAAAAATGTTTTCCATTTCGAGTATTCCAAGTATGCCTGGACTTTCTGAACAGAATATAAATCATTCTCTATATAGTCACTAAATACTTGATTAATTTAGATGTGTCTTGCTAAGATATAAAACAACATCTGATAGCATGACTTCTTTGATCTCAAGTCAGTGATGTTTGACTGGCCTCAGATGCTGCTGTGATCCTAATGCAAGGAACTTAAATGAACATGGTTATAGCTGTTACTCCAAGGCTCTCTCCTGTGAAAGATTCAGGGGTGTTCTTTATGCATGCTGTCTAGGTTTTATAACTTGGAAGCTGCATCCAGATCCCATTAAAATCCCTTGGCTAAAATCGAATACTGTCCCAGGAATGACTTAGTGCACTGGGCCTGAGGGAGAGAGTTTCCTCCCTTGGAGGCCTGAGTAGCTCCTTTAATCTATTTATCACAAGTGTTCATTGCTCTGGGGCTCTGGGATTCTTCAGGATGAAAGCCCTCTATAAATATTTGTTATTGTTATGATAACCAGTATGGCTTCCTGAGTGAGATAAATTTGTCTTCTGGCTTCTGCTTCTTGTAGCTTCCCTTCCTATCCTTTTATTTCTCTCTCCAGATAATTTTGTGTTAGAGAAACAATCTATTTGTGCAGTTAATTAAGCTGAGTACAGTGTGATAGGCCTTAGTGACTTTTCAGGTTGCAACTGCTAAGGGATAAAGGCCCAAGAGCTGGGGGTTCATACCATAAATATATTATTTTAATCAACCAAGGGGAAAAATCCTTGGAAACAGAGTTAAAAGTGATAGCAGAAGAATAATTAAATATTGTATGGAGGGGTCATGGGGACTGGTTTCCACAAAATTAAAAATGGTAAATCAATGTTCGCAATATCCTGTAGCCTATCATCAGGATAGTTCTTGTTTTCATGCTTCTCTAAAATGACAGAATCTTTCTTCACTGAGAACATAAGTCCATCCAGACCTATCCCCAGACTCACTTTCCAGATCCATCCTTCTCTTGCTAATAAACCATTTTTATTCCTCCTTGCTTTCAGAGACCCCTCCTTCAAGAGGTCAAGTGACAGTTCCTTCATAATTTAGCCCTGACTAAGCTAACTACAGAACATCAGTCTCTCTGCTGCACATTGAAATCCGATATTCCTGTCCATTTTCATTTGCCATGTCACAGGTAGGGCAGGAAATTCTAGTAGGCTTATAATGTGAGTTACTCTTATCTCCCAAAATACTATCAGTTTGAAAGCTCATGAGATACAGAGCCCAAAGCAGCCTGAAATGATACATACTAGTGATCCTAAATACACCAATTCTTAGTAGATACTGCATTAACTGGTTTGTTGATAACTGTAAGTTTGAAGAGAATCATAGTTGAACAAAATGGAAATATGAGGCATGCAGTTGGATACTGATACAAATCAAAAGATGAGGGGACCATAGAAATTGAAATGAAAGAAAACTAAACAGAGCTCTAGGGCTTGGGATTTATTTAGCAGTTGTGCAACAGCATTCAATACTAGCTACTACACGACACAAAACATCTGGTTACCTCCAAATATGATTGACACAGCTGTTGGTGTGCATAGAGATCCTTATCTTCTGAAGTTAATGACTTCTGCACAGCTGTGTCCAGTCTTCCAGCAGCTGCTATGATTATAGTAGTTCTGGATCACATCTGTTGATTCTATAAAAGTAAGATACATACATTGAACTTCTTTATTTCCTTAACTACGAATCTGTTATGCCTGTGGCATTGCCCTGAAATCTACACTTCCCAAAGGCAAATGATGACAACTTCCATCTTCTATCTTTCCAAAATACATGGCCATATAAAATGAATAGCCTTCATTTGTCCACCTGCTCCCAATCTGGCCTTATGCATTTATACATTACTGCCACTTCAAGCCAGGAACTTGAATTGGGCCCAGAAAAACAGAAGGGGCACCTAGTAGGGGCTTAATAAGTTTTTATACGTAGGACTGATTTAATTGAAGATCTGCTAAATAGAATCTAAATGCTAAGCCATCTGTGTTTAATTTTAAGAAGAAATGAGTAATGCTAGGCATCATCCTGAATTTCCTAGTACCAAGAAAGGTGTTACATGGATAGTGTACCAGTGTATCCTCCGTTACTATGGCAATACTGGTTAATAAGAAACCTGGTATTGGAGCTTGGTTGAGTTAGATAGGGCTGGAACATTAACAGACTGGTTAAAAGCAAGGAATTTGTCACAGCTCTAGTTACTGAGTACCTATGTGGTTTGGCATAATACAGTTCATTCTCTGGCCCTCGTCCTTCTCATTTCTAAAATGTATAATGACATTGCCTACTGTGTGATTTTGCCTTGGAGATCAGAGGAAATAATGCTGGAGACTTGCACATTTTAGGGGGTGTATATGGTGCCATTGGAGAATAAAACGGTATTGATTCAGGAATAGGAGATAAATTATTGGCACAGGCTTAGGGATAGTATTTTGAAGTACTGTGAATAGGTTTGCTACCACAGATTGTGATTCTTCTCTATCTTGAACCAATCATCTCTAGTGTTGATCCATGCCTAGAATACTGAAGGTATTTTTAGGGTATGACTTCTTCCCATATTTCATCTAAAAAAAACCCACTTTTAGAAACTATCAGAATTTCCTGTTTTCCATATCACCTTCCTTATTCTACCATATCTTACAATTTCTGTATTGCCCGCTCAGGAATAAAATTCAAAAGAATAAAGGCCTTTAACTTTTCTACATCTGTAGTCTGAGTCAAAAAGAATATTGATTGAGTAATACCATAACCAACAGAGTCACATGAGAAAAAGTTATTAAAAATCATTATCAATTGAATTTAGTTCTGCCTAGTTATTACAGGTAAAACACGGTGAAGCCGTATTACTCCTTAAAGGAATTCATATCTTTTCTTGGTTATTTTAGCTGTCAGTATTCATGTTCCTGTTAAACAAATGACCATCAGGAGCAGTGCTTAGCACTGGAAACACAGAAATAAATAATATTTTCATCTTTCCCAGGAGAAACTCATAGCTTAGAAAAGAAGACTAAGAAAATTGATGAATTTATTGCAGAGTTCCGAGTGCTACAACAGGGGTACTGTGGATATTCAAGGCCCTATCAACTATTGGCAAATATAGCACACAAGACTTCTTAAGGGACCCGAGTGTTATTTTATTTCTTTATTATTATGTGTTTTAAATTTTATACATTAGCCATGGGTTCCCCTGTCCTCCCCCCTCCCGCCCCAACCCCCACCTTACCCTCAGCCCCTCCCCTCCATTCCCATGTCCTACAGGATCAAGGCACCCCTGGGGATTCATTTAAACCTGGTGGATTCAGTATAGGCAGGTCCTGTCACCTCCTTCCAGACTGAGCAAAGTGTCCCTGTGTAAGCCCAAGGTTTCAAACAGCCAGCTCATGCATTAAGGACAGATCTTGGTCCCACACACTGGGTGCTTCCCAAGCAGAACAAGCTATTCAATGGTCTCACTTATCCAGAGTGCCTGATCCAGCTGGGGGCTCCACAGCCTTTGGTTTATAATTCATGTGCTTCCATTCATTTGGCTTTGTCCCTATGCTTTTTGCAATCTTGGATTCAACAATTCACACTCTTGCAGACCCTCCTCTTTCATGACAGTTGGACACCTGGAGCTCCACCTGCGGCCTGGCTGAGGATCTCTGCATACAATTCCATCAGTTATTGGACAAGAGTTCCAGCAAGACAGTTAGGGTGTTTAGCCATCTGATCACCAGACTAGGTCAGATCAGGCTTTCTCTCGACCATTGCCAGCAGTCTATAGAGGATGTATCATTGTGGATTTTTGGGGACCTCTCCAGCACTCTGCCTATTCCTGTTCTCATGTGGTCTTCATTTATCATGGTCTGTTATTCCTTGTTCTCCCTTTCTGATCTTGATCCAGCTGGGATCTCCTGCTCCCCTAAGCTTTCTTTTTTGCCCTTCATTACTCCCACTGTTGTCCAGGTTGTTCATGTAGATCTCATCCATTTCTCTGTCATTGGGTGATCCTTGAGTCTTTCCTAGGGTCCCGTTTTCTAGGTAGTCTCCCTGGAGTACTGTAGCAGTCTAGTCATCTTTGTTTTACATCTAGTATCCTCCTATGAGTGAGGAAATACCGTGTTTGTCCTTCTGAGTCTGGGTTACCTCACTCAGGATGATTTTTTCTAGATCCATCCATTTGCCTGCAAACCTCATGATGTCATTGTTTTTCTCTGCTGAGTAGTACTCCATTGTGTATATGTACCACATTTTCTTTATCCATTCTTCAGTTGAAGGGCATCTAGGTTGTTTTCAGGTTCTGGCTATTACAAACAAAGCTGATACAAACATAGTTGAGCAAATGCCCTTGTGGTATGATTGAGCATTCCTTAGGTATAGGCCCAAGAGTGCTATAGCTGGGTCTTGGGGGAGATGGATTCCCAATTTTCTAAGGAAGCGCCATATTGATTTCCAAAGTGGCTGTACAAGCTTGCATTCCCACCAGCAGTGGAGGAGAGTTCCCCTTGCACCACATCCTCTCCAGCATAAGCTGTCTTCTGTGTTTTTGATCTTAGCCATTCTGACAGGTGTAAGGTGGTATCTCAGAGTTGTTTTGATTTGCATTTCCCAGATAATTAGGGATGTTGAACATTTCCTTAAATGTCTTTCAGCCATTTGAACTTCCTCTGTGGAGAATTCTCTGTTTAGTTCTATAGCCCATTTCTTAATTGGACTGTTGGGCATTTTGATGTCTAATTTCTTGAGTTCTTTATATATTCTGGATATCAGCCCTCTATCAGATGTGGGGTTGGTGAAGACCTTTTCCCATTCTGTAGGCTGTCACTTTGTTTTGTTGAACATGTCCTTTGCTCTACAAAAGCTTCTCAGTTTCAACAGGTCCCACTGACTGATTGTTTCTCTCAGTGTCTGTGCTACTGGTGTTATATTTAGAAAGTGATATCTGCTGCCAATTCGTTCAAGAGTACTTCCTACTTTCTCTTCTATCAGGTTCAGAGTAACTGATATGGATCTATTTGCAGCGGACTACACATTGACATCCAGTTATGCCAGCACCATTTGTTGAAGATGCTTTCTTTTTTCATTGTACAGTTTTGGCTTCGGGGATTGTGATGCCTCCAGAGGTTATTTTATTGTAAACGATTCTTTTGGCTATCCTGGTTTTTTTGTTTTTCCATATGAAGTTGAGTATTATTCTCTCCAGATCTGTGAAGAATTGTGTTGGTAATTTAATGGGGATTGCGTTGAATCTGTAGATTGCTTTTGGTAAGATCGCCATTTTTACTATGTTAATCCTGCCTATCCATGACCATGGGAGATCTTTCCATTTTCTGACATCTTCAATTTCTTTTTTCAGGGACTTAAAGTTCTTGTCATATAGGTCCTTCACATGCTTAGTTAGAGTAACCCCAAGGTATTTTATATCATTTGTGGCTATTGTAAAGGGTGATGTATCTCTGATTTCCTTCTCAGCCTGTTTGTCTATTGTATATAGGAGGGCTACTGATTTTTTTCAGTTGCTGAAGGTTTTTATTAGCTGTATCAGTTCCTTGGTTGAATTTTTGGGGTCACTCATGTATACTAACATGTCATCTGCAAATAGGGAGAGCTTGACTTCTTCCTTTCCAATTTGTATCCCCTTAATCTCCTTATGTTGTCTTATAGCTCTGGCTAGAACTTTAAGTACTATATTGAATAAGTATGGGGAGAGGGGACAGCCTTGCCTTGTTCCTGATTTTAGTGGTATTGCTTTTAGTGTCTCTCCATTTAATTTGATGTTGGCTGTTGGCTTGCTGTAGATTGCCTTTATTATATTTAGGTATGTTCCCTGTATTCCTGATCGCTCCAAGACCTTTATCATGAAGGTGTGTTGGATTTTGTCAAATGCCTTTTCTGCATCTATTGAGATGATCATGTGGTTTTTTTCTTTGAGTTTGTTTATATGGTGTATTACATTGATGGACTTTCATATGTTGAACCACCCTTGCATCCCCGGGTTGAAGCCTACTTGATCATGGTGGATAATTGTTTTGATGTGTTCTTGGAGTCGGTTTGCCAGAATTTTATTGAGTATTTTTGCATCAATGTTCATGAGGGAGATTGGTCTGTAGTTCTCTTTCTTTGTTGCATCTTTGTTTGGTTTAGGAATCAGGGTAATTGTACCCTCATAGAAGGAGTTTGGTAATATACTCTCTGCTTCTATTGTGTGGAACAATTTAAAGAGTATTGGTATTAAGTCTTCTTTGAAGATCTGGTAGAATTCTGCAGTGAAACCATCAGGTCCAGGGCTTTTTTTGGTTGGGAGACTTTTAATGACTGATTCTATTTCCTTAGGGGTTATTGGGCTATTTAAATGGTTTATCTGGTCTTGATTTAACTTAAGTATGTGGTACCTATTCAGAAAATTATCCATTTCTTTTAGATTTTCCAGTTTTGTGGTTTAGAGGTTTTTGAAGTATGACCTGATGATTCTCTGGATTTCCTCATTGTCTGTTGTTATGTCCCCGTTTTCATTTCTGATTGTATTAATTTGGATGCTCTCTCTCTTTCTTTGGTTAGTTTGGATAAGGGCTTGTCTATCTTGTTGATCTTCTCAAAGAACCAACTCTTTGTTTCATTAATCCTTTGTATTGTTCTCTTTATTTCTATTTTATTGATTTCAGCTCTCAATTTGATAATTTCCTGGTGTCTGTTCCTCCTGGGTTACTTTGCTTCTTCCTGTTCAAGGGCTTTCAGGTGTGCTGTCAAGTCACTAGCGTGAGATTTCTCCAGCTTCTTTATGTGGGCATTCAGTGCTATGAATTTCCCTCTTAGCACTGCTTTCATAGTATCCCATAAGTTTGGGTATGTGGTGTATTCATTTTCATTGATCTCTAGGAAGTCTTTAATTTCTTTCTTTATTTCTTCTTTAACCGACTGGTGATTCAGTTGAGCATTATTCAGTTTCCACGAGATTGTAGGATTTCTGTAGTTTTTTCTGTTGTTGAAATCTAACTTTAAACCATGGTGGTCTGATAGAACACAGGAGGTTATTCCAATTGTTTTGTATCTGTTGAGATTTGCTTTGTGGCCAAGTATGTGGTCTATTTTAGAGAAGGTTCCATGGGGTGCTTAGAAGAAGGTATATTCTTTTTTGTTTGGGTGGAATGTCCTGTAGATATCGATTAAGTCCATTTGAGCCATAACATCAGTTAAGTCCATTATGTCTCTGTTAAGTTTCAATTTGGCTGATCTGTCCAGAGGTGAAAGTGGGGTGTTGAAGTCTCCCACTATTAATGTGTGGGGTTTTATATGTGATTTAAGCTTTAGTAATGTTTTTTTTACATATGTGGGTGCCCTTGTGTTTGGGGCATAAATGTTCAAAATTGAGACTTCATCTTGGTGGATCTTTCCTGCGATGAGTATGTAATGTCCTTCATCATCTCTTTTGATTGATTTTAGTTTGCAGTCTATTTTGCTGGATATTAGGATGGCTATACCAGCTTGCTTCTTAAAACCATTTGATTGGAAAGTCTTTTCCAAGCCTTTTATTCTTAGGAGGTGTCTGTCTTTGAATTTGAGGTGTGTTTCTTGTATGCAGCAGAAAGATGGATCCTGTTTTCGTATCCATTCTGTTAGTCTGTATCTTTTTATAGGTGAATTAAGTCCATTGATATTAAGGAATATTAATGACCAGTGATTGTTCATTCCTGTTGTTATTTTTAATTTTTGGTGGTGGTTTGTGTGTACTTCTCTTCTTTGGGGTTTACTGCTGTGGTGTTATCTATTGCCTGTGTTTTCATGGGTGTATCTGCCTTCCTTAGGTTGGAATTTTCCTTCTTTTACTTTCTGTAGGGCTGGGTTTCTGGATAAGTATTGTTTAAATCTGGTTTTGTCTTGAAAGGTCTTGTTCACTCCATCTATGATGATTGAAAGTTTTGCTGGGTATATTAGTCTAGGCTGGCATCCATGGTCTCTTAGCATCTGCATTATATCTGTCCAGGTCCTTCTGGCTTTCAAAGTCTCCATTGAGAAATTGGGTGTTATTCTGATGGGTTTGCCTTCATAAGTCACTTGGCCTTTTTCATTTGCTGCCCTTAATATTCTTTCTTTATTCTGTATGTTTAGTTGTTTAATTATTATGTGGTGAGGGGACTTTTTGGGGGGGTCTAGTCTGTTTGGTGTTCTATAGGCTTCTTGTATCTTCATAGGCATATCCTTCTTTAAGTTGGGAAAGTTTTCTTCTATGATTTTTTTAAATATATTTGCTGTGCAGTTGAGTTGGTATTCTTCTCCTTCCTCTATCCCTATTATTTGTAGGTTTGGTCTTTTCATGGTGTCCCAAATTTCTTTGACATTTTGGGTCATGACTTTGTTGGTTTTAGTGTTTTCTTTGACTGATGAATCTCTTTCTTCTACCGTATCTTCAACACCAGAGATCCTCTCTTCCATCTCTTGCATACTGTTAGTTATACTTGCCTCTGAAGTTCCTGTTTGTTTACTCAGATATTCTATTTCCAACATTCCTTCTGCTAGTGTCTTCTTCATTTTTTCTATTTCCCTCTTCAGGTCTTGGATTGTCTCCCTTGCTTTTTCATGATTTTCATTCAAGGATTTATTGTTTTTTTCTGCTTTAATTGTCCTTTCCTCTAGTTTTTTTTATAGCATTCTTCCCATTTTTGTTTGTCTGTTCCTCTACTTTATTTTTGATTTCTTCTATATAAGGCTCTAGCCTCTTCATGATGTTACTTATAAGGTTGTGTTCTTCTTCTTCTTCCATTCTGTGATGTTCAGGTCTAGCTGTTGGAGAAGGGCTAGGTTCTGGTGATGCTGTATTTCTCTTTATTTTGCTGTATGTACTTCTGCCTTGACGTCTGCCCATCTCCTGTTGGGTTCCTTCTTGGTCTTATCAGTGTACTTGGTCCAGAGAGAGTTGACAGATTTAGGGAGCCTCTTTCTGGTCTAGATGGAAGCTCTGGGCCAGATGGGAGTGCTGGTCCAGATGAGAGTGCTGGCTGGATAGGAGCTGGGGGGCTGGACTCTGAGTCTTGGGAAGTCCCTGGGGTCTCCTTAGTTTGTCCAGATGGGAGCTCCTCTTGTCCAGATGTGAGTTCCTCTGATCTCTGGTCCAGATAGGAGTTCCAGGGCAGGATGGAGGCTTAGGGCTGGTCTCTGATTCTCAGGAAGTGGTTGGGGTCTCCAGCAGATGGGTGTGGGGGCAGGGTGTGGAGACTGCAGGGTCTGCCTGCAGTCTTGGAAAAGGGGAGCCTTCCCACAGTGCCTGCCGATTTGGGGCCAAGTTGGTCAGGTCCTCCCGGGGTGGCCTGTGTCCAGTGGTGGGACCCAGGCGCAGTTGCCTCTCTGACTATAACCTAGGCAGTCACCTCTGGTCCAGATGGGAGTTCCAGGGCCCCGAGTGTTATTAATATAGAGACATAACCTTAAGTCTGCTTTCACCCGTTTGAAAACTTCAGTATATTACCAATTATTTGTGATAATTTAGTTGAATGTAACCTGTAAGTGACTTTAACAGGTCTATGTAATGTAAGGGTTAGAAGGTGATAAAATACTTTTTTCACTGGTCTCATGGTTCCTATTAGACACTAGCCCAGACCATCATATACTTAACAGCAGTGATTATTTCCTAAAAAATATTTCAAGAAAAACCACAAATTGGAGAATGGAGAAAGTGGGGGAGAGAAGATGGAAGTCCCTGTAGGAAGAATAATGAAAGTGACATCTAGTGAATAGAGAATTGGTCACAGTGACAAAAGAAGGTGGACTTCTAAGGAAACCAGAAACCAAACAAGAAACGTTATCAGAGTGTCCATCTCTGCTTGGTCCCTGTCCTCTATCGCTGGTTATCAGGTAGGGAAACAGAAGTCTGGCGTTCACATGGAATTTTAGGAATGACATTTAAAGGCCAGTCCTGAGATGGTCAAGTCAGCTCATCATACTGGTATTGGTAAGGCACACAGCTCTGAGCTTGAGACTATGATGTAGCTGTAGAAGAGCCTGGTCCTATCAGATGCAGGTGTGGAGTTCTTGTGTGATACCATTCCTAGTGTGGATAGATAATATTCTACCAAATCATTTCATTTTGTTCTAGTCTCTAAGATTACAAGCTCTCTACCCATCATTGTAAGTATGTACTATATAGATTCTCTCTCTCTCTCTCTCTCTCTCTCTCTCTCTCTCTCTCTCTCTCTCTGTGTGTGTGTGTGTGTGTGTGTGTGTGTGTGTGTGTGTGTGTGGTGTTGAGGAAATAATGCTAAAATTCCAAATATCTAAATGAATGGGAGATAGTCCATGTGTTCAGAGTTCCAAACCCTTTGTTTTTCACTTTAAAATTAATGAAAAATATTTTGGGTACTCTGTTGTTATATTTTAAGAATAATGAGTTAATGTTTGCAGGTATTTTGAGCTTTTGCCTTTTTCACATGAAACAGGCTTTTAGGGGGTCTTATTATTTTGATGGATAAGTATTGCAGGTGTATAATTCCAAGGATATGAATGCTAATTGCATTGCTGAACGGACTGTCTGTATTGGTGACACGTTGCTAGCTTCTTCATACTTGTCTTGTTTAATCTGACTGCTTTCCTTGGAGAGCTCTTAGGAAGGTGAAACAAACTTGGATTTGTGAATATTATTTATAAAGAACTAATACTCCTACACTGGCATTTTCCTGAAACTTGTGAATGTTATAGAAAAGCTTATATCTAGGAGCTCAGAGATAACCTCAAAGTTCAAATCTCTCTCTCTCTCTCTCTCTCTCTCTCTCTCTCTCTCTCTCTCTCTCTCTCTGTGTGTGTGTGTGTGTGTGTGTTGTTGTTGTTGTTATTGTTGTTGTTGTTGTTTTGTTGTTTGTTCTTGCAATTCTAAAGATTGAACTTAGGATCACTGAGCTATACCCTGAGCCCTTTATAACATTAGTATACAGAGTATCAAGTTTTCTTATGGCATTTTCATATATACTTAAATCTCCCCACATATCCTCCCTCAACCTACCTTGCCAACATTAGCTTTCCAAATCTTTCTTTCTTTCTTTTTTTTTTTTTGTATAGAGACATGTTCTTACTGAGTTGACAAAGGCAGCGTTGAACTCACTCTGTAGCCCAGGAAGGCCTCGAATATGGGATCCTCCTACTTCACCATCTCAAGTGACTAGAATATCAAGTTTGAACCATCAGGCTGGCTTCTGGGCACTTATAAGACTTTTTAATGCACACTATACAAGTTCCAAGTATTTGGGAGGGGAGTATTGAGACAGACTCTTACCATGTAATTCTGGCTGCCTTTCTCTGTCTCCCAAGAGCTGGGATTAAAGAGGTGTGTACCACTACACATGGTGGCAGTGGCAGCTCAGGCTGCTTCCTCCTCCTCCTCCTCCTACTCTTCATCATCATCATCTTTTTCTTCTCTGCTTCACTGTTTCCTCCTTTTCCACTTCCTCCCCCTCCTCCTTCTGGCTGGAAATGGAAGCCAGTATCTTCTCATGGTAGACAAGCACTCTACCACTGAGCTACATTGTCAGCTCCAAAGTCTATTAAGAATTTTTAGAAATCATTTCCCAAATGTTAAGATATATACTACAGAGCAAATTTACCTAATTTAAATCAGAATTTAGTTCTGATCCTTGACCTGTCTATTACTAGCTATTGATCTTAGGTTAGGCTTACAGTTTGTCTTTGGTTCAATTTCCTCTGAGATTATCAGAATGTACTATGTTGGATTCAAGTGGAAATAAAATAAGTTCAGTATGCAAATCAGCTGAAAAAAACTGTCTCCTAATCAATATTATCTGCCTCCAAAATTTTGTATTTAGTCTTCCCTCTTTCTTTTTCTTTTCATTTTTATTAACGGATTTTCTACTCACTCTACATACCACCCACAGATTCCCCCCTCCCTTGTCCCCATTCCAACCCCCAGCCCTCTCTCTCAAGCCCCCCTACATCCCCACATCCCCCAAATCAAGGTCTCCCATGGGGAGTCAGCAGAGCCTGGCACACTGAGCCTAGGCAGGACCAATCCCCTCTCCACTGCACCAAGGCTGCTCAAGGCACACACCACAGGTACAGCATTCCCAAAAGTCTGCTCATGCATCAGGAACAGATCCCAATCTCCCTGCCTAGGCGCCCCCCAAACAGTTCAAGCCAAACAACCGTCTTCCATATCCAGAGGGCCTAAGTTTAGTCACATGGGGGCTCTACAGTTTATGTACTTCCACTAGTGTGGACGATCATCTCTGCATGTCTTCCCTTCATGATCTTGATGTCCCCCGCCTGCAGAATCCCTCCTCTCTCTCTCATCAATTGGATTCCCAGAACTCTGCATTCACCTCCATCAGTCACTGGACAAAGGCTCTATGATGACAGTTAGGGTATTCACTAGACCAGTTACCAGAGTAGACCACTCCAGGTACCCTCTGGACCACTGCCAGCGGTCCAAAGTGGGGTCATCTTTTTGGATTCCTGAGAGCCTCCCCAACACCCTGCTTCGTCCTATTCCCATGATGTCCTCATCTATCATGGTATCTCTCTCCCTGCCCTCACACTCTGTGTAAGAGGAAAACTCTTACCTCTTTCTTAAGAATTTTGCATGACTGACTCTTTACCATCACACAAATGTCCACCTAACCTAAAGCAAGGACCAAAATAGTAATGTTCTGTCAACCTTTGACTTTCTTTTTCATTTGTATCCACTATCTCTAATTACCTGGTGCACACACACATACACACATACGTGTGTGTGTGTGTGTGTGTGTGTGTGTGTGAAATCACCAGAATATAAGTTCCATGAGACTGGGACCTCATCTGCCTTGATCATTACATGGATAGCATATGTAAGTGTTATTCTTTGGTTGAATGAATAACAAATACAGGAATTCTGTTTTCTGAAACCAAAACCCAGGGCATTGCTTCTGTCATTAAAGCTTTCTAGCACCTTCTGCTTCTATGAAAGCTAGTCCTCAGGAAGGAGGCTTTCAGGTCAGATCTAACTTGGTGGATTTTGGGCCCTGTGTTCAAAACTAGTCTTTCCCAGAGAAGAGCACACCAACTGGCTATCCAATACCAAATGGTCAGTCATGAAATTATATTCATAAAAGTAATAGTATATGTATTGAGCAGGTTGTATTTATGTATTGAGAAATACATATGTATACATTTATATATGTAACAACAATTAAAGAAAAAGAGACCATGAATTTAAAGGAGAGCAAGGGGGGACATGAGAAGGTTCAGAGGGAGTAAAGGGAAGAAGAAAATAATATAACCATGTTATAATCTCAAAAAATTAAAATTAAAAACAAAACAGACATATTTACTAAGAAAAAAGTAAAGGAAGCTTTATAGCCTTTTTGGTATAGGAACAACTGGAATATATATTTTAAATCCTGAAATACTGAAGACTCTTGGATATTTTTTTAACAGTTAAGTGGATATAGGCTGAACTGGTTAGGAAATCCAAGCACACAATCTCTGTAATGCCAACAATCATTGAAATATGAATACCTGATAACATTGGCCAATCCTCCTCCTGTTCTTAAGGGTCTTTGTGGGTAGATCTTGATATTCAAAGGATATCATTTTTGTCATTTTTATTATGCTATCTGTAGAGTACTTAGCACAGGGATGTGCACAAAGTGGCTCCTCAATAATTGCTCACTCTGTGAGGAACCTGAATCATTTTGCACCACAACTTCATTTTTCAGTGCACTCTGAAAAGGAGAGCAACCACCTGCATAGGAATGTTAAGAGGCAGGGCTTATATTTGTGAGTTTGAAAGACATTAAAAACAAGCAACCTTCTTAATAAGAGATTGTTTAACCCCAGCCATGGAGATTTCTCAAAGAGACTATTGTTTGGTGACTTCAAGGTGGGCTCCTTCTCAGACATTCTCGTTGCCATAGAGATAGCATGTTTTTCTTTCTAAATGATATTTACTTGTACTCTCAGAAGTCTGTTCGGCAAATTAGCACAGGTGATTTGAGAGTAGAGGAGTTGGCTATGTCAGCTTCAAGATTTGCTACACCATAAAGGCCTGGGCTGCCAAATTAAGCGAGGAAATAGACTTTAAAGACCTTTCTAAAAGAAAGGCTATTTTGTGAGGGTTTTTTTTTTTTTTGCCCTCCTGTGAGTGAGGAGGTATTAATACAAGAAAATAACAAGGATTTCTAGTCATAAGCTTCAAAATTCAGGACTGCAATTTGCCTGTAATGGCTGTGGCCAGAGAAAATAGCACTTTGGGGGAAAGTGCTCTGGGATTGTATAGTTGTATAGTCCAAAATGGACTGAGCAGCATGGGATGTCTCCTGGTGATGGTGGATCTTAGCTTACCTCAATATGTGCTCCTTGAAGACAGTGACCACATCTTGCCACTCTCTCGTAGAATGAGATAGCTTAATTCGTCTCATCTGCAAAAGTCTCTCTCCTTTCCCTTTATTAATCTTGCTGACATAGTTCTTGGAGAACATCACTTCCTATCAAAAAAATCATGATGCTTTCTTACTAGTTGAATACAGTGAAATCCTTAAGCTTGATTGAGAAGCCTTTTAAAGACACAACTCTCTAGCTTCCTTTCTCACTAATTCTACTTGCATGATATACTGTAATCTTACACATCCCAGAGTGCTTACCCTGTGTTTCTTGTATATACCCTGTGCTGTTTCCCTTAGCTCTTTCCCACTACCTCCTCCTTCACTGCATGTTGCTTCCTTTCTCCCAGATTCTTCTTCTTCATTCTAGAAGCATTTGCTAATGATATGTATATCCTCTATTCAGGCTCACTCAACAGTCCTAACTAAACTGTAGCTTGATTCACATTCATGTCTGGACCACAATTGTAGGGCTTCTGGCCATCTTTGAAGGCTGGCCAAGAAGTAATCTATATGATGAAGCCTGTTGCATTATTGTCAGGCAAAGTGAAAGAGTCTTATTTTACAGATTATGATACTACATTGAGGCATCATACCTAAGCCTTAGAATGAAGAACATGACAACCTACAAACACTGAAGACAGTGGCCTTGTCTGACCTTTCTTCTTTCCACCACTGCCTTATATAGCTCAACAATTTTTTCAAAAAGCTTCTTCTGTGCCACCATGAACTCATAACCAATCACTGTTATGCCAAGGAGAATATGTGATGAGAGTCCAACTGGTAGAGGATTGAAAAAATGAAATATTATATATATATATATATATATATATATATATATATATATACATATATATATAAAACAGAAAGCTTTGCTGTAATGTATATAGTCCCTCAATTATATAAAATTATATATATATTATACATTCCCTTAATATATATATATATATATATATATATATATATATATATATATATATATTCCATATATATTCCCTTAATTAAGATATCTCCAGGCCAGATGTAATGATACACATATAATCCCAACATGTGGGAAACCAATCAATGCAAGAGGCTTGTGAGGCTTGTACAAGACAAGCCTGGGCTATACAGAGAGATCAGAGATCCTGTTTTAAAAGCAAAACAAGAAAACATAACGAGAGAGAGAGAGAGAGAGAGAGAGAGAGAGAGAGAGAGAGAGCGAGCCTACCCTACAAGGAACCCTAAAGTTCTAGCAAGTCTTATACAAGGATGAGCAAGAATTGCCCACTACCTACCTTGCTCAAAAACTACATTGCATAGCCTAATGGCAGGGCCAAAAGCATGTAAACCTTGAAGAAACTTGGTATGGTAGCCAAAAGCATCCACAATCAATTCAGTTCTTGTGCTTTCTGCTTTATCTAAACATTCTGACTTATTTCATAATACTCTCTCAAATATAATTGTATTTGTTGGAATATTTAAAGTCATATCTTTGTTACAGTTGACGCTTTAAAAGCCTATTCTATGCCTTTCAAGGACAAATTGGGATATCATTGTGTGTCCAGGTTGTACTTTCAACAGGTAGTAAGATGAAAGAAAACAGTAGGTGTAGCATAGATAGGACTCATTTCTTTATTTTTTATTTTTATTTATTTTTTTCATTTCTTTGTGGTTAATTCCTCCTCAGAGGAGATTCTTCATCATCAGATGAGATTAATATTCTCTTGGAAATTTTGTCGTGAGGATTCTGTGGAGCAAGTATGCAAAGCACATCAACTCATTGACTCCTTACTTCCTGGCAAAGTACATGCCCATCTTTGAAGTGAGCACTTTGCTGTTCACACAGAGTAAACTATTAAGCTGTATTCTCACTAAACATAGCTTTAGAATTTCATTTTGTGCATTGAAGATGTCCCTTCTTTTCTATCCAGGCATGGAGGAAAGAAAATGGAGGCTACAGCTAGGTAAACAGCATTTGTATATATTTCCCCTCACAGAAAGCACTCCCCCAAACACCTGCATTCTCTGTACTCCCAAAGTGATAATATTCTGACTAAGATTCATGTGCCTGAAGACCTTACCATTCTGATGAAAAAGAGGAGATTTTGTATTAAAATGTCAATAGCACAGCAAATGTATAATGGGTGTTTTTCCAGCCAGTGTGTTGTAATTATGAACTTTGTATGGTGACTATACAGATAGCTTGCCATCTTGCCTCTGTGTGAGTTTGCATGTGTGTTCAAGTGTGTGTTTATGCTTCCTGCTGCCTAAAGAGGTACAACTTTGATGGTTTTTTCTTTGCATATAATATCATCACCCCTAGATGGAAGTTATTTCTTTTGTCAGTTTTGGCTTTCTCTCCTTTCTGCTCGTCTATGAGAAAAATTTCCTGTTGAATCTTGAAATATCTGACTTTAAAGTCCAATCTTGTGAAGCTGTTACCATCTTTGAGCTTTCCCAGAGGCCACAGGCCACAGCAACTCTGCTAAAAGTATGTCTGTGAGGTTCTCTCCAATCTATCCTTTTAACATACACACAGATACAAACTACAGCCTATGTTTTCTGCTTATAACCTAAATTTTCCATATTAAACATCAAAACATACCTATTGCTAAAATAATTCATTTCAAACTCAGAAAATGCAGGTAATTATGAAGAGAAGCAAAGAACATCTAATTCCTTGGAAACAGCCTCTGTCAACATTTCTGTCTTTGCAGATCAGAAACTCATTTCCTTTCCCTTTGGGAATGAAAGGGACATTGCCAATCAGGCACAGTTCTTTGGGGACAGTAGTGGCGTGACTTGAAATGAAGCAAAATCAAGGTGCTAGCATACATGCCTGAGATCTGACTGGGGAACTCTGAGGTTAAGCTTGGCTCTGGCAGAATTCACTGTGAAAAGAACACAAAATTAAATGCCAGGACAGAAGCCATTTCACAAGGATTGCCTGTCTTTGCCTGGGCTCAGTTATAGAAGCAAAACTTCCCTGCTTATTGCTGGCTAAACCTGACTTCTGGCTCTTGAGAAGCAAGGTTTTATTTTGACAGTCAACTAGGCATTCTCACTGCTGCCCCGCCCTCAGACAAGAAGTGGAGTCCATAGTCCATCCTACAAAGAACATTTATCATTTTTGGAAAAAGTTTTGCTTTGCAATTACAAGTGCCTATGTAATGAAGAAACATGAAGTTTGGTCTTCTGTAAAATGTGGTTGTTAGTTATGTAGAGATGAGTTAAGTATTCTCTGAAGTAGAAGTGTTTTAAATATTCAATTATATTATCACCACCCATAAACATATCAAGGCAATGTATTTACAGAGAACATTTTCTGCAGATACCTGAACTGAGTGAGTGTGACTTTCATTCATTCCGTCTACCCACTACAACTGGGCTTCTCAAATGGTAGCATGCCTTAGTAGCCCTGCTGGACCCTGGGTTGGGTGGTTTTGATAGGCTTCCTGATTCAGTGGGTCTGGGATAGGTGACCCTTGAATTTGAATTTCTCACAAGTTCCTAAATCATGGCGATGATGCTGGTTCAGGGATCTGATTTCAACAAGACTGTTTAGGAAAGGTAAGGTCCCATCCAAAACAATTTAGGAAAAGATAAAACTGAATTTTCAAAAACATTCTTGATTTGGGTTAACTTTTATAGAGAATTACGAGATATATCAAGAGCGGCCTACAACTTCATGCCTACTACAATACTGTTTTTGTTCCAGGATTCCTTTTTAGCTATTATTTTTCTGCTTGCTTTTTAAAAACATTATTTCTCAGAAAGCTTCTGACATGTAGCCAGGCTGGCCTTGAACTCATAAGTTCCCTTTTTTAAGCCCAGAGAGAGTTGGGATTGCAGGTGTGGACCTCCACATCTGGATGTTTGGTTGATTTGTTAGTTTCTGTTTCACAATGGTCAATACCAACCCCAGGGCATGTTAAGCAAACATTCTACCATTGAGCTACACTCTGGCTAACAGGAGAGAGGTTTGTTTGTTTGGTTGGTTGGTTGGTTGGATAGTTTGGATTGGTTTGGTTTTGGTTTTCTGCAAATAGTCTTTCTCTTGCTATGTAGGACAGGCAGTGCTCAAACTCTCAAAAGTCCACCTGTCTCAGGATTCTAGAATGCTGAAAAAATTGAGTGTGTGTGTGTGTGTGTGTGTGTGTGTGTGTGTGTGTGTGTGTATCTGTGTTGCCACCAAATCCAGATTCCCACCTTTTGTTTAATCAAGTGAATCTGAATTTCCGTAGTGTTTGTCTCCTGAAAAAATACTATTTCCCAATCCCTTCAGTGGTGTCTGGCTGGTTTCTTTTGGAACAGACTTTTGGCTCCACAAATTAACAACTGCTGGTCTTTTAACAAGTTATCTAATATCTTGGAACCCCAATGTTTACATCTGAGAAAGGAAATAAAACAAAACAAACAAAATAAACACATGGCTCACTCAAGGAGCATGAGCATTAGATAAAAATAAGTGAATAAAAGGCCTAGTCTGTGAAACTTTATTTCTTAGGCTTCACCCAGGCCCTTATATTCTGTATATTTATGTTACGTGACATGCTTTCCAATTATGTTGAATGTTGATTTACCTGTAATAGCTTTAAATGTTTCCCTAACAGAGCCCAGGTAGTGTCCTACAGATCTTGTAGCAAACCAAGTTTCACCTTGTGGTTCTATGACATTATGTGTCAAGAACAAGCAGGAACAGGTTTAATAATTATAACAAACATTTATTGATGTCTGGAACTGTGATTACCAAGAATGAGCTCATCTAATCCTAATGAAAGCCTTATAATGAAGGTATTATTACTATTATTTTACGGATGAGTGAATGGAGGCCCAGAGAGGTTAGGTAACTAGCCTGAGGTCACACAGATGCTCATAAATACCGAGCCAAGCAAAGCCTGTCTTTCTCCAAAGTCTAAGCTCCTAAACAATACTTGCCTCTCCAGTTCAGAATAATTTGTCCCTGTTCTCTCCTAAGTAGAGATGAAAGAATGGAGGCCAAGGCCTTGGAGTAAGAGTCCCCGGCTCACAAATGGCAAAGCCAAAATCTAAACTTGGGCTAGCTCCAACCTCTTCACTTTTTACAGCAATACAACTTTGCTTTGGTACAAATAAAACTTTTCACTCCCTCATTTGGGCATCAGACAATGGCTGTACTGAATAGAAGTGGGGAGGGGGGTTCAGTACTTGCATATTTAACTAACAGCTCTCTGTGGGAGGAGGGCAAGCCTTGCTTTTTAGCATTCTCTGATTTCCACGGTGTAAATACTCCAGCCTTGGCCCACTGCAAGCTCTCCATGTGACTACAAGAGATGCTGAGATGTGGGCACTGTAGTGCTTGGAGCTGGTCTGAGAATCTAGTATGCTACTATTCCCACCCTCCCATCCTTGCAGAGAATGACCAATCAAAGCCCTGAGTATTGCTTCAAAATAAGGTTCTGACAGTGGATATATATGAATGTTTGTTATTCACCAGGATTATGACTTTTCAGTACCATCAGAATTCTGGGCAACTCTTCTTTTGAGTTTAGGACTGCCCCTACTAATTGTATTCAGTCCTGCCAAGGGTTTCTTAGACTTTATTTATAGAATCCCTCCACTACACACACATGCACCAATGGGTACATGAATAGGTTGTGTCATGCTCTATCTTTAGAAATGCAAATTTTTGTCTCAAATGATTTCTTTGGGGGTGAATTTAAACACTCCTAATGTGGGTCAAAACCTTGTTTTGTTTTATTTTGTTTAATTTCAGCAACATAAGAAAAACTTCTAAAATGCCCCAAGGAAAATATATTTATTTCTAGAAAATAGAAAATACAAGCAAAACAGGAAAAGGAAAGGAAATAGATTTTAAAGACAATTGTTCTTCCAAGATCTATAGACAAACATGGCTGACATTTGACTATATGGGCCTTTAATGTTTTTCTCTCCCTCTATGCAGATATGTTCTTTGAAAAATCGCTGTCCGTGAAGGAAATACATTTACAAAATGAAAAGCTATCATAGATTATTATCCTCTCTGTACAGGTCCTGCCATTGTATTTGTATTCACAGAAATGGTATGTTAGCGATATTTATGCTGATGTGCCACACACATTTGAAGATAATACTACTAATGGGGATAGTTATCTGTGAGTACAGATGGGGTGGAAAGACCAGGGAGGCAGTCTCGGCCCTTTCCACTCCATAGACCACTCTACATAGAGATTGATTTTGAGTTACAATTGCAGCTGTGCTGATAGGGTGGCTGATTGAGACTCAGCTTCCAAGCCCCGAGGTCATCCCCAGAGCTCAGAAAACAACCACCACCCCTGTGTTCCCTTATTGCTGTAGCCAGGTCCGCCTGCTTGCTTGTTTCCCTGCTGCCTGCAGCCGGGCCCCATTGTTTGAAGTGGGGCTTCAGAGCTGCTTTTAATGGATTTTCTTCTGCCCTCCCTGCTTTCGGTTACCTCACCATACAAGGCCTGATCGGGTATCCTGGGGCCATCCATCCTTCATACATGTCCAGCCCAGTGGGGCACTGGTAAAATGGAATTTGTTCATTCTTTCTACTCACTCTTGATTTTAGTGAAACAATACCAGAGAAAAATGTGGCAGTCATAATACAATGCGTGATGACTGACTCTGGGAAATTAATGTTTCTTTCTGAAGGAGAGATTCCTTCTGAACCTGAGAACAGCAGCCAAAACTATGGTAAATGAACAGACCTCTCTGGAATCTTTGTTTGACTCTCTAGTGTGGACTTCCTTGACAACTCCTCCGCTGCCATGTTTCCAGAGTTCCATTTCTTCCTTGAAGGGCAAGTCTGAAAGACAGACAGCAGCATGTGTGAAGGAGTGTAATTCTTGAGAAAGAGTTGATTTGGATTATAGTAAATTATGTGTGCAAAACCCAGTGGTATTTGACCTATTGACACTGACATTTTTTTCTGGAATGCACTGTTGTTTTTGTTAGGGTAGATCATCAGGTTCCCTCTAGGAAACAGAAACCTTCTTGAATGGGGAAAATGTAACAAAAGAGAACCCAGTTCAAAAGAAACAGAATTTATTTGTTTGTGTTTTTGTTGTTTACTTTGTTCCTCTTCAGGGGTATTCACATTACTAGCAAATCCTTTTACCTTTCCTTGCTTCAGTTTCCTCCTCAATAAAAACATACCACCAGTGTGAGACCAGCAAGGCAACTGGGCATGTAAAGACAGCTTACTGATAAGCCTGATTACCTGCTTTTGATCACTGAAGCACACACAATGGACTGATTTGTACAAGGTGCACTCCGACTTCCACACATATGTCATGGTACATGCATGCACAAGCATGAGCATACACAATTCAACTAAATTAAATACTTTAAAAGTTGTTTAAATGAAATTTTCCCACCTGGGCTGACTATATTCCACTCCCACAAGAGCCATAGGCCCTCATAAAAAATCCCAACTCTTTCTAATTTGTTGTTCAGAGATGTCTAAGAGATTACAAGAATGTAATAAGTTGTTGCTATTGCTGCTGGATGCTCTCCAGAGGTGGAAATTAAGTCCCTATAGCTGAAGACACCATGTACTTCAGACACGGGGCCCAGAGGACCTTAAGTGATTCTAACCTGAAAGCCTCCTCCCTGGGGACTAGCTTTCATGAAACCAGAGGTGCCAATGCAAGTTTCCAAAGGAGTGGAACAACCAGCAGTCTTACCCCATCATGATGCTGATTTAGTTACGTTTCTATTGCTGAGGCAAAACACCAAGGCAACTTATAGAAGAGTTTATTGGGAGCTTTCAAGGGAGCATGGCAGCAACCAGACAGGTATGGCCCTGAAGTAGTAGCTGAGAGCTTATGCCTCAAGACATAAGCACAAGGTAAAGAGAGCAAATTTGAAATGGCATGGGCTTTTTGAAACCTCTAATCCTGTGCCCATTGACATACCTCCTTCAACAAGGCCATGATTCCTAATCCTTCCCGAAAAATTCTACCAATTGGGGACCAAGCATTGCAACATATAAGCATATGGGAAGCCATTCTCATTCAAACTACCACAGATGCATATGAACCACAACAATGGTCAACGTGGCCCAATAACCCTAAAGGTGAAATAGTGGCACTCATATCTTGGCAGTAATCAATTCTCAAATTGGATTTAAGACTCACCCAACCAGACAAATAATGTCTGGTAATAGAAA
The DNA here is from genome assembly GCF_903995425.1 of Onychomys torridus. Lineage (NCBI taxonomy): Eukaryota > Metazoa > Chordata > Mammalia > Rodentia > Cricetidae > Onychomys > Onychomys torridus. The sequence goes on along the minus strand of NC_050466.1, from coordinate 123,573,910 downwards.
CCTAGCCAAATCTCTAGGGCTGGTAAAGTCATGGATCTTGGAGATAAACCTATAGGTGCCACTTCACTAAATCAGCTTAATCCCTAACTACATTCTAAATATTCATCCAATACCAAGTGGTCAACACTGAGATCATATACATACAAGTAGCATTATGTAGACTGAACAGGCTGTATTTATATGCTTAGGAATATATATCAACAATTGAAATAAACAATTAAGGAAAGGTGGCTATGAATTTTGGAGAAAGTAAGACAGTTGAGGGAAAGAGAGGGAAGGGGAAAATGATGTAAATACATTATAATACTTTAAAAATTAAAAACTACAGAAATAAATAAAAATGGTATTCTGTTTAAAAATAATAAATGTCCCTAAAAGTCATGTTCAGACTAAGTAATAAACAGGATTAGGGGATTGGAAGGGACCTTGAGTTTTAAATTTGATTTTTCTGATGAATTAACTCTTGGTTGAAATGGTAAATAGTACTTACTACTCAAACTCTCAATATATTCTTCTATAGATTGAAATACCAAAAAGAATGGTAGCCTTTTGTGTCTTCTTCTTCCAAATTGGGATGAACATGAACATAATTTGTCAGTTATTTCTGGCTTCAAAGGCAAACACCCCCACCCCAAAAGACAAGACAGAGGAAAGGAGAGCTGAGAAAGGTATGTAAATGTATCCATCAACCAAAAGTCTTCCAGTAAAGCAGCACAGAAGAGCAACAATACTCAAATTAATTAGAAAGCCTTAGCCATCTATCATTAAATGGCAGGGAAAAGTACAATGGCATCATCATTTTTGTTGTTTTCTTTTTTATGGATGTTCTTGCCATAAAAATCTACTCTTTGCTGATTATAGTTAGTATAGTTAAGTACTGTATCTATTTTTTTCAAACCCCAAGAATAAAAGCAACTTCACTTCCAGAAGAAATGTTTCTTAAGGGCTTGGATGTGCATTCAAAATAGCAAAACAAGACTCCAGTGCCTGAGTCAGACCCTAAGAATCCCCAGAACATTAGTTTCCTCTGAGAATGTGCTTAAAGGCAAAAGTTGCTTTTGCCATTTTCTTCAAGGAAGCTGAGTAAAGCTTTCAAAAGCTCTTCAGATGGTAAGGTAGTGATCCTAGCCAAAGAACAAAGCAGCCCAGGACATCTCTCCTGGCCACCAAGAATAAACAAGAAAGGAGGAAGAGCTTTACAAACAAATTAAATCTCAACTACATCCTATGGGCAGAATCCCAGAGTTTGGGGGAAGATTTTGGAACACAGAAGATTTGTGAGTAAGATTAAACTTCAGTTTTGCAGAGGCTCAGCACTTACAGCCCTTTCAGGAGGCTTTTATTTTATTTTATTTTATTTTATTTCATTTGAGATTTCAAAAGGACAGCTTTAACTTTTTTGAGCAACTGAAGTCCACATTAAATGCTGTTACCAATGATTTATTTCTAATAAATAAAGTATTTTTGTTGTTATTCTTATTTTTGACACAGGATTTCACTATTTAATCTTGGCTAGCCTAGAACTGCCTATACAGAACAGGCTAACCTTGAACTCACAGATTTATAACTGTCTCTGCCTCAAAAGAATGTTTTAAGTTAAGCTATCAGTTGTTTCTGATTCTAGGTCCTTTCATTTCAAATTGATGAATTTACTTGCAACTATATTTTTGGGGCATTCAGCAACTTGCTGTCTAAATCTTTTTCTAATGTAAAAGTCATATTTCTTTTCCTCTGTCAAAAGCAATGTAACCCATAACTTTGTATACTAATTTTCATTGTTGTTGTTTTTGAGACAAGTTCTCACTATGTAGCTCTGGTTGTCCTCACTCTATAGACCAGGCTGATCTCAAATTCACAGAGATCCATCTTCCTCTCCCTCCCAAGTGCTGGGATTAAAGGTGTACACCGCTATGCCCAGTTTATATATTATTTGAAGAACCAATAATATTGGCAGAGAAAAGCTGTGAAACTTTCAGTGAAAATAATCTATGGAGAAATGCAAGTATTTGAGTGGGTATGATTTATAGCTCTACTTTGTATTGAAATCAACTACCAGCTAGGGTTGTTACCTAGACAAACACCACCTCAAGTAGAGGCAATGAGTGTACTTGGATTATTAGTAGACCCTGGACTGGATTAAGTGTCTGAACTAGCCCAGAACATCTCATAGACACACAGGTTGGAGACCTATTCTTAATTGCTGCCTTTTCAAGGTAGGGTTTTGTTCTCTGGCTCTGGGCCTTCTATGCAAATGAAAGTTGTGTTGCTTGTTTTTTTAATCTATGCATATTAAATTCTAAGGTACTGGATTCCTTTCCTCATCCCACCCCCATCCAAGGAGAATTCATTAATGAAAACCAATCTGTTTTCAGATGATTTTCAGTATGTAATAATGAAGAGTGGATTTTACCACTTATCACCCACAAATGGACCAAAATTACCCAAACAGCTGAAAGTCAGCATAATTACAGTTTATCTAAATAAAACACATGTAGTCATCTTCTGGAACTGACAGAAGGGTATGAGTTATAGCACCATCTGGAATCATGGACAAGGCAGATACATGTTGAAGCCTAAATTAATAAAAGCTGAGCAACAGCTAACAGCCCAAGCATAGGAGATCAGCATTAATGAGATTAACTCTTAGACTACCTTGGTACATTACTCAACCTCATTATGGGGCCAGGTCTAAGCTTTTTAATCCCCCCTTAGCTCCAGCTGAATATATTTAGTGGAGAAGTGCACAGTATGGATGAGTGATATTTGTAACTACAGGTGGGAACCAGCATAAATTTCATGGATTAGTGATCATTACCCTGGGTCGAGAGATTTGGGAGCAATCCAGGGTCAAGGATGTTGCAGTGGTATTCTGCCTACTTCAATAGTATAGTTTAGCCTTTCATCATCTCTGCACAGATGTGCAGCATCTGCCTGAAATCAAGGTATTATCAACTCTAGTTGCACATTAGACTCACATGGAAGGGGTGGGGTGAAAAATCCCATTTCCCAGCCCAGGCCCCATGGTAGATGAGTTAAGTCAGGCTCTCCGGAGGTGAGGAGGTAGGGGTCAGGCACACATATTTTAAATCTACTGCCTCTAACTTCAATGTGCAGTCAAGATTAAGAAACTCAGGTCCAAAATGTAATTACTAGAGTAAGGGAAACCAGGAAGCTTGAGAACACCAACATTTAACTGGAACATAAGCTGACTCCTTTACATACAACCATACAAACAAGTGGCAAGTGGGTACTGCCTTCCTCTAAGAGTAAAAAGGCAATATTTAGTGAAAATTGTATTTACTATATAGAAGGCAGTGTTATGAAATGCTTTATGAATCACCTCTCATTTAATCCTTGTAGCATTTATATGGAGGATGAATTATTCCTATATATATTACTTTTTGAAATTATAATCACTTCCCCCATCCCTTTCCTCTTTCCAGTCTATCCTATGCACCCCCTGAGTTCTCTCAAATTCACAGCCTCTTTTTCTTTAGTTGTTCTTAGATAAACACACACACACACACACACACACACACACACACACACACACTCCTAAGTTTATAAATACAACCTGCTCAGTCCATATAACGTTGCTTGTGTGTATATAATCTCAGAGCTGACCACTTAGTATTGGACCATTTCTCCCAATCTCACCATTCCCCAGTTGCCCATAGTTTTCTGTCTAGTGTTGAGGTCCCTCAAGCTTTCTCCATTGGTTGTTAATGTGTTCATTGGTATCTTCATTGACCAGGTTCTACTCTGGCAGCCATGTTAATGAGACTGGGTGTATAGCTTCTCTGGCATATTTCACAACTAACTTCCTGATCCTCTGGCTTTTACAATAGTCCCACCCACTCTTCTACAATGATCCCTAAACTTCCTGTATAAAAAATGTGTTGTAGATATATCAGCTGGAACTGGACACCACAGGATCTCTTGTTCTTTGCACTTTGGTCTGTTGTGGTTTTCTGTAATTGTCTCCTTTGCAAAGAGAGTTTCCTTCATGAGGAGTAAGGAATACACTTATCTGTGGGTGTAATAACAAATATTTAGAATGTAATTTGGGATGATGCTGTTGATTGTAGGTTCTCCTCCAATAACCATGACTTCACTAGCCCTGTGTAGTTGGCTAGGTTTCCAATACTAGGCATGATTTCCTTCTTATTGAGAGGATCTTAAGTCCAATATTTAGCTGTTGGTTACATTCAAGGAATGCATGCTACTAGTCCACTCATAGGGTTATATTGCTATGCTAGCTAGTCGTTGTAATTCATAGGCACCATAGCTTAGTAGGAATATTGGTTGCTTCCCTTCTTTGGAAGTTTGCATGGGACCTTATGATACAGGTCTTCATTTCTGTTAGCATTTATTTAGTTATGTTTCTTCTTAAAAGAGGGGATATTTTATAAGTCCCAACTTTTGTTATAGAATTTGACTCAAATACAACCAAAAGCAAACCTTGAGAATCTCTTAATTTTGGGTTGCTATAGATTGTTGTCATTGTTATCTATAACTCTGATTTTCCTACAGTATTGTTTTCAAATTACAACTTACAGAAAGGAAAAAGTCTTATTCTATTGTCTTATAAATAGTAGATGTTTTGTTTAAATTGAATTGGCTCTACTTGTAGATTCTAAATAGAACATCAAACCTAAATTGTTGCACATATATAAAGGCTGGTGTTCAGTTAAACCCTGATATACTGTACAAGTAGTGGGTATTTGGATTAGAATAAGGTGAGGTTGCAGAAGGAACTTGGCTAGAGCATCACCTTGTAAATAAAGTTATGATTTATGATACAATTGGGCCTGGCATATTTTGCTAAAAAATTGGAATACTCTCAAAGCATTCCCAAATTTAAAAGTTTAATAACAATCAAAATCAGGCAGTAGAAAGGGGAGTTTAGGAGCAACAGTGAAGTGTCTAAAACCCATTATATAAATATATGAAATTGTCAAACAATAGAAAAACTTAAAACTCTAAATCAAATTTGCTGGTAACTTCAGCATCTCGGTCAGAAATACTTCGGTGTGTATCTCTCTATATTATAGGAAATATTTGGTTTTTATGTGGTCTCACTACTAGTATCACAGCTACAGATACTAAAATATGTGTATTTATTTTTGTTTTTGTTCGTTTGTTTTGTTTTTGAGACAGGGTTTCTCTGTGTAGCTTTGCACCTTTCCTGGAACTCACTTTGTAGCCCAGGCTGGCCTTGAACTCACAGAGATCCACCTGGCTCTGCCTCCCAAGTGCTGGGATTAAAGATGTGTGCCACCACCGCCCAGCATGTGTATTTATTTTAAAAGTTAGAAATGCTTAAGCCGATGTTGCAGCACAGTGGTAGAGTTCTTACCTAACACACATAAGAACTTGTGTTCAGTCCCCAGCACCATCAAACAGAACTATAACTGTTAGAGATTTTTAACTGTTACCCAGTGGTTCCAGCCTCTGCCTCTTGAGTACTTTGCTGCTGTCTTCTCCACTGTTACTTTGTTTTAAAAAACAAAGAGGTATAAAAAAACAAACTAGGTTCTTCTCTAGTCATTCATAAATATGAGTTTCCTGTAGCTTTTGATTGACTATAACCAGGACTTCTGAATCACTCATTGTAGGGTTGTAGATAACAAGTTAAGTCCTGTGAGAATGTGTATTGTTTGATATGAGCAGGGTCATGGTCTGAGGAACAATGCCTCAGACCCATTTGAGTGGCAAAGCCTTTCTAACTCTGAGTTCAATTATTGATAGTGCATGCAGCAAAGGTCCACTGTAGCTTTCTTCTCTTGAATGCTTACCACCTGAAGACTTCTCCCCCTACAGACATTGCTCCTACCAAGATTAGCTGAACCTGTCTTCTTGATCCAGCTGCATACCATAAACCCTGCCTCCTTCTTGTTCTGTTGTATGTCATAACCCCACCTCCCTGCTCAATTGTATATAATAAAACTCTGAGCTTCTAGGAAAGGAGGTGGGGGTTCATCTTCTCCATCAGAGAGCCTGGTTTCCCTGACCCCAGCTTTTCTTTATGTGTGTCTCTGTGTGTGTCCTTTCTTTATTGCCTTGCCGACCCTAGTCTGTGTTACCATACTCAAGCTCTACAAGATTTTCCAAGCAGTGAGCTTAGAAAAAGAAAGTAATTAGATTTCTTCAGTGTTGGAACACAGTCCAAGAATGGAATCATGCAAGGAGAATTCTGAGTGATTGTGGAAAAAAAAAAAAAGAAAAAAACTTCAAGAAAACAAGACAAGAGTCGTGTGACCTCAGTTTCTTCAAACACAGAATTGTTCTCAGAATGTGTTTCCATGCTACTCCCAGGTATAATGGATAGGAGTGAGTTTACTTCAGATTATTCAATACAACTGGCTATTGTTATTTGATTATATGCCTCTAAGGAAAAACATGTTATTCCACATGTGGCTTGCGCTTGTGATTGGACACTTTACTCATATGACTCTTCTTAAACCCTCACAGTATAAATACCCTGATGCTCTGAATGACTTTGGCTATTGCATTAGACTTTAGTCCACCTCATTTATCAATTCCATTTTCCCTGGTTCTACCGCCCCTAAAGAGGTAATCACTTTGGGATGGAGAGAATGAACTTTTTATTTATATGTGGGTAGCAGGGCAGGAATGTGCATGCCACATTTCCTCACAATATCCATGCCAAGTAGATTTTTATCAGCAATACTGATAGTTGAGTTTTCTAAATGACCTTGTATTTTTGTAATGTATGTATTCTGCATATCTCTGTGCACACCGCACATTTTCAGGGGCCTAAGTAAAGCAGAAGAAGGCAAAGGGTCACATGGAACTGGAGTTATACATGACTGTAAGCCACCTGTTGTAGGGGCTGGGAACCTAACTCAGATCCTCTGGAAGAGCCATCTCTCCAGCCCCTAAGTGACTTTTGAACACTGACTATGAGTATGTGGGTGACCTAAGCAATGTAAAAAGACAAACACTTTATAAGAAGCTTTTAATGCATAGTCTTAATGCTCAACACAAGGAGTAATTATCCTAATCCACAGTGTACAGATAAACAAATTGAAATTAAAAAATGCTAAACATTTTCCTAATTTTCAAACCCTTAGTTCAAATATGTGAAAATTCTAAAGGATTAAGATAGTAGTAGAGTTAGTGGTAGAGAATGTGTAAAGAGCTGTGCATGAATTAACACATCTTCTCACCCAAGTCCTCATTTCAAAGTCAAAGTAAAGTTAAGTCATTTACCCAAGGCATATAGTCCACTAAAGCAGCAGTTCTCAACCTGTGGGTCATGATCCCCACAGGGATCACATATTAGATAGCCTGTATATCAGCTATTTACATTAGGATTATGAAAGTAGCAAAATTACAGCTATGAATTAACAACAACATAATTTTATGGTTGGGGGTCACCACAACATGAAGGACTGTATTAAAGGATTGCAGCATTAGCACTAAAGTACCATAATGAGAATGTAAGGTAGGATATGGCTCAGCTCCAAAACTTATGCTCATTCCATTGCACCACGATGCTGTTCTCCTGATCCACTAATTGAATCTATGGAATTTTATTTGTACCTTGCTGATGGCAATTAAGATATCATTCTGTAGTCTTAAGATGTGTGGCAGTAATCTTTCCTTGAATAACACAAGCTATATGTGGACAGGAATCTTTGTTTTGTTCACTCAACATACAGAACAGTGCTGAGTAAACAGTAGTTACACAATAAATATTTGCTGTATGAGGATGTGTAGTTTTACTCTTCTTAGAGGTACAACTTTTATCGACAAATGAATATTGACCATCTAAGATGGCCAGGATGTAATAGCATTTCCAAAGCTGTATTATGTATCATAATGTCTTATGTATGAAAATGTCTCAGACAGGCTCATGAGGCCCCAATTGGTGGCACTATTTTGCAAGGTGATGGAAAGTGCAGATGGTGCAGTCTAGCTGGTAAAAGAAAGATCCTGGGAGAGTGCCCTTGAGTGTTAAACCTTCTCCCCAGTCTCTTTCTTTTTGCTTCCTTGCTATCTAGAGACAAACAACTTTTGTCACACATCTCCACCTTTATGATGTGCTCACTTCAGACCCAGAAGCATGAAGTCAGAAGATCATAGACTAAGCCCTCGGAAAAAATCTGAGAATAAATCCTTTCTCCCATATTCACTCATGGTTTGGGGTGACAGTTATGCAATAGTAACTAAGGTATGCATGTTAACTTGGGTGTTGACATAAATATAAAACCCATAGTCAACAGTTATAGTAAGTATCAGAGTAGAAAGAGGTAAAATAGTCTCCAGAGGAAGCTGTGGTACTCTGGATGAAGAAAAGGAAGAAAAAGTGGACAACTTCCAGGGGAAGAGAATGTGCTTCTTTCCCTCTGGAGAAATCAGGAGGGATTAGCAACCCATAATTCTTAAGTTTGAGAAGATGCTAGGGAACCTGTGCAAGGCCAAGGGGAACCACAAATCACTGTGTGACCTATCAAGGCACTAGAGTGGCTGTGCCCTCACTCTTAGTTCTCATAACCTCATCCTATCCAAATCCCTGCTTTCGCTCTAGTCAACTTGGCTTACAGCACTGCCTCTGCAACTGGGTAGTTGCTGCTTAAGGAACAAGCCCCATATGCTTGTTCCACTTTCTTTTCACTGGATCTCCATGATAATACTATGAGATGATAGTGGTTCTTTTTTTCAAAACCTGTTTATTACATTTATTTATTGTATTTGTATCTCTGCCTGTGTACATGCACACAGACAGGCCACAGGTCTGCATGTATAGTGATCAGAGGACAACTCACAGGAATCTCTTCTCTTCTTCTACCTTGTGAGTCCTGAGGATCAAACCCAGGTCATTAGCTTAATGGCAAATGTCTTTATCCACTAAGCCATCTTGTTAGTATACAATAGTGATTCTTTTTATTTAAATCACATAACATTTTTAATTTATTTTACATATGGACTGTAGTTTCCCCTCCCTCCTCTCCTCCTGTTCCCTCCCCCGCTCCTGCTTCTCCTCCATCTCCATTGAGGGGCAGGCCTTTCATTGGCTTGAACAAAGCATGGCACATCAAGTTCAGACGGGACCCAGCACCAACCTCCTCCCCTTGTGTCAACGCTTTTATACCCACATTTGAGATGGATGAAATGCAATGAGGTCAGAGATTGTTTGCTTGGGGCTTGTCTAGGAATATGCTGATTTTAGTTGGCAATTCTTTTGTTACCTTTTTTTTTGTTGTTGTTCTTAACATACTGTCTTTTAGTAAATACTGAAAGTGGGTATTTGTAGGAATGCTCATTTGATTTCAGTGTATAGGATATGCAGGATAAGGAACAGGAGGGGTAGATAATTATTGTAACTCAACTACATAGACTGAAGCAAGAGATGAGAAGCCTACCCTGTACTGAATATATTGCTTTGGAGTCCAATAGTGGCTTCTTGTCTGCCTTTATTATAAGAACTTTCATCAGCCTGCTCTCTTCCTGCATTCCTGGATGCTTCCCAAAATCTGTTCTCATGACTTAGCTTCCTCTGACCTCCAAATGATAGAGTTCCCCAAGGGTTGGCTTTATACCTTTTCATTTTTCATCATTTGTTCTAGTCAAATAGTAGTGCTTTACTTAAGTAATGCTTTACTGAGCTAGTATGCACTGAAGGCAAATTTATATTACTAGTCCAGACCTTAGCTTTACATTCCATATCAATTAGGCATTCATCAAGTATTTATCAAGTGCCTACTGTGTGCCAGGCCTTTTTTCTAGGTACTTTGATTCCAACATTAAACAAAACAGAAACAACTTTCATTCCACTTGTTTTATGG